>NC_066579.1:275879723-276199167 GCF_024323335.1 Lathyrus oleraceus | reverse complement strand
GACCCTAATATCCCTCATGCCATTTCATTATTTGCATTGACATTGGGATCACACCTTGGCATTCTCCTAACCCCTCATCCATTGGGTTTGCATTGGGAGAGATCATCAAGCATATTTGATTGTATCATACTTTATTTTTGTTTGTTCACTAACTAAAATACCAAAAATATGTCTAGCATAGTTTTATCTCTTTTGTAGGTAGTGTGTGCATCCACCTGTGCCTTATCAAGCTATTATATAGGGTTTGAGACCTTCAGTGCAAGAGGTCAAGTTATCAAAGGTTCACAATGGTTCTAAGCATCATATATGGATCCCCATGTTCTTTATTCTTTAATTTGATCAAGAGTTCCTCAAGAGTTTGAAGCGTGTTTGCTTTGGTAGCCCTAATTCATCTAAGTATCTTGTGTGTCTTCCTCAACAAGTTTCTTTAACATTTGGTCTAAAATCTCAAAGGATATTCCATTGTACTTCATCTCAAGCATATATGAATCTCCGTGAGCCCCAAATAGAAAAGGACCTTCAAGTTTGCAAGTTGGTTCAAAGAGTTTGACCAGAGAAATTCAACTAGTCAAATCTAGGGTTTCCTAGACCCTATCTCCTACAACTTTTGTCATATAAAAATGATTCCAAGATAAAAGTTACTCTTTATGACATTCTGTAGCTGTAAATTTATGACCATCAAGCTATGGATAAGCTTAACGTTAATAAAACCAGAGTCGCTGCCGCGCTTTTATTATTTCCAAAGTAAAAGGGAAAAGTACAAACAAAATCGAAAGATAAGAAGTTTTTGAATCAAAACTAATAAGATGCCAGAAATTACAGGTAAGGGGGTTGGCTACACAGAGGGAATGTGTTAGCATCCAAAGTATCCTAGGCACTCCTAGGGAACCCTTTTTTTATGCGTGTATATGTTTTTGGTATAAAATGATGTTTGAGAAAAATAGAGTGTGGGGATAAGAAAAGAATTCATTAATTATATTTTTGTGTTTGACAAGACTTTCGGACTTGTGCCTACGTACCAACATAAAAATGAGGGATCAAAACCTCGTAGTTCGTGGTATCAATTTCAAAATGAGTAGATTCAAAACCTCGTAGTTCGTGGTATCAATTTTAAAAGTTTGAATGAGTGTTAGTTCTTTTTGTCTTTGGAAATTGTAAGTCAATATGATTAGATTTATTTACAGGTTTAATTTAAGAAAGAATTCGAAAATTCAATGGCATAAGGCCAAAGCTTCTAATTTGAAATATAGGTCTAAGTTTGAAATTACAAGCAAAGAAAGTTTTTGAAAAGGGGGGAGAGATTTTGAAATTTAAGAAGTGGGAGAAGATGAAGAGGCTACCCTAAGCATAAAATTAAAATTTAAGAGTTGAAAAGATCTGACCAATGGGATGCAATCCAACAGACAAGAATCTCATATAGAAAACCAACTTTCCCTTTGGACTTTGAATCAAGAAAATATCAACAAGAAATTAGCAATATCAGACATCATGAAGACCAAGGCATCAAATAAGGATGGCCACAACCAAGCAAGCAATTCCCATAGCTAGCAGTCTTCTTTGTCTTCTCATGTATCAGATGAAATACTGTTTGATCAACTCAGAATAAGGCATTAGACACAAGATCAAAATAACAGTATGCATCAAGACAATGTAGCAGATGAGTTCAAATAAATCCCAACTTGCATCAGATGAAGGCTCAGTTTACAATAGCTTGATCTCTAAAATGTTGGCATTGGCCATATCCTTTTTGCACAAGGAATGTTGCCTAGCTCTAAGTCCAAAAGATGAGATCAAGATCAAAAGTCCACCAAACATTTTTTAGGGTTTTTGTTATTTATTAAGTATTTTAAGGTCCTAAGACCACAAACAAAATCAAAATGCACAAACAATATATATACAATCACAAGATATAGCTCAAATGAGCAAAGTGAAAATAGCATAAACATAAACAAGTTTAATAAAATGTAAATGGCAATGAATGATAAATGACTGAAATTTAAATTGCATAACATAAATGACTTGAAAGTAAAGCAATATTAATAAGAGTTAGTCCAATGTTAGTCAAGGTTAATTGAATGTTAGTGGTGTTTTGCTTTTCAATTGATTAAGTCATTCTTTGGAGAACACTCAACCCTCTATTCACAAGCATGGATCCTTGAACCAAGACATCTTCCAAAGGAAGGAAAAAAGGCCAAGTTTACATAAAATACCATGAAAGGGGGAGACTTACAATCTCATTTACTAGAATGATATGCTTTTGGGCCAAGTTTCCATACAATACCATGAAAGGGGTAGACTTAGAATCTCACTTACTAGAATGTTATGCTTTTGAGATTTCATTGGTCAATGAAAGGAATGGGAAAGAATAGGGATGAAGATGACGGGGCAGAGGAATGAGAGAAGCACAAATTTGTCATGGGAGGAATTTTATCAAATTAAAATCATTCATTCATATTGGGAGATGAAATGTACATTTCATCAATCCCCTAAATTCAATCATTTTAATCCAACAAAATTCAAATCAACCTTGACCAAGGCCCAAACAAATAGTCAAACATCACAAGACCATAAAAATAGCTCAACATCACTTTTACCCAATTAATCAATTAAAAATGCATTAAAATTCAATTTAATTTGGTCAATACCTAAAAATCTCTTTAAAGCACCAAATAAATGGCCAAGAGATTTATCCTAGGTCAAACAAGGTCAAAGGACCTTAGAATTTTTTTTTCATCATTTTTGAAATGTCAGAAGTATTTTTAAACAATTAAAAATATGCACAAAAACATTTAATTCATGAAAAATATCAAAATTAATCCAAAAAATAGTTTTAATTCATAAAATGAAATATAAAAATATTTAAATATTTTTTGTGAAAATCCCATATTTTTTGGATTAAAAATGAAATTATTATGAATTAAATAAAATAAAGCAATTAAATGAAAAATCAGAAAATACAAAAAAAAAGGGCCATCAGATCTCCCTAATTAATTGAGGTGGCAGATCTGATGGCCAAGCCCGCGCTTCACACCACACACCTCAGTCAACGCGTCATAGGGATGGTAATCACAAGAGCGGCCAGGATTAGAACATATGAACAAGATTCGATGGACTTGAGGCATGCCAACACATCAGCGGAGCTAGGGCTCCGGTCTTCTTCTCCGGTGGACCTCACCGGACTGGTCCACCACCAACCACCACCAAAATGAAAAACAAGGACATGGATTTAAAGAAAAAATGCCCAGGAGCTCGAATATGGTCTCAATTTTCTTCAATTCCAAGTATATAAAAAGATATAGGGATTTGAATTTTGAGGAGCATGAACTGAGTTGCTTCGATTTGACCTCAAAGCAACTCAATCTTCTTGCCTACATTGGTAGGACTTCAGCCAACCAAAAATCACAAAGAATAATGAAGAATTGAGCGAGAATCGAAGAGATGAAAATTCTTAAAAATTACCTTGGAGAGAGCTTCAACCTTGCTTGATCTTGATCTCAATTGTGCTTGGCTTGGTTTTAAAAGCTTGTAGAAAGTGAATAAGATCAGAAAATGGCTTGGACTCTTGGAATTTCAATCTCAAAAGAGAATGAGATTTGAAGCTTGATTTTCAAATGAAAACCTTCAAGATTATCCTTTAATGGCGAGGGCTTGGTTTGCAAGTTCAAAGCTTGGGCATGAGGTCCCCAATTCTGAGCATGAGGGGTTGTATTTATAGCCAATGTGATTCATTTCCACACACTTCCAAATTTTGCCAAATTTAGCAATTTTCATTGCATGCTTGCATGGGCATGTGAGAGGCCCATCAAGTGATGTATTCAGGTCCAAAAACGCTTGAGAATCATGCTAAAATCATGTCATGTGGCCATGCATTTGAGTTTGAAATGTGAAGGTGAAAATCATCCAATTGGTCCCTTGAAAAGAACTCATGTGCAAGTCCTTGATTCTTTGGCCAAATGAGGTAATCTTGGACTTTTTTGGAAAGGTGAGATCAATGGGAAAAACTTTCATGTTGAACACGTTTCCATTTGAAGCTTGGATCATGATGAATTTTTAGGTGGAAAATTGGAAAACCAAACATATTTGAAAAGTTTCTAAGTACCAAGTCATATGTTCACTTCTTCCACCTTCAATAACTTTTGCTATGGACTTAAAATGGAAAAAAAATCCTTCACCAAGGTTGTAGAGATTTCAAATCTATTCAATTTTGTCACCAATTTGACCTCATTTAGATTTTTCATGGAGGAGTTATGCATTTTAGAAGTTGAGGAAAATCACTTGTTCAATGGTAATGGTCCAAAATGACCTATAATATTTCCTCTTGGAACATGCATTTTCAAGTATAATTTGAGCTTATTCCAAACATAAAAGTTATAAAGGACATACTGAATTTAATCATGAAACTTGAATGGATTTCATAGAATAAAAGTTTACCAAGTTATGGTCTTTGGAAGTTGACTATTTAACTAGGGCTCAGACAAAATGACCTATAATCTTTCACCATAAACAATGCCTTTCCAATAAAAACTAGCTCTTGAATTCAATATGAAAGTTGTTTGGAATGTCATAAGGAGTAAATTTTCTATTGGAAGCATTTTCATATGACAAAAAGTGTAGGAGATAGGGTCTAGGGAACCTCAGTTTTGACAAGTTGACTTTCTCTAGTCAACCACCATGAACCATCTTGCAAACTTGACATTAGATTGATCTTTGGGACTTATGGAGGATCATATATTTATAATATGAATCATCCCTTTAAATATTTGATCAAATGATGAAGAAAATTGCTGAGGAAGTCACACAAGATACCGAGATAAATTAGGGTTTCCAAGGCAAACAAGCTTCAAACTCTTGATGATTTCAGGATCAAAATGATAGGTGAAGACCATGGGGATCCATATAAGATGTCTAGAACAATTGTGAACCATCTCTTGATTAGTATCCTTGCATTGAGGGGCTCACACCCTAGATATGAGCTTGATGAGGCATTGGTGGATGTACACACTACCTACAAAAGCAACTTTCTATACATTGACATATTTTTGGTATTTTGGTTAGTAAATAATTAAAAACAAAGTATGGTACAATTAAATGTGCTTGGTGACCTCTCCGAATGCAAACCCAATGAATAAGGGGTAAGGAGGATGCCAAGGTGTGATCCCAAAGCTAATGCAAATGATGAGATAACATGAGGGATCTTAAGGTCAAAATTGGGGTCTTAAAGCTGCCCCTATTTAAGGACATTCTAACTGAAGATGTGAAGGTTAAAATCTTCGTATCAACTCAGCAGAATGAACTTAAATAACAACATATGGAAACAAAATTATGTCCCAAAGAGACCTCATGATGCATATGATATGAGTGGTAAAATAATATCCGTGGGGAAAATATTGCCACAAAGGAAAAGAATCCGGAGAGGCTGAAAGTCCACAGGAGTATAATGCATTCCATAAGGAAAACTCACTGGGGAGACAGAGACTCTAGGGATAAACAGTTGTGCGTAGGCCATGCTACGACTTGAAAACTGCTGGAGACAAAAGAGGAATTCCATAAATCAATGGAAGGACTCGACCAGGGATAAAGGGGAAATCTACAGGGGAAACAGGTAAATCAGAACAAAAACGAAATACTCAAACCAAACTCAACTGGGGAAGAATAATCTTCAACACAGGGGTACCATAAACATATTATCTATTACCGGTTACTGGGTAGGAAGATAATATACTCTATCAGAGGGACACCCGTTACTGATTAGGGTAAACATATCAAGGATGACTCGCTGAAAAAAATGAGGTATATTTGTTACCAGTTACTGGGTAAGAATAGCCTGTTGGGGAAAATATCAAATAGGATTTACAACTACCGGTTACTGGGAAGAAGACCATAGAGAGAATAATCGTCACCGGTTAAAGTGAACATATCAAGGATAGACTCAGAGGAAGAATATCTGTCATCGGCTAAGATGACCATATCAAGGATAGACCACCTGGGGAAATGGGAAGAATATCCGTTACCTGGTTAGGTTAAACATATTAAGGATAGACTACCATGGAAAAGTAGAAATTATATATATCGGTTACTGGATAGAATACCAAAGAGAGAGAATATCCGTCACCGGTTAGGATGAACATATCAATGATAGACTCAACATGGGAAAGAAGGATTTACAACCACCGGTTACTGGGAAGAAGACCGTGAAGAGGAGGAAATTCATCATCAGTTAAGATGAACATATCAAGGATTTACTCTCTGGTAAATGAAATATTGATTACAACTACCGTTTTACTTGGTAGAAAACCACAAAGAGGAGGAAATTCGTCATCGGTTAAGATGAACATATCAATGATTAACTCTCTGAGGAAACATGAAAACGAATCCGCTGGGGAGAATGAAGGAAGTAGATTACTTTTACCGGGTATTGTGCAAAAGTAAGTACTCAAAAATAGAGAAGAATCTTACTAGTCACTGGGAAACAGACTCTCAAGGGACCAAAAGTATCTATCTAGGTAAGAACTAGAAAGAAACGGTCAAATAAGGACTCAACCCAAATAAGGATATAACTCAAGGGGAGTGGTTCAATCCAGATAATTAACTTGCGAGGAAACTTAAATAATAATCATCCACGACGAAATAACTCAGTGGGGAATGAGAAAGGTTAAACTCTTTCTGCTTAAGGGGATGACACTCTACAATTGAAGGAATTCAGACGCACCAATGAAATATCTGATGTATGAATATGTATGAATATGATTGCTTATTATGCTGACAAAAAACAAAAAGGATATAAATATATGATGTATGAATACGTATGCATATGATTGATTATTATGCTGACAAAACAACACAAAGGATACAAATATCACATATTTGAATCATCGCTGTAACACTCGGCTAATCTCAATAAGATGGAAACACCAATTAGAGAAAAATGTTGGGGATGAACATAAATCATCTGGCTCCAAATATATCAGTCATGGTTGGGGAAAGAGAAAAGATCTGCTGAGGATCTAAATTGTCAACTCTGCGGGGAATTTTAGGTCAACACCATATCAAATGGGAGACAACCTCACAGGGAGACCAAATCAAACACTACCCAAGACCAAACACTGTCGGGAACCTGAGATCTTTGATATCTGAAGATGGGTTCCTCCAGGGAATACAGGAGATAAAACTCTGCACGGAGGATCTAGGCACACTGCTGAAGATGTGGGCATACAACTCAGCTGGAAAATAATTTGCAAAAGGGGATGATCACCAGCTTCACTCTACTGGGGACCAATGGTGAATTGTTTGGGAAAAGATTACCAAACCTACTTCTTGGGGAAGACCAACAAGGCTTCGCATTGTCAAGACTTACCTGTTCTCAGACTACTGTTTTTATTCCTCATTGAAATCGATTGTTTTTTAGAGTAATTGCTTTCCTTATTTAAGAAAAATGATTTTGATTTATTAATTTATTTCAAAATTATGATCATAAAATTCAATTTTATTTAGCTGAAAATAAATAAGAGTAGAAATAATTGGATAAAAAGCTCAACTTTATTTAATAGAATGGTAGTCTATAAATGACAAGACTCCATAGATCTTTACAAAGTTGAAAAATGGTCATTTACATGGAAAAGGGCTACATCGAATACAATGACCACTACTCTCCCTACCAACTTCTTCAATATCCACTGTGCTCTTGGCTTTGGTTGAGAATGATGAATCAGAGCCAAACGACCTGCTCAAAATTGCTTCCATAACTGGGGACCAACCGAATGCAGTTACTTGCCATAATCCGTATTTTTTGCCTAGATTTCCCCAAGGTGGGGTACTCAATCTAGCGTGATAAATTTTTGTTTTATGTCTCTAACTTTTTCCTAGATTGCCCTTTCGGGTTTTCAATCCACCCAGACGCTCATTTTTGCCTAAGCCGCCCTTTCGGGTTTTCAACTTAGTGAGCTGTTATTTTTTCTTTTTTTTAGACGAAGTATTTCTTGACTGCATCGGCATTCATAGAACGAGTGAGCTCTTCACCATCCATAGTTGTAAGAATCAAAGCACCACCTGAAAAGGCTCTCTTCACAACATATGTGCCTTCATAATTAGGAGTCCATTTGCGCCTAGCATCAGGTTTGAAAGACAAAATCTTCTTGAGCACAAGGTCACCTTCTCCGAGCACACGAGGCCTTACCTTCTTATAAAATGCCTTCTTCATTCTTTGTTGATATAACTGACCATGACACATGGCAGTTAATCTCTTATCTTTAATTAAAATCAATTGGTCATATCTAGTTTGACACCATTTAGCTTCTATCAGCTTGGCTTCCATCAAGACACGCAATGACGGGATCTGAACCTCTACTGGGAGCACAACTTCCATGCCATAAACAAGAGAGAAAGGGGTTTCCCCGATTGAAGTGCGGACGGATGTACGATACCCATGCAAAGCAAATGTGAGCATCTCATGCCAATCTTTGTATGTTACAACCATCTTCTGAATTATCTTCTTGATGTTCTTATTCGCAGCTTCAACAACCCCATTCATCTTAGGTCTATAGGGAGAAGAATTATGATGTGCAATCTTGAAGTCTTTGCAAAGAGCTTCCACCATATTGTTATTCAAGTTTGATTCCTTGTTAGTAATGATCTTACTTAGTACACCATAGCGGCATATAATTTGATTCTTGACAAACCATACAACAACTTGCTTGGTTACATTCGCATATGATGCCGCTGCAACCCACTTTGTGAAGTAGTCAATAGCCACCAGAATGAAACGATGTCCGTTTGACGCTTTGGGCTCAATCATGCCAATCATATAAATTCCCCACATGGAGAAGGGCCATGGAGAGGAAATGACATTCAACAGTGTCAGAGGAACATGGACCTTATCTGCATAAATTTGACACTTGTGGCATTTCTAAACAAACTTGCAACACTCAGATTCCATTGTCAGCCAATTGTAACCTTCTCTCAACATCTTCTTAGCCATAGCATGTTCATTGGAATGAGTACCAAAGGAACCTTCATGGACTTCAATCATCAATAAGTCTGCTTTGTGTCTATCCACGCATCTGAGTAAAACCATATCGAAGTTTCTCTTGTAAAGCACATCACTATTCAGGTAGAAGTTGCTAGCTAATCTCCTCAAAGTATTCTTATCTTTCAAAGATGCCCCAGGCGGGTAAATATGACTTTGAAGAAACACTTGATATCAAAATACCATGGTTTTTCATCTTTTACTTCTTCAATAGCAAATACATGAGCTGGCCTATCAAGACGTATCACATTCAGATTGGGAACTTCATTCCAAAGTTTCACCATGATCATTAAAGCCAACGTTTCAAGATTATCTGCCATCCGGTTTTCCTCTCGAGGGATATGATGAAACTTAACCTTTGTAAATAAAGTCGAAATCCTCCTCGTATAGTCTCTATATGGTATTAAACCGGGTTGATTCGTCTCCCATTCACCTTTAATCTGATTCACAACCAAAGCTAAATCTCCATAGATGTTAAGATATTTGATTATGAGATCAATGACCTCTTCAAGCTCTATAATGCAAGCTTCATACTCAACCATATTATCCGTACACTTGAAATTCAATCTAGCAGTATACAGAAAATGAGTGCCTTGAGGAGTAATAATATCTGCCCCAATGCCACTACCATATGAATTAACAACTCCATCAAATACCATTCCCCAACGGGAACCAGGTTCTGGCCCTTCTTACCGTAATGGTTCATCACAATCTTTCATTTTCAAGTACAAAATCTCCTCATAAAGAAAATCATGTACATGATCAAATACATGATCAATGGTCTTTCTTCAACAGGCGGAGACAGAATCGGAGGCTCAAGCAAATACTCTTTGATACTATCAAAGGCTTTTTAGCAATCTTCGATCCAATCACAAGACTGATCTTTCTGAAGAAGCTTGAATATAGGCGCACATATGGCAGTCATATGCGATATAAATATGGAGATATAATTCAAGCGGTCGAGAAAACCTCTATCTTGCTTCTCAGTTTTGGGCGCATGCACTCTTGTATTGCTTTGACCTTGACAGGATCAACTTCAATACCCTTCTCACTGAGAATAAAGCCCAACAACTTACAAGAACGAACACCAAACGTACATTTATTGGGATTCAAGCGGAATTTGTACTTTCTCAAACGTTGGAATAGCTTCAACAAATGCTTAACATGTTCTTCTTCATCACTTGATTTGGCAATCATATCATCAATATAAACTTCGATCTCTTTATGCATCATTTCATGAAAAAGAGTGGTCATAGCTCTCTGGTATGTTGTACCAGCATTCTATAAACCGAAAGGCATCACTCTAAAACAGAATGTTCCCCAGGGTGTAATGAATGTGGTCTTCTCCATATCTTCAGGTGCCATCTTGATTTGATTATAATCGGAAAATCCATCCATAAACGAAAAGACTTTTAATTTAGCCGTATTTTCTACCAACATGTCATTATGTGGCAGGGGAAAATCATCTTCTGGACTAGCTTTGTTCAAAAATCTATAGTCAACACACGTATGGACTTTTCCATATTTCTTAGGAACGAGCACAATGTTGGCCACCCACTGCGGATACTCGGAGGTTACAAGAAAACCAACATCAATCTGTTTCTGCACTTCCTCTTTGATTTTCACTGCCATATCAGGATGAGTCCTCCTCAACTTATGGTTGGCCGACATGCATTCTGGCTTCAACGACAATCTATTCTCTGCAATCTCAGAATCCAACCTAGACATGTCTTGATAGGACCAAGCAAACACATATGAATACTCTCGAAGAAGATCGATCAACCCCTTCTTAGCCTCTGGACACAGTTGAGACCCAAACTTGAATTCCTTCACATCATCTTCGGAACCCAAGTTGATTAGTTCAATCTGCTCTTCGAACAACTGAATGTCTTTTTCCTCATGCTCAAGTAAACGAGATAATTCATAAGATACTTCTTCAACACCAGTTTCTTCCTCAACTTCAAACCCAGGAAAATCAAAGTTTGGAGAGGGAGTAGGATCATTGTATTCAATGTGTTTGAGAACCAACATGCATAATGATTTGATATTTTGATTTTAGAGAATTGAATTGTGGCCAAATATTATGAAGATGGAAGATTATTATTTATTTATGTTCTATGTGATTACCATTTTCAGAAAAGTAAAAAGTAAAAAGAAAACATCATAGATGTGGATGAATAAAATTGCATTTTATTGATGATAATTGAAATGCCCAACAATGTTCACTTCTCCCTTAGGCATGGGAGAAGGATTTTTTCTTAAAAAATGAAAACAAATTACTTAGATCGGTGAAAATTAATAGGAACATCAACAATAACCCAATTGTTGCAAGTCTGGCCATGCGTCACAAAGTTGGCGCATGCTTCGTCTTCATCATCAACATCCTCAATCACAACAGCTGAGTGTTGATCATGACCATGAATGAACCCTACACTGCGGAAACTCGGTTGCACAACTTCAGTCTTGATGTTGAACGGCCCTGGTTGAAATCCCAATCCGGCCTTATTCTTATTCTCAACAACTTCTACCATACGGCCCCACTGGTCAATGTTGCCAGCCTCAATAGCCTTTTGCGCATCCTTCAAAGAAGACATGGGTGCCCTAGTTTTCTTTATTTCATCAGCAATGGACAAGGCTTGGAACGGCATTCCAACCTCCTCCTCAACTTCAAAGTATGAAAAGGATGATAGATGGATCAGCAATAGTTCATTCTCTCCATCAACAACGACAAGCTTGTCGTTCTTCACAAATTTAAGCTTTTGGTGTAGAGTAGACGTCACTGGTCCAGCTTCATGAATGCAAGGTCTTCCCAACAAGCAGCTATAGGCTGGGTGGATATCCATTTCCTGGAAAGTATTTAGAAATCACTCAAACCTATCTTAATTGGAAGGTTCACTTCACCAATGACGGTTTTTCGAGAACCATCAAACGCTTTGACAATCATGCCATTGTACCTCATCGGGGCACCTTGGTAAGAAAGTCTTGACAATGTTGATTTCGGAGGCACATTTAATGATGACCCAGTGTCAACCAGCACATTGAACATAGCGTTCTCCTTGCAGCTCATAGAAATATGGAGTTCCAGATTGTGATTTCTGCCTTCCTCGGGAAGCTCTTCATCAGGAAATCTCAAATTATTGCAAGAAGTAATATTGGCAACAATGTGGTCAAACTTATCAACGATTACATCATGCTCAACATAAGCCTGCTCGATCACTTTTTGCAATGCCTCCCAATGTGCTTCAGAATTCATCAATAAGGATAGCACAGAGATCTTTGACGGGGTTTGGAGAAGCTGCTACACTACATTAAACTCACTTCTCTTTATTAGCTTCAAAACTTCATCTTCGTCACTAGCCTTCAGTTTGTTAGATTCACCAGACTGACACACTGGAGTACTAACTAGATTCACCACTAGCATCTCTACCTTCTTACTGGCTGCTGTAAGACCCCAATTTTGGCCCTAAGATCCCTCATGGCATCATAACATATCATTTGCATAGCCTCAAGGATCATAAGTATCTTGTTTCCCTTTACCTTTGGGTGGGACTCCTTGTGAGTGGTGTGAGATCACCAAGCATGCTTGAATTTGTATATCATTGCTTTTCTTATTTTGTTTACTAACCAAAAGCACAAAAATATGTCACTAACATCTTTTGTTTGTAGCTTGAGCAATCACAAGGTCAAAAGCTTCTAGGAAATCCTTTGTGCAATAATATGGCCAAGAGAAGATGAAAGCAAGCATGGTTATGGTTCCCAAAGCTCTCATCCATCAAATAAGCCTCCCTAGCATCTCAATCCATCATTTTGATCAAATCAAGACAAAGGGTTTGAGGTTTGTTCTTCAGAGAAACCCTAATTCATTTGTGCATCACAATGCCTTGCTCATGAAGCAACCTTAGCCCATGGTCAAATATAATCAATGGAAGTTCTTTAACTCACTATTTCATGCATATTTAAACTTATTTGAGTGTCCTCAATCATCAATTCATCAAGATATTGGTTGTGGACTTGAGAAGTTGATCAGTCAATTCATCTGACTATTTTGAAATGCACTGAGACCTAAATTTTGATGTGTTGGTCAAATGGAGATTATTCCAAAAGAAAACGCGTTCTTAAGGACAATATGAATAACTTTCATGTTCATCAAAATTTGATTTGAAGCATGGAAGGTCATCATCCATTCCAAAACATTATAGGTCATTTTGACTGAAACCCTAATTTAGGGTCAACTTCCCAAGGACACAACTCATTCATTTT
Organism: Lathyrus oleraceus; assembly: GCF_024323335.1. NCBI lineage: Eukaryota > Viridiplantae > Streptophyta > Magnoliopsida > Fabales > Fabaceae > Lathyrus > Lathyrus oleraceus. The sequence goes on along the minus strand of NC_066579.1, from coordinate 276,185,885 downwards.
TTTATGATTTTTAGGTGGGATCAAATGCATTGGAAAGCTTAAGATGTCTAACTCAAATGTTATGTTGAACAAATTTTCAAAATCTCAAAGGAAATGCATGTGATAATGCAAAACATTATAGGTCCTTTTTGACCAAAGGCATTAAAAGGCAAAAAAGTCCAACTTCAAGTGCCCATATCTCTTTCATCAAAAATCCAAATGATGCACACCATTTAAGTCCATTTTGATTGTCTTGAAAAGATCTACAACTTTGATGTTGGAGGTTTTTCCATTTGAGGCTTGCATCATCAAAACAAAGGGGCTTGAAAATTGGCCAATTTTAGAAACCTTGCCTTGACATGTCATGCACCTTGCACTTTAAACTCAAATTTCATAAATTTCCACACTTCAAATGGATTTTTTCCCAATGTAACAATTGTTCCTTACATCAAGAACTTTCCAACCATTACTCACATGATCATGTTTGGATTTTTTCATTGGGACTTTCGAAGAGATGAATGTTTAGGTACAAATGAGGAATTCACTTGAAATCTTGATACATAAGCAATTTCCTTGCAAGTCACACGTCCAATTTCATTTGGCTGATGCTCAGAATTCATTTGGCATTGTTTTTGGGCCTTGTGCATGATCATGCAAGCCCATGCAATGAAGCTCCACATGCCATGCACACGGATTGATCACATTCTCCTTGCCACTTCCTCTATAAATAGAGACCTCATTCCATTCATTTCACACACCTGATTCAACCTGAAATGCTGCAGAATTCTCTCCATAGCCATCACTAAAGAAGCTAGTTCATTTCTCTCGAATTTTTTCAGATCCAAAATTCAACTACATCTGGTTGAATCCTTGGATCTAGAGCTTCTAAACCTTCATCATTCATCTCACTGATCTTTTGTTTTGGCAAAGCAAGCAAAGAATCAAGTCTAATTCTCCAGAAATCAAGCTTACTCTTCAATTGGTATTTTCTTCGAATCTCTCATTTCTGTGATCTATTTGCTTGGCCAAAATGTTTTCTGAAGTCCTCACTTGAGAGGCAAGCTAGTGGTAGCTTCAATTTTGCTTTTCCTTGATCTGCATTTTGCATAACTGAATCTTCCACCTCAGATTTCTCCATTCATAGGAATCTTGAGTGTGATTCAAGGTTACAGGGGTGATGTACATCACCCCAGCTTCATTTTGGTATAAGGATCGTGCTTCATTCTGGTTGCCGCCTGTTGCCAGTTACAGGATCGTGCTTCATTCTGGTTGCCGCCTGTTGCCAGTTTGAATTCTGGCCATTGGATGTGTTTCCCTGACCGAATCCTGACCATTGCTTATTATGACTTTTCTTTGGTTTCCATGTGATTGCATTGACCGTGGATTACCATGAGCGCGCGCCTCTGGATCTTTGGATCTGCCAGCTCAATTAATGAGCTCAGATCCAAGGGCTCTTTTTTTTTCCAATTTCTAATTTCTGTTTTTATTTTCTTAAATTCCATTTTATTTCAAAAATCAATATCTGTTTCATTTTTAATCCAAAAATTATGGGACCAATTGCATTATTTCCCAAATAATTTCTAGTTTCTATTTCTGATTTTTAATATTTTTTATTTTGTCATTTGATATTTTTTGTGAATTTTCTCTTTTCTGGTTATTTTTAATTCATTTTAAATAGTTTTTGATATTCAAAAAATACAAAAATATTTTCCTAACCTATTTGAATGATGATGGATCTATGAAAAATATTCTCATCAATTTTTGAATTGATTTGAGATTTATTTGAGATTTTAGTTCAATTAGGTTATTTTTATTCACTTTTAATTGATTAAAAATAGTTTCTGACTTTTAAAAATGCTGAAATTTTTTGTCAAACTTTGTTTGACCTTGTTGAACTTGGGATAAATTACTTGGACCTTTCAATGTTGATTTGAAGTAATTTTGAAGTTTGACCTTTTCTTTTATCTTTAATTCAAGTTTATTTTAAATATTAAAAAATGCCAAAAATATTTTATTCATTTCTTGATTTCCAATCTTCATCTCACTTCTGATTTTGATTGTTTGACCTTGACTTTCAATGTTATTGGTCAACATATGAGGATTGGTACATTGTATTTCATTTAATGCACTTTAATTTTGCCATTTCCATTTCTTTTATTCAGCTCCTTCTTCTTCTCCTTCTTATTTTCTTTTTGATCAATGAGTTGAAGGTTGATAAGTTAGCATTGGTTAAGGAGATTTAATCTTCCTTGATTCAAATCTAATTCATCTTGATCAATTAATCAAGTGAATGGCTTTGCATTAAGGATATGTTGTTTTCTAAATCATGCAAAAGGCTTAAACCAATACAAGATCAATTCTCATTTTCTTTTTGGCATGGCAAGTTGTTGGGACTTGGTTCACTAATCAAGACTCCTAACTTGTGTTTGTTGCCTACATTATTATTGACCGGCCTTAGATAGTTGTGACTTCTACATAAGTCCAATTACGATTGCTTAACATAGCGCTAAATTTTCCTTATGGCATACTAACTACTAACACTAACTATTGACTATTAACATTTACTTTTTGCTCTTTAATTTTATGCAATTTACTATTCTTGCACATATTATCCATTTGCTTTTCTCTTTGCTCACTTGAGCACATGTTTATGTTAATGCCATTTGCCTTTTGCTCACTTGAGCACATGTTTATGTTAATGCCATTTGCCTTGATTGTTGTGAACCAAATGCAAAGAAATGGACTTAGTTTCTAGGACTTTCCCTATGCAAAGAAATGGAGAATTGGACTTAGATTCTAGGACTTTCCTTATGCAAAATTGGAGTAAATGGACCTTAATGATGAAGATGGATTAGAAGGACCAAATCTCTAAACTCTCTCTTATCCATTCTTGTTTTATTTCATAGAACTTTTGATGTGTGTGCTTTTGTGCTAGGAGTTTCCATTTGAGCTTAATTGGAGGACCATTTCCATGTTAATCCAAATGGAGGATACAAGATACATTGAGGATCTCTTAGGAGACTTGTTTGATTGCTTATGCTTTGTGATTTCTTATTCCAAAGGATGGGAGCTACTTGGATCATCAATATGATCTCAAGAGAAGAACTCCATTGTGGTTTTGTTTCTCTATCCCTCACCTTTTTGTTTTTCTTAGGACTTATCCCTTCTTCTTCTTCTCTCCACTCTAACCCAAGCCAAAACTCTTTGTGCAAACATTTAACCATTGTTTTCAAACATTAGAAACCTAAGCCTTATGCTTTTGATTTTCAAACTTTCTTTTTACAATACTTATTTTGAATTGAATCTTTAAGTCAGTTTTGACCATTTTTGTATATACTTCTAATTGGTAGATATAACCCATTCAAATGTCTTTTGTGGTTCCAATGGCCACTTTCTTAATTAAATCTTTCATAACCTTTAGCTATTAGGTTTGAGTTATCCTTGTGGTAGATGTAATACTCACCTATATCCTTAGTGATGGACAATGAGTCTTCCATGCTTATTATAGGGTTAACCCCTCACTAGCATGTTGAAGCTATCCGCATATGGTGGATTTGTGGTTTGGTTGAGTTTTCTCCCTTTGATAACAAAAGACCTTAAGGCTTTTGGACCAATCAATTCACCAACTTGTTTTGAGATTTTTACCCCGAACTACGAGGTTTTGATCCTAATATTTTATAAGATGGTACGTAGGCAATGGGTTCATCCATCTAAACACAAAAATGTAAATAAACTTGTATATTCTCTTCTCATCTCTTCAATCATGTTTGCACAAACAAAATTTTCACAAAATAACAACCTTTGCAACAAGTATGAAAAAGGGCTCCCTAGGAGTACCTAGGATGTTTTGGGTGCCTAACACCTTCCTATTGCATAACCAACCCCCTTACCCAGATCTCTATTTCTTTTACTAGTTTTTGTTAAAACTATTAGGTTTTTGTTCGCTTTCTAACCATTCCTTTGGATAAATAGAAGTGCGGTGGCGAATCGACTTGTATGATTTACCTTGGATTTTGTTAATATCTCCAATGGTAACGAATATCCCGCTACAACTGCAACACCCTCTACCTCTTTCGGAAAGACCATAGCGAACACACGACCACTAAGAGTCACCTTCGTAATGTCAGTTATACTCACCATAGAGTCTGCAACTGATAAAGGAACCTCTTGACCATTCTCCACCATTGCGGTGTTATACTGATAAGGCACAACTTTATCGGATGCATATGGGAAAAGACCCGCTAACTGTATTACCAGCGGCGATACCTATCTATTAACATTGTTGTTGTTATTGCTATTGAACTGGATTACTACCCGCTCCGGGGTCTTAAACACTGGCACAATCACATTCACATCATTTACATTTCTTGACTGACAAATTTGGATAAAACCTTCATCCATCAACCTCGGAATATCCCTCTTGACAATAACACATCCTCGAGGGTTCACGCTACATATTACACAACCATCATGGTCATGCTCACAGTCACTGACCAAACAAATATCTTTATGAATTGCCACCAAAGATTGTCTGATATGGTGAACATCATAAACCTTATACTCATCGGGACAATCATCTACCATGTTGACTGAAGCATTACCATGAGCAGGCAACAAATTAGCTTTCACATTATGCACTCGATCCTCAAAGGACAACATCCCACTCTTCATAAGCTTTTGTACTTCGTACTTAAATGGATAGCAGTTCTCTATGTCATGGCCAGGTGCTCCCTGGTGAAAGGCGCAGTGAAGTTCATGTTTGAACCACCGTGGAAGTGGCTTGGGAATTTGCGGAGGATATCTGGGTTGAATAAGGTTCTTGAGACCCAAAGACGGGTACAATTCTGCATAGGACATAGGAATAAGGTCAAAAGATACCTTTTTCTTCTCGAAGTTTTGTTGTTGATTATTGTTGTTATTGTAGTTGGTTCTTTGTCGCGGTTGTTGTTGAATCGAAACTGATTGATTGTTGGAATTGTTTGAAAATACAGGAATCACTGAAGAAACTTGATGTTGATATTGAAGAGGTTGAGAAGTCTTTCTGTAATGAGGCCTCCTCTGCCTCCCCACATATACTGAGTTAGTTTCCCCCTCCTTCCTCTTGGAGAAACAAACCCCATACTTCTTGTTAGACGACACTTCTTCTTTAGACAAACGTCCCTCACGGACTCGCTCTTCTAACCTCATCCCCAAATTTACCATTTCGGTAAAGTCATTGGGGGAACTGGCAATCATACATTCATAATAAAATGACCTCAACATCTTTAAGAAAATCTTCGTCATTTCCTTCTCTTCCAATGGTGGACTAATCTAGGCAGCAAGTTCCCCCCACCTCTGAGCATACTCTTTAAATGTGTACTTATACTTCTAAGACATAGACCTCCACTGGTCTCTATCAGGCACCATATCAATGTTGTATTTGTATTTCTTGACAAAGGCTTCACCTAAGTCATTGAAAGTACGAACACTTGCACTGTCCAACCCCATATACCATCTTAAAGCAGCACCAGTCAAACTGTCTTAGAAGTAGTGAAACAGTAACTAATAATTATCAGTTTGAGTTGACATCTTTCTGGCATACATCACAAGGTGACTTAGCGGACAAGTGTTTCCCTTATACTTTTCAAAGTCAGGGACCTTGAACTTCACCAGGATCTTCACATTGGGCACTAGACAGAGATCAGCAACACTCTTCCTAAACAAGTCCTTTCCTATCAGTGTCTTCAACTCTTTACGCAACTCGAGGAACTGATCTTTCATTTCATCCATGTTCTAATATACATTTGAACCCTCGGATGGCTCTGAGTGGTAGATAGTGTCCTCAACACGAGGCAAAGGTTGAACAACTAGAGGTGGCACGGACATGACCGAGCTAGATGCCGACAAAGAAACAAAAGTGGGTGCATACCCTTCTGGCATGAATTTTGATGGCATCCCCCAAGGGAATCCAACAGGCATGGAAGGGCTATATTGGCTGGCAACAACAAGAATCGTGGAGGTAGCAACCTCAGAAATAACATTCCTCTAGGGAGGAGTTACAGGAGTTGTTGAAGACTAATTCTGCGTAGCAAGAACAGACTCCATCATAGCAGTTAACCGTGCAATTTAATCCTTCATCTCTCTATTATCTTACTCTTTGTGTTCCATGATCTTCGATTGATTAGCACGAGTGATGTATCGGTGAGTCAGCTTGGATGAAGCACAGAAGAATAATCGATAACACATATGACATAAGAAAACCTATTATGTAAATGATGCATGGAATGCAATGCTTTTGTTTATTTAATTTCAAGGAACATATGAAGTTCTATTTGCAAATATATATTTAAATAATAACAATAGTAACAATTTGACTGATCATAAAAATCTCTTTTTATTCATAAAATTTGGAAGGATTACACTGAGTAAAATTTCAGAGACCAGAGTACAAATACAAGAGAAAAGGAAACTAATCATCCTAAGGATCCCTTAGCAACGATATCAGATAATCTGGATGTGGGCGCATACTTCCTTCAGATGTGTCGAACCTTGGACTCAAAATATGTCTTCATCTGAGCTTTCTCAAGCACAAGCTGATCAACAATCTTCTTCCAAGCACCGGAAGGCTGAGCCATACTAGAGGAATATGGACCCTTTGTCTCTCTATGTCTCTTCACTGCTCGGTCTTTAAGAAGTTCAATAAGTGAATCCTTGTCTTTCGACTCAAGTTGAAACTCTTCATGCTTTCGGCTCAAAGCATGGAACCGCTCTTCCCACACATCTCTCTCTTGTTTCATCTTGGCGAGTGCATCTTCCAACTCCTCTACATCTTGGTTAGGGAGAGTTGATGGCTCAACCACAATCAAAGACATACGTCTTTCGCAAGCATACGACATCTTCAGCTCCAAAGCTCTTTTCTTCACCCAAGTAGTGTAAGCTTCCAAAGCTACACAGTTGCACGAACCAAGCTCAGATCTTCCTTTCTTATGCACCTTATGCCAAGCATGTATCATCTTATGTTTCAAATGTTGGGTATCTTTACCCTCTTGATAGAAAAGACCTTCTAACTGAGTGTTATTTGGTTTGTCTCTCAAGGGGAACCCAAGTTGACGATGAGGCAAAGTAAGGTTGTAGTTGATTCCTCCTAGCGTACCAATGAGAGGCACATTAGAGAATTCACCACAACTATCAATAATATCCACACTACTCATTGCAGAATCATACCAGACAATATCATCATTAGTGAGAGACATAAGTCTCTTAGACCACCGTAGACATTGTTTGTTCTCCAAGAAAGCAGGCGTCTAAGGCAAGTGAGAAATAAACCACTTGTACAAAAGAGGAACACAACACACAATAGTTCCACCACCTTTAGAATTCCTTAAATGCAAAGAAAAATATATGTCACCTAAAAAAGTAGGAACAAGATTCCCAATCAAGAAGATTCTAATGGCGTTAACATCAACAAAACTGTCAATGTTAGGGAACAAAGCTAAACCATAGATGAGAAACACAAAGATGGCTTCAAAAACATCGATACTACCGGCTTGAGCAAAGACAATAGCTTTATCAATGAGGAACTCAGAAGTCAAACCAAAAATACCTGCTTTCTTCACCCAATAAGTCTCAATCTCAGACTTCTTCAGATGAAGAGCCTCATCTATGATATGAGTTCTAGGAATCTCCTCCAATCCATTAAAAGGTACTTTTTCAGATACGGGCATAACCAAGAGATGGGCGTACTCCTCTAACATAGGCACAAGCTGATAATTTGGAAAAGTGAAACACCGGTAGAGAGGGTTATAGAATTGAACCAAAACACTCAGTAACCCTTCAACTACATTAGAAGATAATATAGATAAAAAATTCCCATGACGTTGCTTGAAGTCCAAGGGAGCTAGTACAAAGGATGACAACTTCCTTAGCTCTTTCAAATCAGGAGATCTAAAACTGTACTTCTTAGTGTTCCTTCATCCATAATCCATATTCTGAAAATATTTGCATATAAGACCTCAGTTCCTTGAAATTTATTTTTCTGTGATGAATGTTATGATGTGCATGTATGCATGAATGCAACAATCCCAAACAAGGGATCACACACAAGGCAACCACAAATAAAGGTCAAGGGATGAATCAAGTCATCATCAAGATCAATCATCCATTTTGGTGGATTATGGTTTTCACCTTATCAACACCTAAGTTCCATTGATACTGATGAGACTTAATCGGATCAACCAAGAATTAAGGGTTTGTTGTTGAGTAACGAGCATGGAGTCAGGTTAAGTACCATCCCAAAGGAGTGCACTAAGGATAAAAACTTGTATATCATGTTCTAAAAAGTTCCCAGAGTTTTAATCCTATCTACCGGATATTACAGGTTAGGATGAATGACTCATCAACCCATAATATTCTTAAGAGAAACTCGTCTGAGTGTAGTATCATGTAACAACTGTTATCAGGTCTACACCTGAGCAGTCTCCAGACTACATCCTAAAATAGGCCAAGTTGGGTTAAATGTTCTACGATCCTCAGCTACTTGGACCCAAAATTAGAGAAAGTAATGCCTAACCACAAATAACTTGTGTGACCATCAAGCTATGGATAAGCTTAATGTCAATAAAACCAGAGTCGCCACCGCGCTTTTATTGTTTCCAAAGGAAAAGGGAAAAGTACGAACAAAACCCAAAGATAAGAAGTTTTCAAATCAAAACTAATAAAATTCCAGAGATTATAGGTAAGGGGGTTGGTTACATAGAGGGAAGGTGTTAGCACCCAAAGTCTCATAGGTACTCCTAGGAAGCCCTTTTTTTATGTGTGTATGTGTTTTTGGTATAAAATGATGTTTGAGAAAAATAGAGTGTAGGGATGAGAAAAGAATTCATTGATTATATTTTGGTGTTTGACAAGACCTTCAGACTTGTGCTTACATACCAACATAAAAATGAGGGATCAAAACCTCGTAGTTCATGGTATCAATTTCAAAATGAGTGGATTGCTTTTAATCAAAAGTTAAGTGAAAAGTGGCACGAAGGGCCCAAAAGTTGTAATGAGTGTTAGTTATTTTTGTCTTTTGAAATTTTAAGTCAATATGATTAGATTTATTTACTGGTTTGATTTAAGAAAGAATTTGAAAATTCAATGGCATAAGGCCAAAGTTTCTAATTTGAAATATATGTCTAAGTTTGAAATTACAAGGAAATAAAGTTTTTGAAAAGGGGGGAGATATTTTAAAATTTAAGAAGTGGGAGAAGATGAAGAGGCTACCATAAGCATAAAATTAAAAGTTAAGAGTTGAACAGATCTGACCAATGGGATGCAACCCAACAGACAAGAATGTCATATAGAGAACCCATTTTCCCTTTGGACTTTGAATCAAGCAAATATCAACAAGCAATTAGAAATATCAGACATCATAAAGACCAAGGAATCAAATAAAGATGGCCACATCCAAGCAAGCAATTCCCATAGCTAGCAGTCTTCTTTGTCTTCTCATGTATCAGATGAAATACTCCTTAATCAACTCAGAATAAGGCATTAGACATAAGATCAAAATAACAGTTTGCATCAAGATAATGTAGCAGATGAGTTCAAATAAATCCCAAAACTTGCATCATATGAAGGCTCAGTGTATAATAGCTTGATCTCTAAAACGTTGGCATTTGCCAAGTCCTTTTTCCACAGGGAGTATTGCCTAGATCTAAGTCCAAAAGTTCAGATCAAGATCAACAGTCCACCAAACGTTTTAGGGGTTTTGTTATTTATTAAATATTTTAAGGTCCTAAGACCACAAACAAAATCAAAATGAACAAATAATATATATACAATCACAAGATATGGCTCAAATGAGCAAAGTGAAAATAGCATAAACATAAACAATTTTAATGAAATGTAAATGACAATGAATGATAAATGACTGAAATTTAAATTGCATAAAGTAAATGACTTGAAAGTAAAGCAATATTAATAAGAGTTAGTCTAATGTTAGTCAAGGTTAATTGAATGTTAGTGGTGTTTTTCTTTTCAAATGATTAAGTCATTCTTTGGAGAACACTCAACCATCTATTCACAAGCGCGAATCCTTGAACCAATACATCTTCCATTGGAAGGAAAAAAGGTCAAGTATCCACATAATACCATGAAAGATGGGAGACTTACAATATCACTTGCTAGAATATTATGCCTTTAAGATCAAATTTAGCTCTTTGTTAAGCAATCGTAGTTGGACTTATATAGAAGTCACAACTATCTGAGGCCGGGCAATAAAAATTTAGGTGTTAATGCATGTTAGAGATTTGGTACAATGAATCAAACTCCTAATACCACATACTAAAATAAAATATCCAAAGGGATGAACCTATCTCATCCATACTTGTATTGGTTCATCTAACACAAGGTTATTGATGAACCAATTAGCCTTTGGATATTGAGACTTCATTGGTCAATGGAAAGGATGGGAGATAATGGGATTGAATATGAAGAGGGATTGGAGATAAGAGAGACACAAATTGGTCATGCGAGGAATTTTATCAAATTAAAATCATTCATTCATTTTGGGAGATGAAATGTTCATTTCATCAATCCCGTAAATCCAATGATTTTAATCCAACAAAACTCAAATCAACCTTGACCAAGGTCCAAACAAATAGTCAAACATCACAAGACCATAAAAATGGCTCAACATAATTTTTACACAATTAATCAATTAAAAATCAAATTAAAAATGCATTAAAATTCAATTTAATTTGGTCAAAACCTAAAAATCTCTTCAAAACACCAAATGAATGGCCAAGATATTTATCCTAGGTCAAACAAGGTCAAAGGAGCTTAGGCAAAAAATTTCATCATTTTTGAAAAGTCAGAAGTATTTTTAAACAATTAAAAATATGCACAAAAACATATAATTCATGAATAATGTTAAAGTTAATCCAAAAAATAATTTTAATTCAGAAAATGAAAGATAAAAATATTTAAAGATCTTTGGTGAAAGTCCCATATTTTTTGGATTAAAAATGAAATTATTATGAATTAAACAAAATAAAGCAATTAAATGAAAAATCAGAAAATACAAAAGAACAAGGGCCATCAGATCTCCCTCATTAATTGAGGTGGCAGATCTGATGGCCAAGTGCGCGCTTCACACCATACACCTCAAATCAACACATAATAACGATGGTAATCACAAGGAGCGGCCAGTATTAGAACATTTGAACATGATCTGATGGACATGAGGCGTGCCAACACACCACCGGAGCTAGGGCTCCAGTCTTCTTCTCCGGTGGACCTCACCGGACTGGTCCACCACCAACCACTACCAAAATGAAAAACAAGGACATGGATTTAAATAAAAAATGTTTGGGAGCTTGAATCTGGCCTCAATTTTCTCCAATTCCAAGTATATAAAAAGATACAGGGATTTGAAGATTGAGGATCATGAACTGAGTTACTTCGATTTGACCTCAAAGCAAATCAATCCTCTTGCCTACATCGGTAGGACTTCAACCAACCAAAAATCATAAAGAATAGTGAAAAATTGAGGGAGAATCAAAGAGATAAAAATTCTAAAAAATTACCTTCAAGGGAGCTTCAACCTTGCTTGATCTTGATCTCAATTGTGCTTGGCTTGGTTTCAGAAGCTTGTAGGAAGTGATTAAGATCAGAAAATGGCTTGGAGTCTTGGAGTTTCAATCTCAAAACAGAATGAGATTTGAAGCTCGATTTTCAAATGAAAACCTTCAAGATTATCCTTTAATGGTATGGATTTGGTTTGCAGGTTCAAAGCTTGGGCATGAGGTCCCCAATTCTGAGCATGAGGGGTTGTATTTATAGCCAATGCGATTCATTTTCACACACTTCCTAATTTTTCCAAATTTAGAAATTTTCATTGCATGCTTACATGGGCATGTGAGTGGTCCGTCAAGTGATGTATTCAGGTCCAAAAATGCTTGAGAATCATGCTGAAATCATGTCATGTGGCCATGCATTTGAGTTTGAAATGTGAAGGTGAAAATCATCCAATTGGTCCCTTGAAAAGAACCCATGCGCAAGTCCTTCATTCTTTGGCAAAATGAGGTGACCTTGGACTTTTTGGAAATGAGAGATGACGCGGAACAACTTTCATTATGAACTCTTTTCCATTTGAAGCAAGGATCATGATGAATTTTTAGGTGGAAGGTTGGAAAATCAAACATATTTGAAACATTTTTAAGTACCAAGTCAAATGTTCAGTTCTTCCACCTTGAATAACTTTTGCTATGGACTTCAAATGGAAAATGTTCCTTCATCAAAGTTGTATATATTTCAAACTCTTCAATTTGGTCACAAATTTGACCTCATTTGGATTTTGCATGAAGGAGTTATGCATTTTAGAAGTTGAGGAAAATCACTTATTCAATGGTAATGACCCAAAATGACCTATAATTTTTCCTCATGGAACATGCATTTGAAAGTTGAATTTTAGCTTCTTCTAAACATAAAAGTTAGAAAGGTCATCTTGAATTTAATCATGAAACTTGAATGGATTCCATATAATAAAAATTGAGCAAGTTGTGGTCTTTGTAAGTTGACCTCCTAACTAGGGTTCAGACAAAATGACCTATAATCTTTCACCATAATAGCTCTTGACGTCAACATGAAAGTTGTTTGTAATGTCATAAGGAGTAACGTTTCTCTTGGAATCATTTTCATATGACAAAAATTGTAGGAGATAGGGTCTAGGGAACCCCAGTTTTGACCTGTTGACTTTGTCTGGTCAACCACCATTAACCATCTTGCAAACTTGACATTCTATTGATCTTTGGCACTCATGGAGGATCATATATGTATAAGATGATGTAATATGAAGTATACCTTGAAATATTTGATCAAATGATGAAGAAACTTGATGAGGAAGTTACACAAGATACCTAGATGAATTAGGGTTTCCAAGGCAAACAAGCTTCAAACTCTTGATGATTTCTTGATCAAAATGATAGTTTAAAACCACGGGGATCCATATATGATGTCTACAATCATTGTGAACCATCTCTTGATTAGTCTCCTTGCATTAAGGGCCACACACCCTATATATGAGCTTGATGGGGCATTGGTGGATGTACACACTACCTACAAAAGAAACAAACTATACATTGACATATTTTTGGTATTTTGGTTAGTAAATAATGAAAAACAAAGTATGATACAATCAAATGTTCTTGGTGACCTCTCCCAATGCAAACCCAATGAATGAGGGGTAAGGAGGATGCCAAGGTGTGATCCCAAAGCCAATGCAAATGATCAAATACCATGAGGGTTCTTAGGGTCAAAATGGGGGTCTTACACATTCTAAACAACTTTCATGTTTGCATCAAGAGTTTATTTTTCATAGAAACTATTTTTTTATGGTGAAAGATTATAGGTTATGTGCCCTAGATAGAAGGTCAACTTCCATGAACCATAACTTGATCAATTTTTGTGATATGAAGGTCATCCAAGTTTCATGATCAATTTAAATATGTCTTCTCCAAACTTTCTACTTTGAGAAAGGTCAAGTTTTACTTGAAATGGCATGTACTAAGAGGAAACGCTGTAGGTCATTTTAGGCCATCATCATTGAACAAGCAACTTTCCTTAACTTCTAAAATCCTTAACTCCCTCATGCAAGATTCAAATGGTGTCAAATTGGTGACCAAATTGAAGATGATTGAAAGAGATACAACTTTTAAGAAGGAACGAAAGTCACTTAAAGTTCATAGCAAACGTTATTCAAGGTGGAAAAAGTGGTCATTTGACTTTTAACTTATAAAAATTTCAACTATGTTTGATTTTTCCAACATCCACACCAAAATTAATCGTGATCCAAGCTTTAAATGGAAAAAGTTTGAACAGAAAAGTTGTTCCCCTTCATGCTAGCTTTCTAAAGAGTCCAAGATCATGGAATTTGGATTACTTTTGAGGGACTTAAGTATGGGTGCATTGCATGGCCCTATTTGGAAACTTTTGTGCTCAATTATCAACCAACATTCCATGGCTTCATAAAGTGAGTTCAACATCAAGTGTGCAAGAATTTGGACCTTTTGCAATCACCATTTGGGCCTGAATTCATGCCCATGCAACCATGCACAACAAGTTACTACTTTTGACCAATTTTTGAAAGTGTGTGGAAATGAATTCACAAGGCTATAAATACATGTATATTGCCTCAGAATTGAGGACCCTTGGTCCAAGCTTTGATCTGCAAATCCTCCCAACCTGAATTTATAGAAGACATTGAAGGTTTCTTTGGAAATCGAGTTTTGATTCCCATTCTGTTTGGGAATTGAAACTCCAAGGATTCATAGCCTTTTGCATTCAAATCATCTCCTTAATGTTAGTAGAAGCAACGCCAAGTGAATTGGAATTGAGATCGAGCTTCATCACTGCAAACAGAAGGTGATTTTTCTTGAATTTTCCTTCTTCGATTCTCCCTCAATTCCCCATCATTTCTCTTAATTTTTGGTTGGCTGAAGTCCTACCAATGTAGGCAACAAGATCTAGTTGCAAGGAGGTCAAGTCGAAGCAACTCAGTTCATCCACCTCATTTTTCAATTCCACATATCTCTTTGTATAGTGAGAAGTGGAAGAAATTGAGGTCAGATTTGTGCTCCCCTTGATTTTCTCTTTAAAACCATATGTGGATCTATCATTTTAGTGAAATTTTTTGTTGGACTAGTCCGGTGGAGGCCACCGGAGAAGATGACCGGAGCTAGGCTCCGGTGATGTGCTTGAGAGATCGAGACAATCTGATCTGGTCCATGGCTTCTAATATTGGCCTTTGATGTTGATTGCCACATTTGCTGGACATTAACCAAGGTGCACCACAGATTGCACGCATGTGGCATTTAGATCTTCCACCTCAATTAATAAGAGAGATTTGATGACCCTTGTTTTTTCTATTTTATTTTATTTTCTGATTATTATTTTAAATAGCTTATTTTTTGATAAATTCATATTAATTTCATTTTTAATCCAAAAAATATGGGACTTTCACCAAAAATCTTTAAATATTTTTCTCTTCCATATTTTGAATTAAAAACATTTTTTTTATTAGATTTGATTTTTTTGTGAATTTAATAGTTTTTGACTTGTTTTTAAATATTTTTAAATACTTCTGACTTTCCAAAATTTCCAAATTTTTTTGTGTAAGGTCCTTTGACCTTGTTTGACATAAGATAAATCCCTTGGCCATTTATTTTGTGATTTTAAGGGGTTTGAGGTTTTTCCTTTTTAAAGTGCAATTTTTATTCATTTAAAATAGATTTTAATTTATTTAATTGTTGAAATAATATGTTGAGCTATTTGGTTTCCTTGAACATGGTTGATTTGAACTTCCATTTGATCAATACTATTGGATTTAGGGGGTTGATGAAGTGTAAACTTCATCCCTCAAAATGAATGAATAGTATTGATCAGATGAAATTTCTCCCTTGATTAATTTGGGATTTCATTTTCTATCTCACTTCATATCTTCATCTTCATCCCTCTTCTTCCCTAATCCTTCATTGACCAATGACTTCTCGAATAATCAAAGGCTAGTTGATTCATCAATGACCTTGTGTCAGATGAATAAACATGAGCTTGATTAAGATAGGTTCATCAAATTTTTATATGTGTGTGGTATGCTTTAGGAGTTTGGTTCTTTGTACCATATCTCTAGCATGCATTAACACCAACATTTTTATTGCCCGACCTCAGATGGTTGTGACTTCTACATAAGTACAATTACGATTACTTAACATAGAGATAAATTTTGACCCAAAGGCATATCATTTTTGTAAGTGGGATTGTAAGTCTCCCATTCCTCATGGTATTGTGTGAAGACTTAAACTTTTTTCCATTTTTGAGAGCTAGTGGCATACTTGTTGATTTATCCAAGTTGGAGCCCTTCTCATAGATGATGTCTTGGTTCATGTCTTCATGCTTGTGAGTGTATGGTTGAGTGCTCTCCAAAGAATGACTTAAACAATTGAATCCTTCACTTACATTTCTTTATTATTATTTTATCTATAAATGTCATTTACTTAATGCAATTTAAATTTTAGTACCTTTACCATTCATTGCCATTTAAATTTCATGCAACTTGTTTATGTTTCAGTCATCTTCACTATGCTCACTTGAGCCATATCTTTGTGCTTGTATAGATTATGTGCTTGTGATTTTGTTCTGTTTATGGTCTTAGGACCTTAAATTACCTAATAACAACAAAAACCCTAAAAAATATGTTGATGGATTGTTGGACCTATGCCCTTAACTTGATCTGAACTTTTGGACTTAGAGTAGGAAACATCCATGTTCTCTGAAGGACTTGGCCAATGCCATTATTTGAGACTGATTTATCTTGGCCAATGCCATTCGTCTGAGACAAGCCTTGAGTTCCTCACTAGTTTATCTGTTATTTTGTCTATGTGTTTAAGTTATTATTTGGATCTTATTGTTCTATCTGATGATTGTTTCTATGAGTTTGCCAAAAGGAATATTTCATGTGATACATTTGAAGACATTAAAGACTGCTTGCTTCTAGAGTGCTTGATTCGATCTTGGCTATCTTTATTTGATGCCTTTGATCTTCATATTAATTGCTTGGATGCTTATACTTGTTGCTTGCTCAAAAGTACAAAGGAAATGGGTTTCTATCTGACATTCTTGTCTTATGGATTGCATCCCATTGGTCAGATTTTTTCAACTCTAAATTTTTAAATTTTTGTCTAGGATAGTGTAGCGGTAAACTCATGACCGTCAAGTTATGGATAAACTTGATGTTAATAAAACCAGAGTAACCACTGTGCTTTTATTGTGTTCAAAGGAATAAGGAAAAGTACGAACAAAACCCAAAGATAAGAAGTTTTCAAATCAAAACTAATAGAGTTCCAGAGATCACAGGTAAGGGGGTTGGTTACTTAGAAGGAAGGTGTTAACACCCAAAGTGTCATAAGTACTCCTAGGGAGCCCTTTTTTATGTGTGCATGTGTTTTTGGTATAAAAGATGTTTGATAAAAATGGAGTGTGAGGATAAGAAAAGAATTCATTGATTATATTTTTGTGTTTGACAAGACCTTCAGTCTTATGCCTACGTACCAACATAAAAATGAGGGATCAAAACCTCGTAGTTCGTGGTAAAAATTTAAAAATTGGTGAATTGCTTTTAACAAAATTTTAATAAGAAAAGGAACAAATGCCAAAAGTTTGAATGAATTGTTCGTTCTTTTTGTCATTTGAAACTTAAGTCAATATGGTTAAGTTTATTTACAAATTTGATTTAAGAAAGAGTTTGAAAATTCAATGGCGTAAGGCCAAAGTTTATAATTATTAAAGCAAAGTCTATGTTTGATATCATAAGCAATGAAAGTTTTTGAAAAGGGGGAGAGATTTTGAAATTTAAGAAGTGGGAGGAGATGAGGAGGATATCCTAAGCATAAATTTAAAAGTTAAGAGGTTAAAAGATCTGACCAATGGGATGCAATCAAATAGACAAGAATGTCATATATTAACCCATTTTCCTTTGGACTTTTAATCAAGCAATAATCAATAAGCAATGTGCAATATCTAGACATCATAAAGATCAAGGTATCAAATAAAGATAGCCACATCCAAGTGTAAGACCCCAATTTTTACCCTAAGATCCCTCATGATATCTCATCATATGCATTTGTTTTGGATCACACCTTAGCATTCTCCTTACGCCTCATTCATTGGGTTTAAATTGGGAGAGATCGCCAAGCATATCTTTGAGTGTATCATACTTTGTTTTTCATTATTTACTAACCTAAATACCAAAAATATGTCAATGTATAGTTTGTTGCTTTTGTAGGTAGTGTGTATGCTCACCTATGTTCCATCAAGCTCATATCTAGGGTTTAAAGACCCTAAATGCAAGGATATCAATCAAGAGATAGTTTAAATTGGCTCTATACATCATGTATGGATCCCCATGATCCTCACATATTATTTTATCAAGAAATCATCAAGAGTTTGAAGTTTGTTTGCCTTGGATCCCCTAATTCATCTAGGTATCTTGTATGACTTCTTCAACAAGTTTCTTCAACATTTGATCAAATTTTTCAAGGGATACTTCATTATACATCCCACTACACATATATGATCCTCCATGAGTCCTAAAAGTCAAGATAATATCAAGTTAGCACGATGGTTCATGGTGGTTGACCAGAGGAAGTCAATTGGTCAAAACTGGGGTTCCCTAGACCCTATCACCTACAATATTTGTCATACGAAAATTATTCCAAGAGAAACATTACTCAAACTGACATTCCAAACAACTTTCATGTTGAAGTCAAGATTTACTTTTGCTTGTAAAGTCCTTTTTTACGGTGAAAGATTATAGGTCATTTTGTTTGAGCCCTAGTTAGGAGGTCAACTTCCCAAGATCATAACATCCTCATTTCTTATGAGATGAAAACCATTAAAATTCCATGATCAAATTCAAGATGCCTACATTAAGATTGATGTTTGTATGAAGTTAAAATTCAACTTGAAAATGCATGTGCCAAGAGTAAACATTATAGGTCATTTTGGGCAACTACCATTGAACAAGTGATTTTCCTCAACTTCTAAAATGTATAACTCCTTTGTCACAAATCCAAATGAGGTCAAATTTGTAACCAAATTAAATATGTTTGAAATAGCTACAACTTTTATGAAGGGATTATTTCAATTTGAAGTCCATAGAAAAAGTTATTCAAGATGGAAGAAGTGAACATTTGACTTAGTACTTAGAAAATTTTCAAATATGTTTGATTTCCCAAACTTCCACCTTAAAATTCATCATGATACAAGCTTCAAATGGAAAAGTGTTCAACATGAAAGTTGTTTCCCTTATTCTCACCTTCCAAAAAGTTCAAGATCATCTCATTTGGCCAAAGAATGAAGAACTTGCGCATGGGTGCAATGTGAGGTACCCTTTGGAAGAACTTCATGATCCAACTTAATTTAGCATTGCATGGATTAATGCAACACTTTCAACATGACCTATGCACAATTTTGGACATTTTTCAATGACTTCTTTGGCTTTGTGAACGCCCATACAATCTCATGAATGAACTTGCTATTTTTGAACATTTGAAAGAAAGTGTGTGGAAATCAATTGCATTGGCTATAAATACAAGTGAAATGAGCTCAGAACTGAATGAACACCTTGCCCAAGCTTTGTCAGACAAATCCAAACCTTCCATTGCATAGAGTTTCTGAAGATTTCTTTGAAATTGAGCTTGAACTTCATCTTCTGTTTGGAAGTTCAAACTCCACATATTCACTTCCCTTTTCATCTGAATTGGTTTTTGCAAGCAAGAGGAAGAGAAAGCAAGCAGATTCGGATCAAGATTAAGTGAATTTGACTCAACTCAAAGGTGATTTTTCAGAAATATCATCTCTTCGATTCTCTCTCTTTACCATTCCTTGTGATTTTTGGTTGTCTGAAGTCCTACCAATGTAGGCAACAAGATTGAGTTACTTTTAGGTCAAATCGAAGCAACTCAGTTCATGATCCTCAAAACTCAAATCCTTGTATCTTTTTATATACTTGGAATTGCAGAAAACTGAGGCCAAATTCGAGCTCTTGAGCATTTTCTCTTTGAAATAGTGTCCTTGTTTTTCATTTTCCATTGAGATGAAGTTGGACCAGTCCGGTGAAGGTCACCGAAGTAGATGACCGGAGCCCTAGCTCCGGTGGTGTGTTGGCACACCTCCTGACCATTTGATCATGTTTGGATATTATAATTTGGACCATTGCTTTACATTACCATGTGTAAATTAAGTTGACTTCAGTGCATGGTGGAACGCGCGCGTGTGGCCATCAGATCTGCCACCTAAATTAATGAGGGAGATCTGATGGCCCTTGTTTTTTTGAATTCTATTTTATTTTCTGATTTTTCATTTAATCCCTTTATTTTTTTTAATTCATAATAATTTCATTTTTGGATTAATTTTGGTATTTTTCATGAATTAAATGTTTTGTGCATATTTTAATGGTTTAGAAATACTTCTGACTTTTCAAAAATCATGAATTTTTTTGTCTAAGGTCATTTGACCTTGTTTGACTTAGAATCAATCTCTTGGCCATTTATTTGGTGTTTTGAAGAGATTTTAGGTTTTGACCACATTAATTTGAATTTAAATTCATTTTTAATTTGATTTTTAATTGATTAATTGTGTAAAAATCATGTTGAGCCATTTTTATTGACTTGTGATGTTTGACTATGTGTTTGAGCCTTGGTCAATGCTGATTTGACTTTTGTTGAACTAAAATCATTGGAGTTAAGGGATTGATGAAATATACATTTCATCTCCCAGAATGAATGAATGATTTTAATTTGATAAAATTCCTCCCATGACCAATTTGTGTTTCCCTCATCTCCCCTCCCTCTTCATCTTCAATCCCAATCTTTCTCATCCCTTTCATTGACCAATGAAATCTAAAGATCGTAAGACTAATTGGTTCATCAATAACTTTGTGTTAGATGGACCAATACTAGTATGGATGAGATAAGTCCATTCTTTGTTCTTTTTTTCTTTTAGTGTGTGGTATGTTTTAGGAGTTTGGTTCATTATACGAAATCTCTAACATGCATTAACACATAAATTTTTATTGCCCGACCTCAGATAGTTGTGACTTCTACATAAGTCCAATTACGATTGCTTAACATAGAGCTAAATTTGACCCTAAAGGCATAGCATTCTAGTAAGTGAGATTGTAAGTCTCCCATCTTTCATGGTATTGTGTGGAAACTTGGCCTTTTTTCCTTCCTTTGGAAGATGTCTTGGTTCAAGGATCCATGCTTGTGAATATATGGTTGAGTGTTCTCCAAAGAATGACTTAATCAATTGAAAAGAAAAATTCCACTAACATCTAATTAACTAACATTTGACTAACTCTTGTTAATATTGCTTTACTTTCAAGCCATTTACTTTATGCAATTTAATTTCTAGTCATTTACCATTCATTTTCCATTCACATATCATTTAACTTGTTTATATTTATGTCATTTTCACTTTGCTCATTTGATCCATATATTGTGATTGTATAAATTTGTTTGTGTATTTTGTTTGTGTTGTGATCTTAGGACCTTAAAATACCTAATAAACAACAAAAACCCAAAAAAAGTTTGTGTGTACTGTTGGGTTTGATCTGAGATTTTGGACTTAAGATTAGGCAACATTCCATATGCAAAAGGACTTGGCCAATGCCAACATTTTTGAGACTAAGTGATTGTGATTTGAGCTTTCATCTGATGCAAGTATTTGGTGTCCACTTGAATTCATCTGTTACATGGTCTTGATGAAACTGTTATTTTGATCTCATGCCTAATGCTTTATTCTGAGTTAATCAAGGAGTATTTCATCTGATACATGTGAACACAAAAAAGACTGCTAGCTGTGGGATTTGCTTGCTTGGATATGGCCATCTTTATTTGATGCCTTACTCTTCATGATGTCTGATACTTGCTAATTGATTTCTGATTATTTCTTGATTCAAAGTCCAAAGGAAAAATGGGTTTTCTATATGACATTCTTGTCTGTTGGATTTCATCCCATTGGTAAGATCTTTTCAAGTCTTAACTTTTAATTTTATGCTTAGGATTATCCTCTTCATCTCCTCCCATTTCTTAAATTTTAAAATATCTTCCCCCTTTTTAAAAATCTACTTTGCTTGTAATTTCAAACTTAGACCTTATTTCAAAATAGAAACTTTGGCCTTATGCTATTGCATTTTTAACTCTTTTCTTAAATCAAACTTGTAAATGAACTTAAACATATTGACTTAAAATTTCAAAAGACAAAAAGAACTAACACTCATTCAAACTTTTAGGCCTTTTGTTCCTCTTTTAAACTTAACTTTTGATTAAAAGCAATCTACTCATTTTTGAAATTGATACCACGAACTACGAGGTTTTGATCCCTCATTTTTATGTTAGTACGTAGGCACAAGTCCGAAGATCTTGTCAAACACAAAAATATAATTAATGAATTCTTTTCTCATCTCCACACTCTATTTTTCTCAAACATCTTTTATACCAAAACACATACACACATAAAAAAGGGCTCCCTAGGAGTACCTAAGACACTTTGGGTGCTAACACCTTCCCTCTGTCTAACCACCCCCTTACCTATACTCTATAGAATTTTATTAGTTTTCATTTGAAAACTTCTTATCTTTGGTTTTTGTTCATACTTTTCCCTTTTCCTTTGGAAACAACAAAAGTGCGGTGGTGACTCTGGTTTTATTGACGTCAAGGTTATCCATAGCTTGATGGTCATGAATTTACCGCTACACCAAGCAAGCAAGTCCAATAGCTAACAATCTTCATTATCTTCCAATGTATCAGAGAAAATATTCCTTGATCAACTTAGAGCAAAGCATCAAAGACAAGATCAAAATAACAATTAAGCACAAAGACAGAGTACATATGAATTCAGACAAATCCCAAGGCTTGTATCAGATGAAGGCTCAGTTTAAGATAACTTAGTCTCAAAATGTTGGCATTGGCCAAGTCCTTTTTGCACATGGAATATTGCCTAATCCTAAGTCCAAAAGTTCAGATCAAATTCAACAGTCCACCAGGTGTTTTTTTTTGCTTTTCTTGTTTTTAAGTATTTTAAGGTCCTAAGACCACAAACAAAATCAAAACAATCAAGCAAGTATATAAAAACACAAGATATGACTCAAATTAGGAACATGAAAATGACATAAACATAAACAAGTTATATGGAATGTAAATGGAAATGAATGATAAATGACTGAAATTCAAATTGCATAATAGTAAATGACTTAAAAGTAAAGCAATATTAACAAGAGTTAGTAAAATGTTAGTCAAGTGTTAATGGTGATTTTTAATTGATTAAGTCATTCTTTGGAGAACACTCAACCATTCATTCACAAGTATGAATCCTTAAACCAAGACATCTTCTATGAGAAGGGCTCCAACTGTGATAATTCAACAAGTATGCCACTAGCTCCCATGAAAGGAAAAAAGGTCAAGTCTCCACACAATGTCATGAAGAATGGGACACTTACAATCTCACTTACTACAATGTTATGCCTTGAGGGTCAAATTTAGCTCTATGTTAAGCAATCGTAATTTGACTTATGTAGAAGTCACAACTATCTGAGGTCGGGCAATAAAAATTTAGGTGTTAATGCATGTTAGAGATTTTGTACAAAGAACCAAACTCCTAAAACATACCACACACTAAAAGAAAAGATCAAGAGGAAGGGACCTATCTCAGTCACACTTGTATTGATTCATCTAACACAAGGTCATTGATGAATCAATTAGCCTTTAGACATTAGAGATTTCATTGGTCAAATGAGAGATGGGAAGATAGAAACACAAATTGATCATGGGAGGACTTTCATCAAATCAAAAGCATCCATTCATTTTGGGAGATCAAATGTACATCTCATCAATCCCCTAAATCCAATAGTTTTGATCCAACAAAAGTCAAATCAACCTTTACCACGGGCCAAACAGAAAGTCAAACATCACAAGTCCATAAAAGTGGCTCAACAATATTTTCAAACATTTAATCAATTAAAAATCAATTTAAAAATGAATTAAATTACATTTTTATTTTTTCAAAACCTAAAATCCCTTCAAAACACTAAAGAAATGGCCAAGGGATTTATCCTAGGTCAAACAAGGTCAAAGGATCTTAGACAAAAAATTCCACTATTTTTGAAAAGTCAAAAATATTTTTAAACAATTAAAAATATGTACAAAACCATTTAATTCCTGAAAATTATCAAAATTAATCCCAAAAATAAATTTAGTTTAGGATATGGAAGAGGAAAATATTTAAAGATTTTTTGGTGAAAGTCCCATATTTTTGGGATTAAAAATGAAATTTCTATGAATTAAATACAATAGGAGAAATTAAAAGAAAATTAGAAATTAAATTAAAAAGCAAAAAGAAAAGGGACATCAGATCTCCCTCATTAATTGAGGTGGCATATTTGATGGCTACATGCGTGCTATCTATGGTGGACACTAGTCAATGCAAAGCATGCGTGGTATTCAGAACCAAGGGACGGGATTAAAACATTTGAACTTGATCAAAGGGATGGGAGGGTGCCAACACACCATCGGAGCTAGGGCTCCGGTCACCTTCTCCAATGGACCTCACTGGACTGGTCCATGATCAACCTCACTAAAATGAAAAACAAGGACACTACTTCAAAGGAAAAATGCTCAGGAGCTCGAATCTGGCCTCAATTTTCTCTAATTCCAAGTATATTGAAAGATATGGGGATTTGAATTTTGAGGATCATGAACTGAGTTGCTTCTAGTTGACCTCAAAACAACTCAATGTTGGTGCCTACATTGGTAGGACTTCAACCAACCAAATATTACTTGAAACGATGATGAATTAAGAGAGAATCGAAGAGAGAAAGTTTCTGAAAAATAACCTTCGAGGAGCTTGAATCTTACTTGATATTGCTTCCAATTGGCCTTGGCTTGACATTAGAAGCTTGCAGGATCTGAATTGGATCAATGAATGGCTTGGATTCTTGGAGTTTCAACTTCAAAACAGAAGTGAAATTGAAACTCGGTTTTCAATTTAAAACCTTCAAGTTTATTCTCTAATGGTGAAGGGTAGGGTTGCAGGATCAATGCTTGGGCAAGGTACCTCTAATTCTGATCATGAGGCAATGCATTTATAGGCTAGGCAATTGATTTCCACACACTTCCATTCAAATGCCAAAAATAGAAATTCTCACTTGCATGGATGCATGGGTGTGTAATAGCCCCATGAAGTGATGTCAAACGGTCCAAAGATGATCATGAGTGATGCTGAAAGTATGACATGAAGCCATGCATTTGGAATTGAGAAATGGTAATGAGATTCATCCAAATGGAACCTTGAAAGAAAGCCATGCGCAAGTCATTCAATTCTTGGCCAAATGAAGTGATTTTGGATTTTTTTGGAAAGGTGAGATCAAGGGGAACAACTTTCATGTGGAACACTTTTCCATTTGGGGCTTGGATCATGATGGAATTTGAGGTGGAAGTTTGGAAAATCAAACATAAATGAATTTTTTCTAAGTACCAAGTCAAATGTTCACTTCTTCCCCCTTGAATAACATTTGCTATGGGATTCAAATATAAAATGTTCCTTTATAAAAGTTGTATTTCTTTCAAACCTATTAAATTGTGTCACAAATTTGACCTCATTTGTATTTGGCATGAAGGAGTTATGCATTTTAGAAGCTGAGGAAAATTGCTTGTTCAATGGTATTGACCCAAAATGACCTATAATGTTTCCTCTTGGCACATGCCTTTGCAAGTTGAATTTGAAGTTTCTCAAAGAAAAAAGGTTGGATAGTAAGTCTTGAATTTTATCATGAAACTTGGATGGCGTTCATCTCATGAAAAAAGAGAAAGTTACGGTCCTTGGAATTTGACCTCCTAACTAGGGCACAAACAAAATGACCTATAATCTTTCACCATAAAAAATGACTTTCCAAGCGAAAATAGCTCTTGACCTCAACATGTAAGTTGTTTGGAATGTCATAAGGAGTAACATTGCTCTTGATAGGACAAAAACTATAGGATATACAGTCTAGTGAACCCCAATTTTGACCAGTTGACTTTCTCTAGTCAACCACCATGAATCAACTTGCAAACTTGAAACTCTCTTGATATTTGGGACTCATGGAGGATCATATATGTATAAGATGATGTATTATGAAGTATCCCTTTAAATATTTGATCAAATGTTGAAGAAACTTGTTGAGGAAGACACACAAGATACCCAGATGAATTAGGGTTTCCAAGGTAAACAAGCTTCAAACTCTTGATGAATTCTTGATCAAAATGATAAATAAAGATAATGGGGACCCATATATGATTTCTAAAACCAATGTGGACCATATTTTGATTAATCTCCTTGCATTGAAGGTCTCAAACCCTAGATATGAGCTTGTTGAGGCATTGGTGGATGCACACACTACCTACAAAAGAAGTAAAGCTTTACATAGACATATTTTTGATATTTTGGTTAGTAAACAATGAAAAACAAAGTATGATACAAACAAATGTGCTTAGTGATCTCTCCCAATCCAAACCCAATGAATGAGGGGTAAGGAGGATGCCAATGTGTGATCCCAAGACCAACGCAAATGATGAGATAGGATGAGGGATCTTAGGGTCGAAATTGGGGTCTTACAGCTGCCCCTATTTAAGGATATTCTAACTGAGGATGTGAAGGTTAAAATCTTCATATCAACTCAGTAGAATGGACTTGAATAATAACATATAGAAACAAATTTTGGTCCCTAAGAGAACTCATGATGCACATGATATGGATGTTAAAATAATATTTATGGGGAATATATTGTCACAAAGGAAAAGAATCCAGAGAGACCGACATACCACAAGAGTATACTGCATTCCGTAAGGGAAACTCATTGGGGAGACAAAAACTTTAGGGATAAAAGTTGTGCATAGGCCAGGCTATGACTTAGAACTGCTGGAGACACGAGGGGAGACTTTCCATGAAAATAAATCAATGGAAGGACTCTGTCCGGGGATACGGAACATCTGCAAGGGATAGGAATAGATTAGAACAAAACTGAAGTATTCAAACTAAACAGAGGGTTGACGATTCCACTGAGGAAATATGCACTCAAACTCAACTGAGGAAGAATGAACTTCAACACAGGAGTACCAGAGATATATTATCTATTACCGGTTACTAGGTAGGAAGATAATACACTCTGACAGAGGGACATCCGTTACCGGTTAGGGTAAACATATCAAGTATGACTCACTGAGGAAAAAAGAGGTGTATTCATTACCGGTTACTGGGTAAGAATAACCTACTGGGGATAGAACTCAAATAGGATTTACAACTACCGGTAACTGGTAAGAAGACCAAAGAGAGAGTATAAGTCATTGGTTAAAGTTAACATATACAGGATAAACTCAAAGGAAGAATATCCGTCATTGGTTAGGATGAACATATCAAGGATAAACCACCGGGAAAAGAGGGAGAATATCTGTTCCCGATTAGGGTAAAACATATCAAGGATAAACTGTCAGGGAGAAGTAGGAAATATATTTATCAATTACTGGATAGAATACCAAAAAAAGAGAATATCCATCATCGGTTAGGATGAACATATCAAGGATAGACTCAGAGGGGAAAATAGGGATTACAACTACCGGTTATTGTGCAAAAGACCAAAGATGGAAAGAAAATTCGTCACCGGTTAAAGTGAACATATCAAGGATAGACTCTCTAGGGAATAAAAATAGGGCTTACAACTACCTTTTTACTAGGTATAAAACCAACAAAAGGAAGAATATTCGTCACCGGTTAGGATGAACATATCAAGGATAGACTACTTGGGGAAACGTGAAAACGAATCTGCTGGGGAAAGAAAAAGGGGGTAGATTACATTTTACCGGGTATTGGGCAAAAGTAAAGTACTAAAAAATCGATAAGAATATTACCAGTTACTGGGTAATAAACACTCGGGGGACCAAAAAGTATCTCTAGGTAATAACTAGAAAGAAACGGTCAAACAAGGACTCAACCCAATGAGGATATAACTCAAGGGGAGTGGTTCCATCCAGATAATCAACTAGGGAGGAAACTGAAATAATAATCATCCACGAGGAAATAACTCAGTGGGGAATGAGAAAGGTTAAACTTTTTCTACTTAAGGGGATGACACTCTACAATTGAAGGAGGATAGATACACCAAATCTACAAGGGTAAATGATATTACCGAAGCAGGGGATCAGAATAAAGAAATCAAATGCGATAAAATGTATAATGAAGTATCTGATGTTGTATTTATGCATGAATGTTATTCATAATTATGCTGACAAAAAAGCGCAAAGGATACAAATACCAAAGATTTGAATCACTGCTGTAACACTCGGCTAATCTCAACAAGATGGAAACACCAACTGGAGAAAGAGCTAAGGATTAAAATAAAGCATCTAGCTCTGAATAAATCAATTCTGGATGGGGACTGACATGGAGGACATGCTTCCAATCAATCACGACAAACTCTACGGGGAGAGAGCACTGTTGAAGGATAATCAACCAAACATGCCAAGGATAGAGAAAGGATCTACTGAGGATCCAAATTGTCAATACTGCGAGGAATTTTAAGTCAACATCATATCAAATGGGAGACAACCTTGCAGGGGACAAAAATCAAATACTGCTCAGGATCCAATACTGTCGAGACCAAGGGATATTCATATCAGAAGATGAATTTTGCTAGGGAACACAAGAGGTAAAACTCTGCCTGGGGGATTTAAGCAAAAATGTTGGGGATGTCATGACCAAGATCTTCGCATTCCTCAATAATCATCGAATTCTTCTTAGAAATTGCGAAATAAACCAATTCCAAGGCAAAGATAAACAGATCTGATTCGCACAAAGGAGAAACTACCAAAGTTATGCAACACAATTATGAAAATGGAAACCAAATAAAGGTTCTGGATCTCCAGGATCCAATCAAAAGACTGAGGGATATCAAACAGGAGTTCCACAGCTGGGGAACATGAATTTGCAAAAGGGATCAATCATCAACTCAACTGGAGATGATACCCACCGGCTCTACTGGGGATGATGAAATATTCAGGGAGAAACTCATTAACCATGTCAAGGATAAATGATAAAATGCTGGGGAGAAAAATAGTTACCAAACCTACTGTTTGAGGAAGATTAAAAATGCTTCACATTTCATGACTTACCTGCACTCGGATTGCTGTTGACATTCCTTACTAAAATCGATTATTCTTAAAGTGATTGTTTTTATTATTTCAAGAAAAATAATTATTACTTATTAATTTATTTTAAAATTATCATCATAAAAATGAACTTTATTTAGCCAAAGTAAATAAGAATAGAAACAATTGGATAAAAGCTTAACTTTATTTAATAGAATGGTAGATTTGTAAATGACGAGACTCCATAGATCTTTACAAAGTTTGAAAAAGGTAATTTACATGGAAAAGGGCTACATTGAATACAATGATCACTACTCTCCCTACAAGCTCAAAATCCATTGTGCTTGTCTTCGGTTGAGGATGATGCATCAGAACCAAATGACTTGCTCCAAAAATGCTTCCAAGATCAGGACCAACCGAATACAGTTACTTGCCATAATCCCTAATTTTTGCCTAGATTGCCCCAAGGTGGGGTACTCAATCTATCGGGATGAATTTTCTGTCTTATGTCTCTAATTTTTTCCTGGATCTCCCTTTCGGGTTTTTAATCCACCGAGACGCTCATTTTTGCCTAAGCCGCCCTTTCGGGTTTTTAACTTAGCGAGTTGTTCTTTTCTTTATTGTAGGAGAATTATGCCTTAACTGCATCGGCGTTCACAGGACGCGTGAACTCTTCACCATCCATAGTTGTAAGAATCAAAGCACCGCCTAAAAAGGCTCTCTTAATAACATATAGACCTTCATAATTAGGAGTCCATTTTCCCCTAGCATCAGGTTTGAAAGATAAAATCTTCTTGAGCATGAGGTCACCTTCTCTAAACGCACGAGGCCTGACCTTCTTGTCATAAGCTTTCTTCATTATTTGCTGATATAATTGACCGTGACACATGCAGTCAATCTCTTCTCATCAATCAAATTCAGCTGATCATATCTGGTCTAATATCATTCATCCTCTGTCAACTTGGCTTCCATCAAAACACACAACGATGGGATCTCAACATATGAATTAAAATCTCAAATAAATCTCAAATCAAATAAGAAATTGATGAGACTATTTTTCATTGACTTATCATGATCCATAGGTGTTAGGAAAATATTTTTTGATTTTTCAAATATCAGAGAGTAATTAAAAATGAATTAAAACTATTAAAAGTCAAATAATTCACAAAAAATATTAAATGAAGTCACAAAAATAATTAAAAATCAAAATATGAAACTAGATTTTTCAAGAAATTTTTTGGAATTGGTCTCATATTTTTGTGACTTCAAATAATTTTTTTATGAATTTTTGAAAATAAATAGAATTAACTGAAATTAAAAGAAAATAGGATAAATAGAAAAAAGCGCAACCACGAGATCAGATTCATTAATTGACGTGGCATGGATCAATGGCTCAGAGGCGCGGATGCAAGGTAGACTTAAGTCAAGCGTGCATCATAATGCATTAAATTAATTAATCACAATGGACGCTCAGGATTATAACATTGAGCCATGATCCAAAGGCTGGGCAACATACACGTGGGGATGGTGGTGGAAACCACCATCTTCTCCGATGAGATACCAGATTCCGGCCACCACACGCAAGGAAAAGATTTGTAATGAAAATAAAAAGTAAGGACATCAAAATGAAGCTCAGGTGATGTATATCACCACTGTATCCATGGATCATCCTCACTCGTCCTATTTAGAGAGAAATGTGAGATGGAAGATCATGGTACGTCAACTGGAAATGCACGAAATGAACAATTGAGACCACCATTGGCCTACCTCAAGTGTGAGGACTTCAGAAAACCACATAAACCAAAGAAAATTACATTGAATTACAAGATCTAGATCCAAAACGTTTGAGGTTCTACCTCTGAAATAGAGCTTCTAAGGCCACGAATTCTTCAAGATCTTGATCTACTTTTGCTCTGGAAGTGTGATGGAGATGATACGTTAAGGAATTGAGCTTTGAAAATCAACTAATGATGTTGAATTTCAAGCTTGAAAAAGAGAGAAAAATCTTGAAATTCCTTTGGTAAGGGTTGGGATTTCAATTCTACCGCACTTCAGGTCTCCACTTGGTTGAGAAATGAATGAGATTAAGTATCTATTTATAGCTGAAGAGGGTTGTAAAGCATGGTTCCCTTGTGTGCATGGAATTTGAATCTTGCTTGCATGGGCCTGTGCAAGCGTGTAGCAGGCCCAAGAATGAGTGAAACACCTTGCTGATACCTCATGGAATGGATTTGGACATGCACAATGAATTGAACAATCTTGCACATCAAGTTATAACATGAAATGCCAAAATGGACATAAAGAATGAACTCTTCGAAACTCACACATGGAAAATCCAAAAAAGTAATGTGAGTAAAGGTTGGAAAGCCCTTGAAATAAGGAACAAAAGTCATGTTGGGCAAAAATTCATTTGGTATTTGGAAGTTTGTGAAAACTGGCTGTGAAAGTTTGCGCATAAAACATGTCTAAGTCACCCTTCGAAAATTTGCACCAAAAGCAAGCCTCTTCAAGCCCTAATGTTTGCATGATGCAAGCTCCAAATGAAAAAACCTCCAACATCACAGTTACATATCTTTTAAATATGATAAATTTACATTCAAATTTTGCATCATTTGAATTTTTCATGAAAAGGTTATGGGCATTTGAATTTTGGCACTTTTTTCAAATTCAATGACTTAGGTCCAATGTGACTTATAATGTTTTGTATTATCACATGTATTTATTTTAGGATTATGAAATTTTGTCCAACATAAAATTTTAATTAGACATATTAAGATTTCCAATGAATTTGACCTCACCTCAAAATCATAAAAATTAAGGAAGTTAGGTCCTTGGGAAGTTGACCCAAAATTAGGGTTTCAGTCAAAATGACCTATAATGTTTTGAAATGAATGATGACGTTCAATTTTTCAAATGGATTTTTGATGAACATGAAAGTTGTTCATATGGTTTTTAAGAACGTTTTTTCTATTTGGATCATCTTCATTTGACAAACACATTAAACGTTGTATCTCATTGACCCTCAGCTTAGTCAGATGACTTTACTGGTCAACTTTTCAAGGCCAAACTTCCAATCTTGATGAATGAATGATTGATGGGCCTTAAATAGGCTCATATATTCATAAAATAATGAATGAACGAACTTCCCTTGGTTAAATTTGATCATAGGTTGAGGTTGCTTCATGAGCAAGGCACAACTGAGGCATAGTGAAATTAGGGTTTCCTTGGAAAACAAACCTCAAACCCTTTGAGTTATCTTGATCAAATTCGCAAATTGAGATACTTGGGAGACATATATGAGGATTAGGAGCTCTATGGACCATTTTCATGCTTTTTCTCATCTTCATCTAGCCATTTCATTGAGCTTAGGAGCCTCCTAGGAGCATGGGAGCACATGATCACTTGAGCTTCAAAACAAAAAGATTTAGTGACATATTTTTATGCTTTTGGCTAATAATCAAAATAAGAAAAGCAATAATATACAATACAATCATGGTTGGTGGTCTCAAACCACTCACACAAGTCCCACCCTAGGGTTAAGGAGCCAAACATGCTATGATCCTTGAGGCAATGCACTGAGCAATGATATGATGCCATGAGGGATCTTAGGGTCAAAATTAGGGTCTTAAAGATGCCCCTATTTAAGGTCATTCTAGCCGGAGATATGAAGGTTAAAATCTTCGTCTCGACGAGGTAGAATGGGCTTAAATAATAACAAAGAGACGAATTTTGGTCCCTAAGAGACCTCATGATGCAAATGTATGCATGCAAAATAAAATCTCCATGGTGAATGATTACCACGAAGGAAAAGAAATCAGAAGGAACTGAAAAATCCATAGGAGTAACGCACTCACTAGGGAGATAGAGACTTTGGGGAAAAGTAAAAATGCGTGAGCAGGCCACGACTTGAAAACTTGCTAGGAGACACGAAGGGATTCCACGAAAATGAATCGATGGAAAGACTCGAGCTGATGCGAAGATACATGTATTGGGGAATAAGCCAATACAGCAAAACTATCCATAAAGGACACATTGGATAAGGATCCAGACTCAGACAGGGATATCCATAAAGGACTCAGCTGAGGAAGAAACAACGAGATATTACCGGTTACTTGGTAATAAACTCAAAGAGAGACATGTCATCAAAACACCAGTTACTGGGTGAGAGAACAACATGCTCAGGGAGAAAGAATATCTAAGACCGGTATAAGGGTGAGAGATACCAATCATCTAAAACATCTGAGGAGGACCCAAAAGGCACGTCTCAACTCAGGAAAATCAGACTCCACAGGGGACAAAAAGTCATAATAGGGAGCAGAAGGAAGGAACACCAGGGATACTGGTTACTGGGCATATAATAGGTGACCAACCAGGCCTGAATTAGGAATATATCCAAGACACTCATCATCCGAAAGAAGGGCTGAAGAAGCAAACTCGACTTACAGGATGGACATTCGATTCCACATGGCAATACGAATCTTACTCGACTGAGGAAGAACAAAGACTTCGACTGAAGAGCGCATTAGATATATTATCTATTACCGTCATAATGTAGATAACATACTCGCATGGAAGATTATCCACAACTGGTTACTGGGTTAATAAAGGATAAATCGACCGAAAAGAAAGGACATCAAGGTACCGGTTGCTGGGTATAAAATGATGACCAATCAGAAGGAGAAACAATCATTACCAAATAAGGGTAAATGAAAGATGACTCTCTAGGGATAAATCGCCTGGAAAGAGCAATTATCCAAGAGATATATCACCGGTTATTGGGTGGTATACTCAAAACGAAGGAATATCATTACCAGTTACTGGATAAAGGTAACAAACAAAGAGGGGATTACATCTACCGGTTACTAGGTAGAGAACCACAGAAATAGGACTTACAACTACCGGCTACTGGGTAGAAGGCCACGAGATCCACTGGGGAAAAGGATGACCAATTACTGCTTACTAAGCAATTGAATAACTAAACCACAGGAAACTGCAGGGGATAACAAGAAAGGAGTAAATCTAGGAACAAACTAGAAAGACACAATTAAACAAGACTCAACCCAATGAGGATATAACTCAGGGGAGTAACTTCGTCCTGATACGCAACTGGGGAGGGAACTGAAACAATAATCATCCACGAGGACTTAAGTTGGTGGGGAATAAAGAAGGAAAGATAAACACTTTCTACCTATGGGGTTGACTCTATATGGAGAGATCAGACATGAGCATCTTCTTGGGGAAGAACATTTCACCAACAGCAGGAAATAAAAAACAAAGATATATGGAAAAGAATGCAATCATGAATATCTGAATGCTATGATTATGCATGTATATGCATGATTTGTGTATGATTAACGCTGACAGCCAGACATATCTAACACAACAGGTTCAAGAGTCACGAACGGACATCCAACGCAACATCTCAAAAATAAGGGCGAGGCCTACAGGAGAATTCAGTTCTGGTGGGGATGACCAAATACCGGAAGACTTCGACCACCGTTGGGGATAGGCAAAGTCATAACTTCCAACTGCCAGGGACTTCTCATCAATTCTCGAGAACAAGTGGCTGAAATATCAATAAGATTTATCGTAGAAGAAACTCTACTGGGGAACTTATCAAGGAATGATGTGAAATTCCGTGGGGAACAAATGCCAAACAGATACCCATCAATCAAAACAAAGGGGAGAAAGAACAATTTGCTCCGCTAGGGAAGGAAACAACACATCTTCCTCATCATCTCTCAATACTTAGAAGAAATCTTCAAACACGGAGGGGATACAAATTATCAAACTCTGGTCAGGAAACCCTGCAGGGGATAAACTGTAGGCAACCCTCAAAGGAAACTGCCTTGGCAGAGGGAATCGGAAATGAATCCTTCGTCAACACATGACATGCTGCGGATAGAAAGAGAAACAGACCCTCCACCAACTGCTCTATACCACTTCCTGTTGAGGAGACAACATGAAATATGATGAAGAGGATATAAACATGCCAGAATGTGAACAAATGTCTTACCTTTTGGAAATCGTACTATCCTTGGGAAAGCACTGAGGACATTCCGTTTATCCTTTTAGTCATTGTGAATGTTCATTCTGTTTAAAACAATTTATAAAACTTTATTTGTTTAAAACAATGATAGTTATCAATTAAAACATGCAACATTTGTTAACAGAAACAAGTAAGAGTGCCAAGAATTGGATAAAGGCTCAAATTTATTTAATGGGATGGTAGCCCGCAAATGGCGAGACTCCATGGATCTTTACAAGTTTGAAATTAGTGATATACATGAAAAAAAGCTATATTGAACATAATGACCGTTTTATCCACCAACTCTGAATTCACAATATTTGATGCTTCGGTTAACGATGATTGAGCGAGAATCCCTAATAGATGACAGCTGTAGAGCAAAGTCTTGTCATGATGCAGTTACTTGCCAAATCCCTAATTTTTGCCTAGATTGCCCCAAGGTGAGGTACTCAATCTAGCGGGACATATATATTCATTTTTTCCATGTCTCTAACTTTTTCCTGGACTGCCCTTTCGGGTTTTCAATCCATTGAGACGCTCATTTTTGCCTAAGCCGCCCTTTCGGGTTTTAAACTTAGCGAGCTATTGTTTTTATTTTAGGTGAAGTATTTCTTGACTGCACCTGAATTCACAGGACGAGTGAAATCCTCCTCATCCATAGTTGTAAGCAACAAAGCACCGCCTGAAAAGGCTCTCTTAACAACATATGGGCCTTCATAGTTTGGAGTCCACTTGCCCCTAGAATCGGGCGCGAAAGATAAGACTTTCTTCATCCTTTGCTGATACAACTGACCATGGCACATGGCAGTTAATCTCTTCTCTTCAATAAAATTCAGTTGGTCATAACGACTCTGAACCCATTTAGCCTCAGTCAACTTGGCTTCCATCAAGACTCTCATTGATGGGATCTCGACCTCTACGGGGAGCACAACCTCCATGCCATATACAAGAGAGAAAGGGGTTTCCCCTGTTGAAGTGCGGACAGATGTACGATAGCCATGCAAAGCAAATGGCAGCATCTCATGCCAATCCTTATATGTAACAACCATTTTCTGGATAATCTTCTCGATGTTCTTGTTAGAAGCTTCAACGGCCCCATTCATCTTGGGTCTATAGGAAGAAGAATTATGATGTGCAATCTTGAACTCGCTACACAGCTCCTTCACCATCTTATTGTTCAAGTTAGATCCATTATCAATAATGATCTTGTCTGGCACACCATATCGGAATATAAGTTGGTTCTTGATACACTTCACGACCACCTGCCTGGTCACATTTGCATATGACGCCGCTTCAACTCACTTGGTGAAGTAATCAATAGCTACGAAAATAAAACGGTGATCGTTCGACGCCTTGGGCTCAACCATGCCAATCATGTCAATTCCCCACATGGAGAAAGGCCATGGTAAGGAAATAACATTCAGAAGTGTCGGGGGAACATAAATCTTATCCGCATAAATCTGACACTTATGGCATTTCTTCACATATTTGAAGCAGTCAGACTCCATTGTCAGCCAATAGTAGCCTGCTCTCAACATCTTTTTCGCCATGGCATGCCCATTGGAATGAGTACCAAATGAACCCTCATGGACTTCAGTCATCAACAGGTCTGCTTCGTATCTATCCACGCATCTGAGCAGAACCATGTCAAAATTCCTCTTGTAAAGCATATCACCATTAAGGTAGAAACTGCCAGATAATCTCCTCAAAGTCTTCTTATCTTAGAAAGATGCCCCATGAGGGTAAAGTCTGACTTTGAAGAAAACACTTGATATCATAATACCACAACTTATCATCTTTTACTTCCTCAACTACAAACACATGAGCCGGTCTATCCATGCGCATCACAGTAATATTGGGGACTTCATTCCAATACTTCACTACCATCATTGAGGCAAGCGTAGCAAGAGCATCCACCATCCGATTCTCATCTCGAGGAATATGATGGAAGTCAACCTTAGTAAAGAAAGTTGAAATCCTCCTCGCATAATCTCTGTATGGGATGAGGCCAGGCTGATTCGTTTCCCATTCACCTTTAATCTGATTAACAACAAGGGCCGAATCACCATAAACATCAAGATGCTTGATCCTAAGATCTATACACTCTTCCAAACCCATAATACATGCCTCATACTCTGCCATATTATTCATGCATTTGAAAGTTAGCCTTGTTGTAAAAGGAAAATGTGTGCCTTGAGGAGTAATAATCACTGCCCCAATACCATTTCCATACTGATTGACAGCGCCATCGAACACCATACCCCATCGGGAACCAGGCTTTGGCCCTTCATCGAGCATGGACTCATCATAATCTTTCATCTTCAAATACAGAGTCTCCTCATTAGGGAAGTCATATTGCACAGACTGATAATCTTCAATTTGTTGATGTGCCAGATGGTCAGCCAAGATACTACCTTTAATAGCTTTTTATGCTCGATACTCGATATCATACTCAGATAACAACATTTGTCAACGCGCAATCCTCCCAGGTAAAGCTGACTTCTCAAAGATATACTTGATTGGATCCATTTTAGATATCAACCAAGTCATATGATTCAACATATACTGGCGTAAACGCTTAGTAGCCCAAGCCAAAGCACATCATGTCTTCTCAAGCATTGAGTACCGAGACTCACAGTCAGTAAACTTCTTACTCAAGTAGTATATTGCATACTCTTTCTTCCATGATTCATCTTGCTGTCTCAATACACATCCCATGGAATCATCAAGCACAGTCAAGTACATAATCAAAGGTCTCCCTTCAATAGGCGGAGACAAAATTGGATGCTCAGACAAATAGTCTTTGATACTATCAAAGGCCTTTTGGCAATCCTCGGTCCAATCATGACGCTGATCTTTCCGAAGGAGCTTGAATATAGGCGCACATCTGGCAGTCATGTGGGATATAAACCTCGAAATGTAATTCAAGCGGCCAAGAAAACCTCGGACTTGCTTCTCAGTCTTGGGCGCAGGCATCTCTTGTATTGCTTTGACCTTGGCAAGATCAACTTCAATACCTCTTTCGCTGACAATAAAGCCCAATAACTTGCCGGAACGGACTCCAAATGTACACTTGTTCGGGTTCAAGCGGAGCTTGTACTTCCTCAAACGCTGGAAAAGCTTCAACAAGTGTTCTACATGTTCAACTTCTGTTTTCGACTTTCCAATCATATCATCTACATACACCTCAATCTCTTTGTGCATCATGTCATGAAACAAGGTAGTCATAGCGCGTTGATACGTGACTCCGGTGTTCTTCAAACCGAAGGGAATCACTCGATAATAGAATGTCCCCCAAGGTGTGATGAATGTTGCCTTCTCCATATCCTCGGGTGTCATTTTAATCTGATTATAACCGGACAATTAGTCCATAAATGAAAAGACATTGAATTTAGTTGTATTGTCTACCAACATATCAATGTGTGGTAGAGGAAAATCATCTTTCGGACTAGCTTTATTCAAATCACGGTAATCCACACACATTAGGACTTTTCTATCTTTCTTAGGTACACGCACAATGTTGGCCACCCATTGAGGATATGTAGAAGTCACCAGAAACCCCGCATCAATCTGCTTCTGAACTTCTTCTTTAATCTTCATTGCCATATCAGGATGAGTTCTTTTGAGCTTTTGCTTCACAGGTACACACTCAGGTTTTAATGGCAAGAAATCTTGCACGATATCAGTATCTAGACCAGGCATGTCTTCATATGAACAGGAAAAGACGTCGACATATTCTCGTAGCAATTCGATCAACCCCTTCTTAACAGACTCTTCAAGGACTGCCCCAATCTTTACTTCACGAATGTAATCTTCAGACGCTAAGTTGACTGTTTTTAGATTCTCAAGATGTGGCTGAATGATCTTCCCCTCGTGCTCAAGCAGACGGGTAATGGTGTTGGATCATTATGTTTAATGGGTTTGATTAACCTGCATAATGATTTCGAGTATAAAAGAGATTTCAAAATTCAAACAAATCAAATCATTATGCAGATGAAGAGATTGATTTTATTCTCTTGTTATGGTTTTATAGTGATCACCAATTTCATGCAAAAAGCAAAAAGGAAAAATAATTTGAGAAAAACAAACATTTAAGATGTGATTATTGAATAAATATCATTGTATTAATCAAATTATGCCAACAATATTTTCACTTCTTCTTTTGGCATCGAAGAAGGGTTTTTTGAACAAAATGAACACATTACATTGACTTATGGATAACTGTTGGAACATCAACAGCGACCCAATTATTGCAGATTCCTCCGGGTATACAAAAATTGCCAAGGTCCTCCTCTTCATCATCTTCAACAATGGCAGCAGCTTCCTGATCTTCAACGGTGTGGATAAAACCTCCACTCTGGAACAACCCACGATCATTGGAAACACCAGAAGAATACCTTATGCCAGCTTGGGACTTGTTATCTTCCAACTTGATCATTTTCCCCAAACCAGCAGTTGCACCATGCTCAATGGCCAACTTCGCATCATTATAGGAGACAAATGAAGAAAGTCCTTTCCTTGAAGGCTCAGCAGTAGATAAGGATTGGAACGGAGTCCCAACCTCATCCTCAGCATCTATATAGGAGAAGGAAGATAAATGACTGACCAAGAGAGCCTTCTCCCCCCCCCCATCACCACCAACTTCTTGTTCTTCACGAACTTCAACTTTTGGTGTAGGGTGGATGTCACGGTGTCTGCCTCGTGAATCCATGGTCTGCCAAGCAAATAGCTATAGGATGGATGAATATCCATGACCTGGAAAGTGATTTAGAAATCACTAGGTCCAATCTTGATCGGGAGTTCTAATTCACCGATCACAGTTTTACGTGATCAATCAAACGCCTTCACAACCACTCCACTTTGCCCCATTGGAGGCCCTTGATATGAAAGTTTAGCAAGAGTGGATTTTGGCAATATATTAAGGGATGACCCTGTGTCCACCAACACATTGGACAAGGCATTGTCTTTACAGTTCATAGATATGTGTAAAGCCAAATTATGGTCTTTTCCCTCCTCGGAAAGAGCAGCATCACAAAAGCTCAAATTGTTGCAAGCGGTTATATTCGCAACAATGCTATCAAACTGCTCAATTGTGACATTGTGATCCACGTATGCCATGTCTAACACCCTCTACAAAGCTTCGCTCCTTTTAATGAGCCTCAATATCTCATCACCATCCTCTTTCAAGATGCCAGTCTGGCCCACCAAGATAGGAGTATTATTATTCTTAACATCAACAGGGTCAACACCTTTAATAACAAGAACATAATTATTTGGAGAAGAAGTCCCCACGGGACCATCAGGATTAACAACAGTTCTTTTCACAATGTCCTCATGGGATTTCGGCTGAGCCGAGAAAACACGACCATTACGGGTCACTCCACTGACATCTGAAATGCTCACCATAGAAGTTGAGGGCAATGGCACCTCCTTTCCATCCTCTAGCATGACTGTGTTATATCGGTAGGGAACAACTTTGTCTGATACATACGGGACAGGACCCGCTGGCTTTATCACAAGAGTTGGTGATACCTTCTTCTTGTTGCCATCATACCTGATAACAACAGGCTCAGGCATTTTAAACACGGGGGTGATAACATTAACTTCGTCCTCATTACGATTCTGAAGTATCTCAATCATCCCTTGATCTATCATTTCTTGGATGTCCCTTCTTACCTGACGGCATCCTCTCTCATTGATAGTGCACACCTGGAACCTATCATGGTTATGCTCGTAGTGGCTGTGTTCACACAACAACTTATGCATCTCAACCAAGGACTGCCTTATGTCATTCATATAAAGGACTTTGTATTTGCCAGGGCATCCCTGGACCATCTTAACAACTGATTTCCCATGCTCGGGCAATGAGTTCTTCTTTACATTTGGACCCACGTCCTCAAAAAACAGTATCCCACTTCTCACAAGGTCTTGCAGCATGGTCTCCAATGGATAACAGTTCTCCACATCATGCCCGGGAGCACCAGAATGATATACACAATGAAGTTCGGGCTTGTACCACCATTGGGGATTGGTTGGCACAACAGGAGGATCACACGGAGTTATCAACTTCCTATCGATTAAGGAAGGATACAATTCAGCATAGGTCATCGGAATCGGATTAAAAGTTACCCTCTTCCTCTCGTAGTTGTTGGTGCTGGTGCTATTATTGTTACGAGGCTAGTAGGCCTCTTGTTGTTGACGATGTTGTTGTTGTTGTTTATGAACTTCTCGGAAAGCAGGTGATATATGAGCCATCTGGTGTTGGTTGATGGCTGGACGCACATCCTTCCTCCTTATAGAGGGCCTTCTTTTAACATGGGAGTATACAACATGAGTCTCTCCTTCCTTCTTCCTAGCAAAGCCTCCATACTTCTTTGCTGAGGAATCGTCATCTCGAGATAAACGTCCTTCACGGACCCCCTCTTTTAATCTCATCCCCATATTCACCATTTCGGTGAAGTCTGAGCTGCCAGGAAGATCTTTGTCATCTCCTTCTCGAGATAAACGTCCTTCACGGACCCCCAGGAAGATCTTTGTCATCTCCTTCTCTTCCAGGGGTGGCACTATCTGAGCTGCCAGTTCTCGCCATCTCTGGGCGTATTCCTTGAAGGTCTCCTTATCCTTCTAGGACATCGCCCTCAATTGGTCCCTGTCTGGAGCCATATCCACATTATATTTGTACTACTTCACAAAGGCCTCGCCTAGATTGTTGAAAGTGTGGATTCTTGCACTCTCTAGACCCATATACCACCAGAGCTCAGCACCTGTCAGGTTATCCTGAAAGTAGTGAATCAGCAATTGGTCGTTGTCAGACTGTGTTGACATCTTGCGAGCATACATCACAAGATGGCTGAGCGGACATGTATTTCCCTTATACTTCTCAAAGTTTGACACTTTGAATTTAACAGGGACTTTCATGTTGGGCACTAGGCACAACTCAACAACACTTTTCCCAAAGAGGTCATTTCCCCTCAAAGTCTTCAGTTCCTTGCGCAGCTCAAGGAATTGATCTTTCATTTCATCCATTTTTTCATATATATCCCGGCCCTTAAATGGCTCGGAATGATAAATGATTTCTTCAACACGGGGAAGGGTGTGCACAATGGGAGGTGGCACAGACAGGACCGGGCTAGATGCTAGCATAGAAGCGAGAGTAGGAGCGAAACCCTCTGGTACGAAATTAGAAGGCATTCACCAAGGGAACCTAGCTGGCATAGTCAGAGAAAAGTGGGTTGTTGTAGCAGGCACAATTGAAGTAGCTATCTCAGATATCACCGTCCTCACGGGAGGAGTTGGAGGAGTTGGTGAAGCTTGGCTTTGTGCGGCCAGAAATGACTCCATCATGGCAGTCAACCTAGAAATCTCTTCCTTTAGGTCCTTGTTTTCTTGCTCAAGATATTCCATTATCTTCGGATGATTTGCTCTGGTATTATACTGGTGCGTCAGCTTATCTTCAAAATAAATGAAGAGCAAAGAGTTAGACCACTGATCAAGAGCTTGGAACAAAACCTGCTTATGCATATGATGCATGCAATGTTTGTGCATATGGTTTGTTTTTAGAGGAACTTTTTAGAGATCTATTTGCAAATATTTGAAAATATTAAACTTTTTTAAGACATATATGGAATACTCATAGTAATAATATTTGGAAACTTTTTACACCAAAGAAGTAATATAGTTTTGATAACCAAATACAATACAAGGGAAAAGGAGAATGAACATCCTAGCTTTCCAACTTCTCTACTCCTTGGTTAGGGAGGGTTGAAGGCCCAACCATAACCATAGGGGTAGGTCTCGGATATTTGTATGGCATACGGTACTCAAAAGCTCTCCTCCTCACCCAAGCGGTGTAGGGTTCCAAAGCAATGCAATTCTTCGGACCAAGCTCATTCCTCCCTTTCCTATGAACTTTGAGCCAGGCGTGGACCATCATATCCTTCAAGTTCTGGGTATCTTTAGCCTCTTGAAAGAACAAGCTTTCCAACAAAATGTTGTTAGGTTTATCCTTTAAGGGGAACCCAAGCTGACGTCGAGCCAAAGCAGGGTTGTAGTTAATTCCACCACATGTACCAAGAAGAGGGACATTGGAGAATTCACCACAAGAATCAATAATCTA
This sequence comes from Lathyrus oleraceus, assembly GCF_024323335.1. NCBI lineage: Eukaryota > Viridiplantae > Streptophyta > Magnoliopsida > Fabales > Fabaceae > Lathyrus > Lathyrus oleraceus. The sequence goes on along the minus strand of NC_066579.1, from coordinate 276,143,068 downwards.
AACGCCATCATAAACACGGTTATACCAAGAGATATCATCATTAGTGAGAGACATGAGTCTCGCAGACCACCGTAGACATCCCTTGTTCTCCTTGAAGGCAAGCATCTGAGGCAAGTGCAAAATAAACCACTTATACAACAGAGGCAGACATCACACAATGGAACCACCCCCCTTTGCATTCCTCATATGCAAAGAGAAATAAGTGTCACCCAACAAAGTAGGAATGGGATTAAGAGAAGAGAAAATCCTAATAGCGTTCACATCCACGAAATTGTCGATGTTGGGAAATAACACTAGCCCGTAGATGAGGAGTACAAATATGGCTTCAAAAGCTTCCTTACTCATGGCCTTCCCAAACAAAGTAGCCTTGGCAATCAGAAAATCAGATGGGAGACCTTGACTTCCACCTTTGGTAGTCATATTAGCAACAATGTCAAATACATCCACATGAAGCATATCAGCAATCTCTTGGGAATACGGCACCTTCTCCCAACCACTAAATTGTAACTGATCAAGAATAGGTATACCCACATGGTAGGCATACTCCTCAAGTGTAGGCAAAAGCTGGAAATCCAGAAAAGTGAAGCATCGATACAAAGGATCGTAGAACTGCACCAACACAGTCATCAGACCTTCATCCACCTTAGTAGAGAGAATAGCTAGAAGTTTCCCATGGCGAGCTTTGAACTCCAAGTGCTCTAATACATAAGATGTCAAACTCCTTAACTCTTTCAAGTCGGGTTGTCGAAAACTGTACTTCTTCGTATTCCTTCTTGGCTTATCCATGTCTGAAAATTTGCAAATAGACCTCTTAAGTTCCTTGAAAACTTTTATTGTTGATGATACGGATGCATATGAATGCATGAATGCATGGATGCAACAATCACACTCAAGGATCAAGCAAGTCACACCATACAAAGGTCACGAGATGGCTCACGTCATTGTCAATATCAATCATCCATTTTGGTGGATTATGGTTTACACCTTATCAAAACCAAAGTTCCATTGATATTGAGAATGTACGAGAACGGATCAACCGTAAATCAAGGGTTTGTTGTGAGTCACGAGCATGGAGTCTCGGTTAAGAACCACCCAATGGGAGTGTACTATGGTTAAACCTGACAATCATGTTCTAAAAAGGGCCCCCATAGTCATCATCTCATCTTTCGGATATTATCGGATAAAACGACTACTTGTTCTCCAAAAATATTCTCAAGAGGGACTCTTATGATTGTAGTATCGCGTAACAATCGTATCAAATCTTACACTTGAACGACTTTCGCACTACGTCCTAAAATAGGCCAAGATGGGATAGGTATCTAAGGTCTTTGGCTTCTATGGTTTATATTGGAAAGAGTAATGCCTAACCACGACTACTCGTGTGGCATTATTGATTCCAACAAGACCTCCACCATGTGAATGGCCTTGCAAGTCTACTTGTTAAGGAATAACTCCACACAAGTCAACAAGACCATGTCATTCTCCTATCATAAGTGCACTCGAGTTCGGGTATAAAACTCATCTCACAAGAAACCACCAAGCATACAAGCAATTCATACATTATAAACAATACAGTCATCCCAAATTTGCACAAAACTATGTCACCAATATAAACATTCAACACACATAAGCAAAAATTAGGCTAAACCCACTAGAGAACCAATTTATTCTCCAACAGAGTCGCCAGTTTTCTGTAGCGGGGTTTTCGTTACCTTTAGGTTTATTGACTAAACCAAAAGTCAACATACAATTTGAGTCGCCACCGCACTTTTATTTGTCCAAAGGAAAGGCAAATAGCGAACAAAAGTCAAGGTAAGAAGTTTTATCAAATCAAAATCTAATAAAAATGTCAGAGATCTAGGTAAGGGGGTTGGTTATGAAATGGGAAGGTTTTACGCACCCAAAACATCCTTAGTACTCTAAGGGAACCCTTTTTGCAAATATGTGTTGTAGGTTGGTATTTGTGAAAATATGTGCAAAAGATTGGAGGGATGAGAAGAGAAATAGATTATATTTACAAATTTGTTGTTTGAATGGATGAACCCATTGCCTACGTACCATCACAAAGGAGGATCAAAACCTCGTAGTTCGGGGTAAAAATCTCAAAGATTGATGAATTGATTTGATCAAGAGTCGTAAGGTCTTTTGTTATCAAAGGGAGAAAACTCAACCTAAACCAAAAATCCACCATGTGAGGAAGGCTTCAACAAACTAGTGAGGGATTAACCATATAATAAGTATGGAAGACTTATAGTCCAATCACTAAGGACAAGGTGAGATTCACATCAACCACTATGATAACTCAAACCTATGAGTAATGTTTATGAAACGTTTTAACAAAGGTGGCCCTTGGAACCACAAAAACAATTTGAAGTGAGTGATATTCACAAGTTAGACTTATTTACAAAATGAGGTCAAAGTTGGATTAAGATTTATTCACAATGAGTATTTATGAAAAGAGTTTTGAAAAGTCAAAGGCGTAACGCCTATGTTTCTAGTTTGAAAACAACGTCAAAGTTTTGAAAATGATTTTGGCTTTGGGTTAGAGTGGAGAGAAGAAGAGAAGGGCTAGTCCTAAAGCATACAAAAATAAAAGAGGAAAGATAAACCCTTGGAGTTCCTTTTCTTGAAATCATAGAGATGATTCAAGATGCTTCTTTCTTTTGGACATAGCACACAATCATGCAATCAAACCATTTGGATTCAAGCTCATAGGATCTTCCTTTGGCTTGTCTCTCTTAGTTTGGCTACTCATGACAATGGTCCTCTTTACTATCTCAATATGAAATCCCTATCACACAATAGCAAACATCAAAAAGTTCACAACACAATAAGAGGAATGGACAAATAATAAGTTAAATTAGAAGTCCTTTAAAGTAAACTTTAAAATTTAGCATTCTAAAGGCATGAGGCCTAGTTGCTCTTCAACAAGTTTAGCATTTTAAATGCATGATGCCTAGTTGCTCTTGAACTCCTTTAAGTATGGGTAGATCCTATATCTAAGTCCTTTCTCCTTCTTGCAATTGGTTCACACAAAACAAACATAAAACAAACATAAGACAACAATACATTTATATACAATAATGAGCTCAAATGAGCAAAAGGAAAATGACATAAACATAAAATATATGCTCAAGTGAGCAAAATGAAAAGCAATATGAATAAATGAGCAAGAAATAAATTACATTAAAGTAAAGGGCAAGAAATTAAATGCTCAAATTAAAGTTAGTAATTAGTGAAGTTATGTTAGTTTGTCATAAGACAATGTAGCGCTATGTTAAGCAATCGTAAGTGAACTAATGTAGTAGTCACACCTATCTGAGGTCGGTCAATAAAATTATAGGCAAATAAACACAAGTTAAAGGTCATGACTAGTAAGCCAAGCTCCACAAACTTGCCATGCCAAAACAAAAGGGGAAGAGCCTTGTATGGACTTTAGGTTTTTTGCTTGACCAAGAAGCAACCTATCTTGGACACAAAATAACTCACTTGATCTTGGATCAAGTTGAGTTTGGTTTGGATCAAAGAAGGTTAAACCTCTCATTTGTCAAGACCAACCATAAGACATTAACTCACTGGTCAAATTATGAAAAGAAAGGGATGAAGATGAAATGGATGGAAAGAGAATTCAAGCATCAAATCCAATTGATCAAATGTGAACCAAGACATCATCAATCAATGCCAAACAGAAAAGAAATGAAGATTACAAGTCAACAAGTCAACCATAATTTTTTGGTAATTTTTGAATTAAAAATAAAATGCAAAATAAAATAAACAAAATATGGTCAAACCTCAAATTTAATTCAAATCAACTTCAACAAGTCCAATTAAATTCTCATAGGTCTAACATGGTCAGACAAACTTTGACAAAAAATTTCAACCATTTTAGAAATCAGAAACTATTTAAAAACAATTAAAAACAAAGGGAACCTAACACAATATGAATTAAAATCTCAAATAAATCTCAAATCAAATAAGAAATTGATGAGACTATTTTTCATTGACTTATCATGATCCATAGGTGTTAGGAAAATATTTTTGAATTTTTCAAATATCAGAAAGTAATTAAAAATGAATTTAAACTATTAAAAATCAAATAATTCACAAAAAATATTAAATGAAGTCACAAAAATAATTAAAAATCAAAATATGAAACTAGATTTTTCAAGAATTTTTTTGGAATTGGTCTCATATTTTTGTGACTTCAAATTTTTTTTTTATGAATATTTGAAAATAAATGGAATTAACTTAAATTAAAAGAAAATAGGATAAATAGAAAAAAGCGCAGCCACGAGATCAAATTCATTAATTGACGTGGCATGGATCAATGGCTCAGAGGCGCGGATGCAAGATAGACTTAAGTCAAGCGCACAACATAATGCATGATATTAAGTAATCACAATGGACGCTAAGGATTATAAGATTGAGCCATGATCCAAGGGGTGGGAAACATACACGTGGGGATGGTGGTAGAAACCACCATCTTCTCCGGTGAGATACCAAATTCCGGCCACCACGCGTAGGGAAAAAATTTGTAATGAAAATAAAAATTAAGGACATAAAAATGAAGCTCAGGTGATGTATATCACCACCGTATCCATGGATCATCCTCACTCTTCCTATTTAGAGAGAAATGTGAGATGGAAGATCATGGTATGTCAACTGGAAATGAACGAAATGAACAATTGAGACCACCACTGGCCTACCTTAAGTTTGAGGACTTCAGAAAACCACATAAATCAAAGAAAATCACATTGAATTACAAGATCTAGATCCAAAAACTTTGAGGTTCTACCTCTGAAATGGAGCTTCTAAGGCCATGAATTCTTCAAGATCTTGATCTGCTTTTGCTCTGGAAGTTTGATGGAGATGATAGGTTAAGGAATTGAGCTTTGAAAATCAACTAATGATGTTGAATTTCAATCTTGAAAAAGAGAGAAAAATCTGGAAATTCCTTTGGTAAGGTTTGGGATTTCAATTCTGCAGCACTTCAGGTCTCCACTTGGTAGAGAAATGAATGAGATTGAGTCTCTATTTATAATTGAAGAGGGTTGTAAAGCATGGTTCCCTCGTGTGCATGGAATTTGAATCTTGCTTGCATGGGCCTATGCAAGCGTGTAGCGGGCCCAAGAATGAGTTAAAAACCTTGCTGATACCTCATGGAATGGATTTGGACATGCACAATGAATTGAACAAGCTTGCGCATCAAGTTATAACATGAAATGCCAAAATGGACATAAAGAATGAACTCTTAGAAACTCACACATGGAAAATCCAAAAAAGTAATGTGAGTAATGGTTCGAAACCCTTGAAATAAGGAACAAAAGTCATGTTGGGCAAAAATTCATTTGGTATTTGGAAATTATTGAAAACTGGTTGTGAAAGTTTGAGCATAAAACATGTCTAAGTCAACCTTTGAAAATTTTCACCAAAAGCAAGCCTCTTCAAGCCCTTCCGTTTGCATGATGAAAGCTCGAAATGAAAAAACCTCCAACATCAAAGTTGTATATCTGAAATTGATACCATGAACTACGAGGTTTTGATCCCTCATTTTTTTGTTGGTAGGTAGGCACAAGTCCGAAGGTCTTGTCAAACACAAAAATATAATCAATGAATTCTCTTCTCATCCCCACACTCTATTTATTGCAAACATCTTTTATATCAAAACACATACACACATAAAAAGGTTCCCTAGGAGTACCTAGGACACTTTGGGTGCTAACACCTTCCCTCTATGTAACCAACCCCCTTACCTGTAATCTCTGGCATTTTATTAGTTTTGATTTGAAATCTTCTTATATTTGGCTTTTGTTCGTACTTTTCCCTTTTCCTTTGGAAACAATAAAAGCGCGGTGGTGACTCTGGTTTTATTGACGTTAAGTTTATCCATAGCTTAATGGTCATGAATTTACCGCTACAGAAATTAAGTCGCGATTTTGTTGGGGAGTAGTCCTCAGTGGGTTTAGCCTACTTTTTATGTGTATATAATTGTATATTTGATGTTTGTATATTTGTTTGTGTGATATAATCTACTTGTTGTGCTTGGTGATCTCTGAGTGGTGAGATAAGTTCTAACCCAAACTTGAGTGCAATTAAGATATAAGGATGGTATAGTCATGTTAGACTTGTGTGGAGTAGTCCTTAACAAGTTGGCTTGAGACCCATCTTTGTGTTCCTTCTTTGTCTATCCATGTATGAAAATTTGCAAATAGACCTCTTAAGTTCCTTGAATTGAAAATTTTCACATTGTTGATGATATGAATGTATATGAATGCATGAATGCATGGATGCAACAATCACACTCAAGGATCAAGCAAAGCACACCACACAAAGGTCATGGGATGGATCAAGTTATCTTTAATATCAATCATCTATTTTGGTGGATTATTGTTTACACCTTATCAACACCCAAGTTCCATTGATATTAAGGATATACAAGAACGGATCAACCATGAATCAAGGGTTTGTTGCAAGTCACGAGCAAGGAGTCTCGGTTAAGAACCACCCAAAGAGAGTGTACTAGGGTTTAAACCTGCCAATCATGTTCTACAAGAGGTTCCCATAGTCATCATCCCATCTTTCGGATATTATCGGATAAACGACTAGTCGTATTCCAAAAATATTCTCAAGAGAGACTCTTATGAGTGTAGTATCGCATAACAATCGTATCAAATCTTACACTTGAACGACCTTCACACTACGTCCTAAGAACAGGCCAAGATGGGCTTGGAAAACTAAGGTCCTTGGCTTCTAAGGTTCATATTGGAAAGAGTAATGCCTAACCACGACTACTCGTGTGACATTGTTGATCCCAACATGACCTCCACCAAGTGAATGGGCTTGCAAGTCAACTTGCTAAGGAATAACTCCACACAAGTTGACAAGACTATGCCATTCTCCTATTCTAAGTGCACTCGAATTCGGGTATAGAAATCATCTCACAAAGATCACCAAGCATACAAGCAATTAATATATCAAGCAATTCATACATTACATACAATACAGTAATCCCAAATTGCACAAATATATGTCACCAATATAATATACACAATACAATACAACAAATCTGAAAAGTAGGCAAAACCCACTAGGCAAAAATCCCCAGCAGAGTCGCCACTTTTCTGTAGCGGGGTATTCGTTACCTTTAGATTTATTGACTAAATCAAAAGTAAATCATACAAATCGAGTCGCCACCGCACTTCTATTTATCCAAATGAAAGGTTAGAAAGCGAATAAAAACCAAGAAGTTTTATCGAATCAAAAACTAATAAAAAGGTCAGAGATCGGGGTAAGGGGGTATGTTATGCAATGGGAAGGTTTAAGCACCCAAAACATTCTAGGTACTCCTAGGGAGCCTTTTTCATAATTTGTTGTAAGGTAGGTTAGTATTTGTGAAAAATTATTTGTGCAAACATGATTGGAGAGATGAGATAAGAATGTACAAATTATTTACAATTTTTGTGCTTAAATGGATCAACCCATTACCTACGTACTATCTTATAAAAGATTATGATCAAAACCCCGTAGTTCATGGTAAAAATATCAAAACAAGTTGGTGAATTGATTGGTCCAAAAGCCTTAAGGTCTTTTGTTATCCAAGGGAGAAAACTCAACCTAAAACCACAAATCCACCATGTGAGGATAGCTTCAACATGCTAGTGAGGGGTTAACCCTATAATAAGCATGGAAGTCTTATGGTCCATCACTAAGAATATAGGTGAGTATTATATCAACCTTAAGGATAACTCAAACCTAATAGCTATTGTTTATGAAAAGCTTTGGCAAAAGTGGCCATTGAAACCATAAAAAAACAATTGAGTGAGTTGTATTTACCAATGAAAAGTATTTACAAAGTATGGTCAAAGTTGACTTAGGATTCAATTCAAAATAAGTGTTATGATAATAAGTTTGAAAGATCAAAAGCATACAAAGGTTAGAGTGGAGGGAAGAAGGAGAATGGATAAGTCCTAAACATACAAAGATGAAGGAAGAGAAATAAAACCACAAAGGGAGTTCCCTTCTTGAGATCATAGTGATGATCCAAGTAGCTCCCATACTTTGGAATAAGCAAGCAAATAATCAAATACTCAAGCAATCAAGCACATTATCAAACAAGCGCCTAGGAATCTTCCAATGGCTTTTGTATCTCTCACTTTGGATGCTCATGACAATGGTTCTTCTACTTGGCTCAAATTTGGGATCCCTAGCACAAGAACACACACATCAAAAAGTTCTATAATACAAACAAAGAATGGACAAGAGGGAGTTTAGAAATTGGTCCTTTCAAAGTCCTCTTCAAGATTAAGCATTCTAAAGGCACGAGGCCTAGTTGCTCTTTGACATTATTTCTTCTTTTATAGCATTCTAAAGGCATGAGGCCTAGTTGCTATTTGACTCCACTACAACAAACAAGACCTTAGACAGCGCTTTTTTTAGCCTTAGACAGCGCTTTAAAGTGCTGTCTAAACCTCCGCTGCTAAAGGTTTAGACAGCGCTTTTTTAAATCTTAAAAGCGCTGTCTAAGCCCCCCCCCCCCCCCCTTAGACAGCGCTTTGTCCAAAAGCGCTTTATAAGACCCTCTTATTTTAAATTTTTTAGGTATACCTTAGACAGCGCTTTTGAAAAGCGCTGTCTAAGCCCCACCCCCTTAGACAGCGCTTTGGCCAAAAGCGCTTTCTAAGACCCTCCTATTTTAATTTTTTTAGGTATACCTTAGACAGCGCTTTTCAAAAAGCGCTATCTAAGCCCCCCCCCTTAGACAGCGCTTTTGCCTAAAGCGCTTTCTAATCCCCCCCTTAGACAGCGCTTTTTACAAAAGCGCTGTCTAAGGTATACGAAAATTTTTGAAGCTTTTGTTTTAAACCACATTTTTTCCAGGTTTATAAACCAGAATTTCTAACCTGTTTTCAACCAGATTTTGACAGACAATTATCACATTTTATATATGCCATTTTGGCCTTTTTTCTACCAATTTTTGGCTAACAAATATATATATATACCAATTCAAACCAATTTTGCCTTAAATGTATCAAAATATATACAAATTTATGTACACATTTACAAGTCATAACATATACTACAAATGTACACATTAATTACACAAATTTATGAACAAACATTGAGCTTTATCATGAATTGACACCACTCCTCTTTGATTTCGTCCACTTGATCCTTTGTATAAAATAGTTAGATCAAATTAAGAATGTAACAACTTCCATGAATATATGTCATATAATTGTATATTACCTCTTTTCTTGAAACCGTGGACTCGGTATGCCGTGGAATCGCATTATCTTTTGATTTGGATTTTGTGGGAGTCTATTTAACATAACCAAGGAAAATATGTAAGTAAAATTTTAAGCATAAATTTTAAACTTTGAATATACACATTAAAGTTAACATAAGTTTACCATCTTGAGCCGTAAGTACTCCCTTCACTAAAATGGGCAATGGGGTGATTGTTTGAAGCCATTTTACATCCTGTTACAAGTTTTTTCATAGTAGTTATTGTGACTTCCACATTCAATGTCACATATATGTAAAAGATCTATATATCATAGTATCACCTTCCAGGTGAGTGATTGGTCATATAGACCATTAGTCACAGAGATGAGACCACCATTGTCTTTAATCTGCAAGGTTATATCCAATTTCTCAAATAGTTATAGCAAAAGTAACAACATTAAGATGACAATAACAAAAGAAGAAAAATCATCTAATTTAAAATCTCTGTAATGATCACACACCTTATACAACTTTTCAAGATCCATGACTTCAAAGTTCTTCATTCTCAGATATGATGGCAGTATAAATCTGTAAAAATCTCCAATAAACAAACCAGGAATATATATGTTTTTTAAATCTCCAGTACAAACTTCTAATAGTGTTTATCTTAATCTGATTACAAACTCCGCGTGTTCCATGCACCAGTATCTTAGTACTATTTTTTAAATATAAGACTTATCAATTCAAATGAAATTTCGCAATGATTGTCAACCTATTTTTTATGTCAGCCTCTCTACGACCAATGACCGGAGAGTCTGCAGTAAGGAGAATTGCCTTGAAACCAGCCTTTTCAGCTCTTCTCACAAGATGAGTAACCATATTTCGGTCTTTAAGCAGCTGGGAAAAGAAAATAACAAACAAATTAGATTATACCACTAATAAATTGAAAAGTTAGATAATCAAGTTAGTAATTGTTTGAATGTAGCAAAGATTATATCATACATCAAAAGCAGATTCCTGGTTTAAACTAAGTTGCTTGGAAATGTTTTGAGGAGGAGACAAGTGACACCCACACACATCATAGAAAATATAATAAAGAAGAGACGAAATGAAGAGAATATACTCACATAGAGTTGGAGGAAGCGAATGCCAGGTCCTGTTGAAACAATCTCCTCAATGCTGGAAGTAGCCCATGAGGATAGTGTCTGTCACAAAATTATCAAAATGAATATCTCAAATATTAAATACTCCCTCCGTAACAAAATATATATAAAAATACAGGTATTTCCTTCCAAATCTGGGCCAATTATACTTTTTTTTTGCTAGAGCAGAGAATTAATAAATATTTTAGAAATCAAACCATGATGGTGCCAGCTGCTGATGCTGCTCTAGCAGTAGCGTATTCTCCTACACACAAAAAATGCATAATTTGTTTTAATTTACAAGTATTTCTATATTGTAGGAAAACAATAAACTTCAATGTCAAACACATGAAGAATCAAGAGCTTCTTCTGCATTAACAAAAAGTACATACAACAATGAGCTTAATGTAACGGAAAAATGAGTACCTTCAGGGTGAGCCATCTTTTGCGCGGCTGTAGGAGCAATCATGATAGGCATTGATATTTTGAAGCCTAAGACAGTTGTTGTCAAATCTATCTTGCTTACATCGATAAGAATACGTGGCCTGAACCTGTTGTTGGTAAACATAGATATTGAAATAAGCGATTCAGCAAAAGAGAAGATGAAAATGAAATAAAACAAGTTAGTAGATTACATAATCCTTGAGAATGCATTCCGATTCTCTTTCAAAGTCCACTCATCCTCTGCCCCTGACGCAAAGTAATCATAAATCATCTTTGGCAACTTTTCCTTTGCAATTGCTTCATACTCGCTCACATTTGTTATATTCACCATCTTCTTAATAATAGTCAAGTTACTTTATTATGTTATGTCTACAATATCTTCTGAAAGTGAGATTAAAATGAATAATTACTCAATAACATCAACTTAAACCAGGTAAGAAAAAGAATGAAATTAACACAAATGATTCACTGCCGTGACCCCTTCCGGCCTCTGTTTTCCGGTCACCACCGCCCGGGCACCACTTTTGCCGCCTATTCCGGTGAACCACCCCACCATCAGAAGCCACTTTTCCGATCCTGTAGAATGAAATTAACGTAAATGTAAGATGAATAGGAGAGAGAACCTGTAGTTTGGGATGCTGAAGTAAGGAACAAGTTGGAACTAATCAGGAGAATGGAGAAAATAAGATATGATAAAAAAAGAGTCAATGAAGTCTCAGAAGGAGAAGTGACCGTAGCTAGCATACGAGAGTTTGTGACCCAAATACCACCCAGCTGAAATAGAAATTCCAAAGTACCAACTCTTCAAAAAATATTTTCATGATGTCACTTTTTTTTTTAATGGATTTTTTAATTGATAACGAATCACCAGAAATCTTATGAACTATAGGATCTCCTTCGTCCTTATCCTTCCGCAACGGCCTCATCCTCACAATAACCTACACAACACATACAGATACAAAATAAGAAACCGGATAATAAATTAACAAGATCTAAAAACCCTAAATGGATGAGAAAAACCTTAACGCCGGAATCGGTAGTTGCCGGGAGTGAATTTTCGGCGGCGATGGTGTCGAGAGCAAGTTTGCGTTTGAGAGGGTTGGAAGAAGGAGGTCTTGGTGGTAACGGACTCTTGGATTTGACATGGGAGGGGGAGTAAGGGACGATGATGTTGTGATCTGAAGGAGGATCGTTTTCTTTGGAGGGTTTGTGTTTGCGAGAAGAGGGTCTGGTTTTGGCGGAGCTGCCAGGGCTTGATGAAGATGGAAGCTCTGCTGTGTCCCTCGCTATTGGGTTTCTTGGAAGCATGAAATGCTTTCCAAAAGCGCTTTCTAAACCCCCACCTTAGACAGCGCTTTTGGTTTTAATTTTTTTTTTAATTGAAAGAATTTAAACAGCGCTTTCTCAAAAGCGCTGACTAAGGTCTATATTTAAAAGCGCTTTCTAAAAGCGCTGTCTAAGGGGGGGTCTTAGACAGCGCTTTCTAAAAGCGCTGTCTAAGACCCCCCCTTAGACAGCGCTTTCATTATTTTTTTAGAACATTTTCCGTGTTTTATTTTTATTTTAACCTTAGACAGCGCTTTCTTTTAAAAGCGCTGTCTAAGATGCGCTGTTAAAAAACCTTTTTGGCGTAGTGCTCCATTTTTGCATAGGGAATGTCCTAAAGTCTAAGTCCTTTTGTTCATTTGCATTTGGTTCACAACAATCAAAACAAAACACAAGCACAATAGTATATACACAATTATGTGCTCAACTCAGCAAAAGGCAAATTGCATTAACATAAACATGAGCTCAAGTGAGCAAAGGGAAAAAGCAAATGAAATATGTACTAGATATTAAATTGCATAAAGTAAATTACAAGAATCAAATGACTTGAAGTAAAAGTTAATGGTCAATAGTTAGTGTTAGTGTGTGTAAGACCCCAATTTTGTCCATAAGATCCCTCATAGCATCATAACATTGCATTGCATAGCCTCAAGGATCATTGAGCATCTTAGTCCCCTTTACCTTTGGGTGGGACTCCTTGTGAGTGGTTTGAGATCACCAGGCATGCTTGAATTGTATCATCATTGCTTTTCACATTTTATTTACTAACCAAAAGCACAAAAATATGTCACTAACATCTTTTGTTTGTAGCTTGAGCAATCACAAGGTCAAAAGCTTCTAGGAGATCCTTTGTGTAATGATATGGCCAAGAGAAGATGAAAACAAGCATGGTAATGGTTACCAAGGCTCTCATCCATCAAATATGCCTTCCTAGCATTTCAATTCATCACTTTGATCAAAGCAAGTCAAAGGATTTGAGGTTGGTTCCCCAAAGAAACCCTAATTCATTTGTGCACCACAATGCCTTGCTCATGAAGCAACCTCAGCCCATGGTAAAATACAATCAAGGAAAGTTCTTTAACTCTTCATTTCATGCATATTTGAACTTATTTGAGTGTCCTCAATCATCAATTCATCAAGGTATGAGTCATGGATTTGAGAAGTTGATCAGTCAATTCATCTGACTATTTTGAAATACATTGAGACCTAACTTTTTATGTGTTGGTCAAATGGAGATGGTTCCAAAAGAAAACATGTTCTTAAGGACAATATGAACAACTTTAATGTTCATCAAAATTTGATTTTAAGCTTGGAAAACCATCTTCCATTCCAATACATTATACGTCATTTTGACTGAAACCCTAATTTTGGGTCAACTTCCCAAGGACATAAATCATTCATTTTTTATGATTTTGAGGTGGGATCAAATTCATTGGAAAGTGTACGATGTCTACTTCAAATGTTATGTTGAACAAAATTTCAAAATCTCAAAGGAAATACATGTGATAATGCAAGATATTATAGGTCCTTTTGTGTCAAAGGCATTAAAGGTCAAAAAAATCCAACTTCAAGTGCCCATAACATCTTTATCAAAAATCCAAATGATGCACAATTTAAGTCCATTTTGATTGTCTTGAAAAGATAAAAAACTTTTATGTTGGAGGTTTTTCCATTTGAAGCTTGCATTATCAAAACAGAAGGGCTTGAAAGTTGGCCAATTTTAGAAACCTTGCCTTGACATGTTTTGCACATCACACTTTAAACTCAAATTTCATAAATTTCCACATTTCAAATGGACTTTTGACCAACATAACATTTGTTCCTCATACAAAGACCTTTCCAACCATTACCCATATGCCTATGCTTGGATTTTCTAAATGGTATTTTCAAAGAGGTGAAGGATTAGGTTCAATTGTGGAATTCAGGTTGAAATCTTGTTGCACAAGCCAATTCAGAGCAAATTACACGTCCAAACCTTTGGCATTTGAACTCAGCTTGCATTTGGCATTACTTTTGGGCCTTGTGCATGATCATGCAAGCCCATGCAAGCGGTTTCCAAATTCATGCACACGGATCCTCTCATACTTTCCTTGCCAATTCCTCTATAAATAGAGACTTCATTCCCTCCATTTTGGACACCCAATTCAACCTGAAATGCTGCAGAATTCATTCCCCAACCATCACTAAAGAAGCAATTGCATTTTTCTCAAAAAATTTCAGATCTCGAATTCAGCTTCATCTGGTTGTATTCATAGATCTAATGCTTCTAGACCTTCATTATACACTTCATTGAACTTCTGTTTTGATAAAGCAAGCAAGGTTTCAAGCTCAAATCACCAGAACTCAAACTTGATCTCCAACTGGTATTTTCTCCGATTCTCCTAATCCTTGGACCTATTGGCTGTGATTTTGTGTTGTCTGAAGTCCTCTCAATAGAGGCATCATGTTTATGCTTTTAATTTTTGCCATTCATTGAGTTCATGATGAACACCAGATTTTTAAACTTCTGATTTCTCAAATCATAGAGATCTAGAATGAAAATGGATGGTATAGGGATGATATACATCATCCCAGCTTTCTATTGATGTATAAATTGCACGTTTTGGTTGCCTTTTGAAGTTCTGCATTTTGGCCGGAATCTGGAAGCTCACCGGAGAAGACGGTGGCCCTGGTGGCTTCATCATGTCCAGTTTAAATCTGGACCGTTTGATCTAGTTTCGAGATTCAATCGTGTCCTTTGGATCTTATGACTTTCAATAATGATGGATGCTTCGCTGTTGACTCATGCCTTTCATGCGCGCGCATCTCACATCCGTCTGATCAGCCACATCAATTAATGAGGCTTGATCAGACGCTTGTGGTTTTTTTCCATTTTCTGAATTTCTGTTTTTATTTTCTTAAATTCCTTTTATTTCAAAAAATCATATCTCTCTCATTTTTAATCCAAAAAATATGGGACCAATTGCACTATTTCCCAAATAATTTCTAGTTTCTATTTATGATTTTTAATTTCTTTTATTTTATCATTTGATATTTTTTGTGAATTTTCTCTTTTCTGGTTATTTTTAATTCATTTTAAATAGTTTTTGATATTCAAAAAATACAAAAATATTTTCCTAACCTATTTGAATGATGATGGATCTATGAAAAATATTCTCATCAATTTTTTGAATTGATTTGTGATTTATTTGAGATTTTAGTTCAATTAGGTTATTTTTATTCATTTTTAATTGATTAAAAATAGTTTCTGACTTTTAAAAATGCTGAAATTTTTTGTCAAACCTTGTTTGACCTTGTTGAACTTAGGATAAATCACTTGGACCTTTCAAGATTGATTTGAAGTGATTTTGAAGTTTGACCTTTCCATTTATTTTAATTCAAGTTTATTTTTAATATTAAAAAATGCCAAAAATATTTTATTCTTTTCTTGACTTCCAATCTTCATCTCACTTCTGTTTTTGATTGTTTGACCTTGACTTTCAATGTTATTGGTCAACATATGAGGATTGGTACATGATGTTCCATTTTATGCATTTATATTTCTTTTACCATTTTGTCATTTCCTTTTCTCTTATCCATCTCCTTCTTCTTCTTCTTCTTTTTCTTTTTTGATTAATGAGTTGAAGGTTGATAAGTTAGCATTGATTAGAGGGATTTAACCTTCCTTGATTCAAATCTAATTCATCTTGATCAATTGATTAAATGAATGGCTTTGCATTAAGGATGGGTTGTCTTTTAAATCATGCAAAAGGTTTAAACCAATACAAGATCAATTCTCTTCTCTTTTTTGGCATGGCAAGTTGTTGGGACTTGGTTCACTAATCAAGACTCCTAACTTGTGTTTGTTGCCTACATTATTATTGACCGGCCTCAGATAGTTGTGACTTCTACATAAGTCCAATTACGATTCCTTAACATATCGCTAAATTTGCCTTATGGCACACTAAATACTAACACTAACTATTGACAATTAACATTTACTTTATGCAATTTACTTTAATGCAATTTACTATTCTTGCACATATTATCCATTTGTTTTTCCCTTTGCTCATTTGAGCACATGTTTATGTTAATGCCATTTGCCTTTTGCTCACTTGAGCACATAATTGTGTATATATTATTGTGCTTGTGTTTTGTTTTGTTTGTTGTGGACCAAAGTGCAAAGAAATGGACTTAGTTTCTAGGACTTTCCCTATGCAAAGAAATGGAGAATTGGACTTAGTTTCAAGGACCTTCCTTATGCAAAATTGGAGTGAAAGGATCTTAATGATGAAGATGGATTAGAAGAACCAAATCTCTAACTCTCTCTTGTCCATTCTTGTTTTACTTCATGGAACTTTTGATGTGTGTGCTTTTGTGCTAGGAGTTTCCATTTGAGCTTAATTGGAGGACCATTGCCATGTTCATCTAAGTGGAAGATACAAGATACATTGAGGATATCTTGTGAGACTTGATTGGTTGCTTATACTTAGTGGTTGCTTATTCCAAAGGATGGGAGCTACTTGGATCATCAATATGATCTCAAGAGAGGAACTCCTTGTGTGGTTCATTTCTTTTCCTTTACCCTCTTGTTTTGCTTAGGACTTAGCCATTCCTCTTCTTCTCTCCACTCTAACCCAAGCTAAAACCTTTTTGTGCAAACATTTAATTATTGTTTTCAAACATTAGAAACCTAAGCCTTATGCTTTTGATTTTCTAACTTTCTTTTCATAACACTTATATTAAATTGAACCCTTAAGTCAACTTTGACCATTTTGTATATACTTCTAATTGGTAAATATAACCCATTCAAATGTGTTTTTGTGGTTCCAATGGCCACTTCCTTAATCTAAATTTTTCATAACCTTTAGCTATTAGGTTTGAGTTATCCTTGTGGTAGATGTAATACTCACCTATATCCTTAGTGATGGACAATGAGTCTTCCATGCTTATTATAGGGTTAACCCCTCACTAGCATGTTGAAGCTATCCTCACATGGTGGATTTGTGGTTTGGTTAAGTTTTCTCCCTTTGATAACAAAAGACCTTAAGGCTTTTGGACCAATCAATTCACCAACTCATTTTGAGATTTTTACCCCGAACTACGAGGTTTTGATCCTAATCTTTTTATAAGATGGTACATAGGCAATGGGTTTATCCATCCAAACACAAAAATGTAAATAAACTTGTATATTCTCTTCTCATCTCTTCAATCATGCTTGCACAAACAAATTTTTACAAAACAAAAACCTTCACAAGTGTGAAAAGGGTTGCCTAGGAGTACCTAGGATATTTTGGGTTCCTAACACCTTCCCATTGCATAACCAACCCCCTTACCCAGATCTCTGTTTCTTTTACTAGTTTTTGTTAAAACTATTAGGTTTTTGTTCGCTTTCTAACCATTCCTTTGGATAAATAGAAGTGCGGTGGCGACCCGACTTGTATGATTTACCTTGGATTTAGCCAATATCTCTAATGGTAACGAATACCCCGCTACAGAAAAGTGGTGACTCTGCTGGGGAAGATTTGCCTAGTGGGTTTTGCCAACTTTTCATGCTTGTTGTATTGTATTGTATTGTGACATATTTTTATGCAATTTGGGATTACTGTATTGTATGTAATGATTGATTTGCTTGATATTAATTCCTTGTATGCTTGGTGATCTTTGTGAGATGAGTTCTATACCCGAACTCGAGTGCACTTAGGATAGGAGAATGACGTAGTCTTGTTGACTTGTGTGGAGTTATTCCTTAGCAAGTTGACTTGCAAGTCCATTCACTTGGTGGAGGTCATGTTGGGATCAATAATGTCACACAAGTAAGTTGTGGTTAGACATTACTCTTTCCAATATAGACCTTAGAAGCCAAGGACCTCAGTTTACCAAGCCCATCTTGGCCTATTTTTAGGATGTAGTGCGGAAATCGTTCAAGTGTAAGATTTGATACGATTGTTACGCGATACTACACTCATAAGAGTCTCTCTTGAGAATATTTTTGGAATACGAGTAGTCGTTTCTCCGATAATATCCGAAAGATGGGATGATGACTATGGGAACCTCTTGTAAAACATGTTTGGCAAGTTTAAACCATAGTACATTCCCTTTGGGTGGTTCTTAACCAAGACTCCATGCTCGTGACTTGCAACAAACCCTTGATTCATGGTTGATCCGTTCATATATCCTTAATATCAATGGAACTTGGGTGTTGATAAGGTGTAAACCATAATCCACCAAAATGGATGATTGATATTAAGGATGATATGATCCATCCCATGACCTTTGTTTGGTGTGCTTTGCTTGATCCTTGAGTGTGATTGTTGCATTCATGCATCCATGTATCCATTTGCATCCATATCATCAATAATGAAGAGAATTCTCAAGGAAACTTAATGGGTTTATTTGCAAAATTTTCAGACATGGAAAGACAAATAAGGAATTCAAAGAAGTACAGCTTCAGGCAACCAGATTTGAAAGAGTTAAGGAATCTAACATCCTATGTACTAGATCCCTTGGGTTTCAAAGCTCGTTTTGGGAAGCTTCTCCCTCCTCTGACTACTCAGGTGGATGAAGGCTTGATGAGTGTATGGGTGCAGTTTTATGATCCCTTATACCGTTGCTTCACGTTTCCAGACTTTCAGCTTTTGCCCACGCTTGAGGAGTATGCCTATCTTGTGGGTATACCTATTCTAGACCAGTTGTCGTTCAGTGGCTTGGAGAGTATTCCTACTTCTAGAGAGATAGGTGATATGTTGCATATAGATGAATCTCTGGTTAGTGCTCATATGACTACCAAAGGTGGAATTCAAGGTTTCCCTTCTGAGTTCCTCATTGCTCAAGTTACTATCTATGGGAAGGCCATGAGTGAGGATGCCTTTGAAGCCATATTTGTACTTCTCATCTATGGGTTAGTGTTGTTCCCCAACATCGACAAGTTTGTGGATGTGAACGCTATTAGGATCTTTTCTACTCTTAATCCCGTTCCGACTCTGTTGGGTGATGCATATTTCTCTTTGCATATGAGGAATGCAAAAGGTGGTGGTGGCATTGTGTGCTCTTTGCCTCTGTTGTATAAGTGGTTTATTTCTCACTTACCCCAGACGGTCGCTTTCAAGGGGAACAAGGGATGTCTACGTGGTCCACGAGACTTAAGTCTCTCACTAATGATGATATCTCTTGGTACAACCGTGTGTATGATGGTGTGCAGATTATCGACTCTTGTGGTGAATTCTCCAATGTGCCTCTTCTTGGTACATGCTGTGGGACTAACTACAACCCTGTTTTAGCACGTCGTCAGCTTGGGTTCCCCCTAAAGGATAAACCTAATAACATTTTGTTAGAGGGTGTGTTCTTTCAGGAGGGTAAAGATCCCCAAGGCTTGAAAGCTAGGATGGTCCGCGCTTGGCGCAAGATTCATAAGAAGGGAAGGAAGGAGGGTAAAGATCCCCAAGGCTTGAAATCTAGGTTGCGTCCTAAGAATTGCATCGCTTTGGAGCCTTATACTGCTTGGGTAAGGAGGAGAGCTTTTGACTATATCATGCCTTACGAGTATCCGAGACATACACCTTTGGTTATGGTTGGGCCTTCAACCCTCCCTAATCCAGGAGTAGAGGAGTCGAGAGACGAAGACCGTTCACGTGCTTGGATCCGTGAGCGTGAAGAGTTGCTTCAGCAGATTAAAGAGAAGGATGCTTTGATAGAGTTCCTTGAGCATCAGGTTATTGATGACCCTAATGATGCATGGACTTCTCTACTTCCTCAGTCTTCCCGGTTTTGGAAGAGGAAGTACGATCGACTCGCCAAAGAAAAGGCGGATATGGAGGCAGCTTATGAGGAGGAAGTAAAGAGACTTCGTGCATCTTATCTTCATGTGTCCCGAGCATTAGATGATTGTTTCTAGGGATCTATAGGATGATTATTTTCCTTTCCTCTTATACATGATTGACAGTGTTGTACTTCTTTCCCTGATATTATTTTATGAGATATTTCTATATGCGATAAATGCTTAATGTTTCCAAAATTTGCAAGTAAAACCCTAAAGTTACTTTGAAATATAAAAATAAATCATGTGCACAAGTATTGCATGCATCATGTGCATAAGCAGGTTTTGTTTCCGGTCTCTTGTCCTGTGGTCTAACTCTGTGCTCTTCATTTATTTTGAAGACAAGCTGACTCACCGGTACTACACTAGAGCCAACTCTGTAAGACTGATGGATCAACTAGAGCAAGAAAACCGTGAACTCAAAGAGGAAGTGGCCAGACTGAGCGCTTTGATGGAATCATTTTTGGCTGCCCAGAGCCAGTCTTCTCCAACGCCTTCAACTCCTCCCCAGAGGACAGTTATCTCAGAGATTGTCTCCTCTACTGTGCTTACAGCCAGTGCATACTTTTCTCCTACAGCCATGCCAACCGGGTTTCCATGGGGGATGCCTCCTAATTTCATGCCTGAGGGTCCTGCTCCCATTTTTGCTTCTATGTCGGCATCTAGCCCAGTCCTTGACGACACCATCTATCATTCTGAGCCGTCTGAAGGCCCAGATGTCTATGAGAAGATGGATGCCATGAATGATCAATTTCTTGAGCTTCACAAAGAATTGAAGACTCTTAGAGGAAAGGATCTCTTCGGCAAGTCTGCTGCCGATCTCTGCTTGGTTCCCAACGTAAAGATTCCGGTGAAGTTCAAAGTCCCCGACTTTGAAAAATACAAAGGAAACACTTGTCCTCTTAGCCACTTGGTCATGTATGCCAAGAAGATGTCTACTCGGACTGATAATGACCAGTTGCTCATCCACTACTTTCAGGACAGTTTGTCCGGTGCCGCCCTGAGATGGTACATGGGGTTAGACAGTGCGAACATCCGATCCTTCAATGACCTTGGCGAGGCCTTCGTCAAGCAATACAAATATAATGTGGATATGGCTCCCGATAGGGATCAACTGAGGGCCATGTCCCAGAAGGATAAGGAAACATTCAAAGAGTATGCCCAGAGGTGGCAGCACAGATCGTGCCTCCGCTAGAAGAGAAGGAAATGACCGAGATCTTTCTGAAGACCTTGAGTTCATTCTATTACGAGCGGATGATTGCTAGCGCTCCTTCTGACTTGACCGAGATGGTGAATATGGGGATGCGTTTAGAAGAAGGGGTTAGAGAAGGACGTCTAACCAGAGAAGAAGGTTCTTCTGCCAAACCTTATGGGGCGTTTGCAAATAAGAAAGATGGAGAGACACATGTTGTGACCTCCCATGTGAAACCAAGAAGACCCTCTGTGAGGAGGAAGACTGTGCCTCCCGCCAGTAACCAGCACCAGGTGGCTCATATAGCACCTGTGTTCAGAGACAATCAACATAGCAACAATCAGAAACCACCTCAACAATATCAGCAACAACATCATCCGCAACAGCAGGCCTACCAGCCTCGAAACAGTAATCAAACCAGCACAAGTTACGTGAAGGAAACGGTCACTTTTGATCCTATTCTAATGACGTACGCAGAATTATATCCCACTTTGATAGAGAGGAAGTTGATTACTCTGAGAGACCCACCGGCTATACCTGCTAACCCCCAGTGGTGGTATAAGCCCGTATTGCATTGTGTATACCATTCTGGTGCTCCCGGCCACGACATGGAGAATTGCTATCCTTTGAAGACCAAGGTTCAAGACCTTGTGAGGTGTCGCATTCTATGTTTTGAGGACGTAGGTCCTAACGTGAAGAAGAACCCATTGCCCGAGCATGGGAAATCTGTCAACATGGTCCAGGGTTGCCCTGGCAAATACAAGGTCAAATATGTCAGTCATATCTGACAGTCTCTGGTCGAGTTGCATCGTTTGCTATGCGAGTACAGTCATTATGAGCACGATCATGATAGATGCCGAATATGCCCTGTTAACCGATTGGGTTGTCGCCAGGTGCGCAAGGATCTTCAGGAAATGCTGGACGAAGGGGTCATTGAAATCCTTCAGAATAGGAATGTTGATGAAGATGAACCTGAGGTCAACGTGATTTCCCCAGTATTCCGGATGCCCGAACCTATTACCATTAAGTATGATGGTAGCAAGAAGAAGTTTTCTCCTGTTCTTATCATTAAGCCTGCGGTCCAGTACCGTATTCTTCTGAAAAGGCGATTCCCTTTCATTACAACACTGTTGTTGTAGAAGATGGGAAAGAGGTGACTTTTCCATCCTCCTCTGTTGTGAACATCGCTGATGTAAGTGGTTTGACCCACAACGGTCGTGTGTTTTCAGCACCATAAAAGCCTCAAACTAATGCTGATTTTGTTGAACGCCCGATTGGGAATACGGTGAATTCTCCGAATCCAGCACTTGTTGTTAAACCCTCCTCTGTACTGAAAACTCCTACTTCTGTTGGCCCTAGTGGCAATGGAAAAGAAGACTGTGATGAGATGTTGAGGCTCATCAAGAAGAGCGAGTACAACGTTGTAGACCAGCTTCTACAAACGCCATCCAAAATATCCGTATTATCATTACTTCTGAATTCAGAACCACATAGAGAGGCTCTGCAGAAAGTTTTGGATGTGGCATATGTAGATCATGATGTCACAATAGAATAATTCGATAGCATTGTTACAAACATTACCGCTTGTAACAATTTGAGTTTCTGTGACTCTGATCTTCCTGAGGAGGGAAGAGACCACAACTTGGCATTACACATATCTATGAATTGCAAAGACGACGCCATGTCCAATGTGCTGGTGGACATTGGGTCATCCCTGAACGTATTGCCAAAGTTCACTCTCTCAAGACTGTCGTATCAAGGGCCTCCCATGAGGCAAAATGGAGTTGTTACGAAAGCTTTCGATGGGTCTCGAAAAACTGTGATTGGAGAAGTTGATCTCCCAATCAAGATTGGACCAAGTGATTTCAAGATTACCTTCCAGGTTATGGATATTCACCCATCGTAGAGCTGTCTCTTAGGCAGACCATGGATTCACGAGGCTGGCGCCGTGACATCCACCCTACACCAGAAGCTGAAATTTGTGAAAAATAAGAAACTGGTAGTGGTAGGGGGAGAAAAGGCTCTCCTGGTTAGCCACTTGTCTTCCTTCTCATATATAGATGTTGAGGATGAAGTTGGAACTCCTTTCCAAGCTTTATCTATAGTTGAGCCTTTTGTGAAGAGAACTCCTTCATTTACTTCCTATAGAGATACGAAGTTGGCCATTGAGTGTGGTGCAATTGCTGGTTTGGGAAAAATGATTCAGTTGGAAGACAATAAGTCTCGGGCTGGCATTGGCTTTTCTTCTGGGGTCTTCAACGCGCAAGGGTTATTCAAGAGTGGAGGTTTTATCCACACTGGTCAGGATGAAGAAGCTGTTGCTGTCTTGGAAGAGGATGCAGAGGATTCGGGCAATTTCATCATCCCTGGAGGGATCTGCAACAATTGGGTCACTGTGGATGTTCCTACAGTTATCCACAAGTCAACGTAATGATCATTTTGTTTAAAAACCCTTCCCCCATGCCAAAAGGAGGAGTGATGACATTGTTGGAAACATAAATACAATGATATTTTCATTCAATAAATTCATGTTAAATGTTTGTTTTTCCAATTATTTTCCATTTTTGCTTTTTGCATGAAATCAGTGATCACATAAAACCCTAAAAAAGAATAAAATCAATCTTTTCATCTGCATAATGATTTGTCTTGTTTGATTTCTAAAGCTTTTCATATCCAAAATCATTATGCAGGTTGGTCAAACCCATTGGACATAATGACCCAACGCAATCTCCCAACTTTGAGTTCCCTGTATTTGAGGCGGAAGAAGATGATGTTGAAGAGATTCCTGACGAGATCACCCGTTTACTTGAGCATGAAGAGAAGATCATTCAGCCGCATCTTGAGAATCTGGAAACAGTCAACTTGGGGTCTAAAGATTATGTGCGAGAGGTGAAGATTGGGGCACTCCTGGAAGAATCTGTTAAGAAGGGGTTGATTGAATTGCTACGAGAATACGTCGATGTCTTCGCCTGGTCATATGAAGACATGCCTGGTCTAGATACTGATATTGTGCAACATTTCCTACCTCTAAAGCCTGAGTGCGTGCCTGTAAAGCAGAAGCTCAGAAGAACTCATCCTGATATGGCAGTAAGATCAAAGAGGAAGTTCAAAAGCAAATTGATGCGGGGTTTCTGGTGACTTCTACATATCCTCAATGGGTGGCCAATATTGTGCCCGTGCCTAAGAAAGATGGAAAAGTCTGGATGTGTGTGGACTATAGAGATTTGAACAAAGCTAGTCCGAAAGATGATTTCCCTCTACCACATATTGATAGATTGGTAGACAATACAGCTAAATTCAAAGTCCTCTCATTTATGGATGGATTTTCCGGATACAATCAGATTAAGATGGCACCCGAGGATATGGAGAAGACAACATTCATCACACCTTGGGGAACATTCTGTTATCGAGTGATGCCCTTCGGTTTGAAGAACGCCGGAGCCACATATCAACGAGCTATGACTACCTTGTTTCATGATATGATACACAAGGGGATTGAGGTATATGTTGATGATATGATTGCTAAGTCAAGAACGGAAGTTGAACATGTAGAGCACCTGTTGAAGCTTTTTCAGCGTTTGAGAAAGTATACGCTTCGTCTGAATCCCAACAAGTGTACCTTTGGAGTCCGTTCTGGCAAGTTATTGGGCTTCGTTGTCAGTGAAAGAGGTATTGATGTTGACCCTGTAAAGGTCAAAGCAATACAAGAGATGCCTGCGCCCAAAACTGAGAAGCAAGTCCGAGGTTTTCTTGGCCGCTTGAATTACATTTCCAGATTCATATCCCACATGACTACCACATGTGCACCGATATTCAAGCTCCTTAGGAAAGATCAGTCTCATGATTGGACCAAGGATTACCAAAAAGCCTTTGACAGTATTAAAGAGTATCTGTCTGAGCCTCCGATCCTGTCTCCGCCTGTAGAAGGAAGACCATTGATCATGTATCTGACTGTTCTTGAAGATTCAATGGGTTGTGTCCTGGGTCAGCAAGAAAAATCAGGAAAGAAAGAGTATGCTATATACTACTTGAGTAACAAGTTCACTGATTACGAGTCTTGATACTCAATTCTTGAGAAGATATGTTGTGCTCTGGCTTGGGCAGCTAAGCGCTTATGCCAGTATATGTTAAATCATACAACTTGGTTGAAATCCAGAATGGATCCAATCAAGTATATATTTGAGAAGCCTGCTTTAACTGGGAGGACTGCCCGTTGGCAGATGTTGTTATCTGAGTATGATATTGAGTATCGAGCTCAAAAAGCTATCAAAGGTAGTATCTTGGCTGACCACTTGGCACACCAGCCGATCCAGGATTATCAGTCAGTTCAGTATGACTTCCCGGATGAGGAAATTTTGTATTTGAAAATGAAAGACTGTGATGAAACTACACTCGATGAAGGGCCAGAACTTGGTTCCCGATGGAGTATGGTGTTTGATGGCGTTGTAAACCAATATGGAAATGGTATTGGGGAAGTAATCATTACTCCTCAGGGCACACATATTCCTTTTACAGCAAGGCTAACTTTCAAATGCACGAATAATATGGCTGAGTATGAGGCCTGTATTATGGGATTGGAGGAATGCATTGACCTCAGGATCAAGCATCTTGATGTTTATGGTGATTCGGCCCTCGTTGTTAATTAGATCAAGGGTGAATGGGAAACGAATCAGCCTGGCCTCATTCCGTATAGGGATTATGCAAGGAGGATTTCAACGTTCTTTACTAAGGTTGACTTCCGTCATATTCCTCGAGATGAGAATCGGATGGCAGATTCTCTTGCCACACTTGCTTCCGTGATTGTGGTAAAGTTGTGGAATGAAGTTCCCAATATCACTGTGATGCGTTTAGATAGACCAGCTCACGTATTTGCAGTAGAAGAAGTGAAAGATGATAAGCCATGGTATTATGACATTAAATGTTTCCTTCAGAATCAGGTTTACCCACCTGGGGCATCTGCGAAAGATAGGAAGACTTTGAGGAGATTGTCAGGCAGTTTCTACCTCAATGGCGATGTGCTTTATAAGAGAAATTTTGACATGGTTCTGCTCAGATGCGTGGATAGACACGGAGCAGACCTGTTGATGACTGAGGTCCATGAGGGTTCATTTGGTACTCATTCCAATGGACATGCCATGGCTAGAAAGATGTTGAGAGAAGGCTACTATTGGCTGACAATGGAGTCTGACTGCTGCAAGTACGTGAAGAAATGCCACAAGTGTCAGATTTATGCGGATAAGATTCATATTCCTCCGACACTCCTGAATGTGATTTCATCACCATGGCCTTTCTCCATGTGGGGAATTGACATGATTGGCATGATAGAGCCGAAAGCGTCCAATGGACACAGATTTATTCTCGTAGCAATTGATTACTTCACCAAGTGGGTTGAAGCGGCATCATACACAAATGTGACCAGGAAGGTAGTTGTGAAGTTTATCAAGAATCAACTCATATGCCGATATGGTGTGCCAGATAAGATCATTACTGATAATGGATCTAACTTGAACAATAAGATGATGAAAGAACTGTGTAGTGAGTTCAAGATAGGGCATAATAATTCTTCTCCTTACAGACCCAAGATGAATGGGGCTGTTGAAGCTGCTAAAAAGAACATCAAGAAGATTATCCAGAAGATGGTTGTTACGTACAAAGGTTGGCATGAGATGCTGCCATTTGCTTTACATGGATATCGTACATCTGTCCGCACTTCGACAGAGGAAACCCCTTTCTCTCTTGTTTATGGCATGGAGGCCGTACTCCCAGTAGAGGTGGAGATCCCATCAATGAGGGTCTTGATGAAAGCCAAGTTGACTGATGCTGAATGGGTTCAGAGTCGTTATGACCAGTTGAATTTAATTGAAGAGAAGAGATGACTGCCATGTGCCATGGTCAGTTATATCAGCAGAGAATGAAGAAAGCTTTTGATAAGAAGGTCAAGCCTCGTGTGTTCCGAGAAGGTGACCTTGTGCTCAGGAAAGTCTTGTCTTTCGCGCCCAATTCCAGGGGCAAGTGGACTCCAAACTATGAAGGTCCATATGTTGTTAAGAGAGACTTTTCAGGTGGTGCGTTGATACTTACAACTATGGATGGGGAGGATTTCACTCGTCCTGTAAATTCAGATGCAGTCAAGAAATACTTCGCCTAAAAATAAAAACAGAATAGCTCGCTAAGTTGAAAACTCGAAAGGGTGGCTTAAGCAAAAATGAGCGTCTCGGTGGATTGAAAACCCGAAAGGGCGGTCCAGGCAAAAGTTAGAGACATGAAAAAATGATGAATATTTATATCCCGCTAGGTTGAGTACCTCATCCTGGGGCAATCTAGGCAAAAATTAGGGAATTGGCAAGTAACTGCATCCTGACAAGACTTTGTTCTACAATTATCATCCGTCAGAGGTTCTCGTTCATTCGTCATCAACCGAAGCTTCGAATACATCGAACTCAGAATTGGTGGAGAAATGGTCATTATGTTCAATGTAGCCCTTTTCCAATATATATCGCCAATTTCAAACTTGTAAAGATCTATGGAGTCTTGCCACTTGCAGACTACCATTCCATCAAATAAATTTGAGCCTTTATCCAATTATTTGCACTCTTATTTGTTTCTATTCAACAAATGTTTTGCATAATTTAGTTGAGAAAATATCATTGTTTTAAACAAATAAATTATCTTCATAAATTATTTTAAAACAAAGTGAACATTCACAAAGACGAAAGGACACTTAAGAGATCCTCAGTGCCCTCCCAAGGGTGGCATGATTTCCAACAGGGAAAGACATTTGTTTATATCCCTGGCATAATTGTATCCTCTTCCTCCAGAATATTGTTGTGGTTTATCCCCATCAAGTAAAGTGCTTGTTGAGGTTATTCACCTCCCCACCCTTCAGCCGAGCAGTGATCTTTCCTCCTCAGCAGATGTGTCCTCTCTGGAAGATTGGATTTTTGGTGGTTGGTCCCCATAATCCCTTTATCCATCGGATAGACTCCCCAGTAGAGCTGCTCATGTGGTGGAAGTGGTCTCATTGTAACTCCTATCCCCGGTCGGGATGATTATTGATTCCTCCACTGCAGAGATTTTGTTGTTTCCTGGTATCTCTGATCTCCGGCAGATCATTTGCTCTCTGGTGATTTTGGTTTTCCCTCTTGAGGGGTAGTACCGGGTGGTAGATTCCTGTATCCTGTCTGTGTTAGATATATCTGTTTGTCAACATTCATCATACATAAACCACACATATGCATGCATAAATTATAACATTCAGATATTCGTGTTGCATTCTTTGCCATATATCGTTTGTTTGTTGTCTCCTGCTATTTGGTGATATAGATCTCCCCAAGCAGATGTGTGTGTCTAATCTCTCCATATAGAGTCAGCTCCATAGGCAGAAAGCGTCTATCCTTTCTTCCATATTCCCCACCGAGCTATGTCCTCGTGGATGATGGTTGTTTCTGTTTCCCCCCAACACATATATTGGGATGGGATTCCCTATTGAGTTATATCCTCATTAGGACGAGTCTTGATTCAGTTTGCCTTTTTGGTTTATTCCTAATTTGGCCCCTTAAAGCCGTTTCCTTTGTTTCCCCGCAGTATAAATGAATAATTACTCAGTAATTATAATCATTCAACTTATCCCCGACGGAGTCTGTGGTTTTCTACCCTGATACCGGTAGTTGTAAACCCTATTTTCTCCCCTCTGCAGAGAGTTAACCTTTGGTTCATCATAATCGATGACGGTTACTTTTCCGTGGTTTCCTATCTAGTAGCCGGTATGTGTAATCCCCTCCTTGGTGGTTATCTTCATCCAATATTCGATGTTGATATTCCCTCTTTTGCATGGATAATTGCCTTGTTTACGCAATTTATCCCCAGCGAGTCATCTTTCATCTATCCTGTTGTTGTTGGTAATGATTGTTTCTCTCCTGAATTGGTCATCATTATATACCTAGTTTCGGTATCCCGATACCTTTTCTTTTCGTTCGATTTATCCTTTATTAACCCAGTAACCGGTTGTGGATAATCCTCCATGCGAGTATAATATCTATGTTCTGACGGTAATAGATAGTATATCTCATGCACTCTTCGGTCGAACCCTTTTGTTCTTCCCCAGTTGAGTAAGATTCGTATTCCCTTTGTGGAGTCGAGTGTCCATCCTATAATCGAGTTTGCTTTTAGCCCTCTGTTGGATGATGAGTGTCTTGGAAATATTCCGCAATTCACGCCTTGGTTGGTCACCTATTATATGCCCAGTAACCGGTATCCTTGGTGTTCCTCCCTTTCTGCTCCCTACTATGACTTTTGTCCCCTGTGGAGTCAGATTTCCCTGAGTTGAAATATACCTTTTAGGTCTTCCTCAGATGATTCGGAGTTTTGATATCTCTCACCCTTATACCGGTCTTAGATGTTCATTTCTTCCCGAGCATGTTGTATCTCTGACCCTTATGTCGGTGTTCAGATCACATGTCTCATTGAGCTTGTTACCCAGTAACCGGTAACACCTCATCTCGCTGCTTCCCCAGGAGAGTCTTTTTAGACATTCCCAGCGAGATCCCTTAGTGGATTGTTTTCATCCGGATTTCTATCCGAAGTATCCTTTGTGGATAGTTTCACGGTATTGGCATATTCCCCAATACGGGCGTCTTCGAGTCAGCTCGAGTCTTTCCATTGGTTTATTCCCTTTGGAATTCTACTCCCCAAATTTTGAGTCGTGCCCTGCTCGCATATTTCTTTCTTATCCCCATAAGAGTCCCCAGGTTTTTTTTTTTGACCCATGGGATGTATCACTCATGTGGATTGTCAGTGTCTCCTGATTGTCTTTACCTTTGTGGACAGATATCCCCACAGAGTGTTATCATTCTGTATACATTTGCATCATGAGGCCTCTTAGGAACATAATTCATCTCTTTGTTATTATCTAAGCCCATTCTACCTCGTCGAGACGAAGATTTTAACCTTCACTTCTCCGGCTAGAATGACCTTAAATAGGGGCATCTGTAAGACCCCAATTTTGTCCCTAAGATCCCTCATAGCATCATAACATTGCATTGCATAGCCTCAAGGATCATTGAGCATCTTAGTCCCCTTTACCTTTGGGTGGGACTCCTTGTGAGTGGTTTGAGTTCACCAGGCATGCTTGAATTGTATCATCATGGCTTTTCACATTTTATTTACTAACCAAAAGCACAAAAATATGTCACTAACATCTTTTGTTTGTAGCTTGAGCAATCACAAGGTCAAAAGCTTCTAGGAGATCCTTTGTGTAATGATATGGCCAAGAGAAGATGAAAGCAAGCATGGTAATGGTTACCAAGGCTCTCATCCATCAAATATGCCTTCCTATCATCTCAATTCATCACTTTGATCAAAGCAAGTCAAAGGATTTGAGGTTGGTTCCCCAAAGAAACCCTAATTCATCTATGCACCACAATGCCTTGCTCATGAAGCAACCTCAGCCCATGGTCAAATACAATCAAGGGAAGTTCTTTAACTCTTCATTTCATGCATATTTGAACTTATTTGAGTGTCCTCAATCATCAATTCATCAAGGTATGAGTCATGGATTTGAGAAGTTGATCAGTCAATTCATCTTACTATTTTGAAATACACTGAGACCTAACTTTTTATGTGTTGGTCAAATGGAGATGGTTTCAAAATAAAAAATGTTCTTAAAGACAATATGAACAACTTTCATGTTCATCAAAATTTTATTTGAATCTTGGAAAACCATCTTCCATTCCAATACATTATAGGTCATTTTGACTAAAACCCTAATTTTGGGTCAACTTCCCAAAGACATAACTCATTCATTTTCTATGATTTTGAGGTGGGATCAAATGCATTGGAAAGCTTAAGATGTCTACTTCAAATTTTATGTTAAACAAAATTTCAAAATCTCAAAGGAAATACATGTGATAATGTGAGATATTATAGGTCCTTTTGTGTCAAAGGCATTAAAAGTCAAAAAAGTCCAACTTAAAGTGCCCATAACATCTTCATCAAAAATCCAAATGATGCAAAATTTAAGTCCATTTTGATTGTCTTGAAAGGATCTAAAACTTTGATGTTGGAGGTTTTTTCATTTGAAGCTTGCATCATCAAAACAGAAGGGCTTGAAAGTTGGCCAATTTTAGAAACCTTGCCTTGACATGTTTTGCACATCACACTTTAAACTCAAATTTCATAAATTTCCACCTTTAAAATGGACTTTTGACCAACATAACATTTGTTCCTCATACAAAGAACTTTCCAAACATTACCCATATGCCTATGCTTGGATTTTCTAAATGGTATTTTCGAAGAGGTGAAGGATTAGGTTCAATTGTGGAATTCATGTTGAAATCTTGTTGCACAAGCCAATTCAGAGCAAATTACATGTCCAAACCCTTGGCATTTGAACTTAGCTTGCATTTGGAATTACTTTTGGGCCTTGTGCATGATCATGCAAGCCCATGCAAGCGGTATCCAAATTCATGCACACGGATCCTCTCACACTTTCCTTGCCAATTCCTCTATAAATAGAGACTTCATTCCCTCCATTTTGGACACCCAATTCAACCTGAAATGCTGCAGAATTCATTCCCCAACCATCACTAAAGAAGCAATTGCATTTTTCTCAAAAAATTTCAGATCTCGAATTCAGCTTCATCTGGTTGTATTCATAGATCTAATGCTTCTAGACCTTCATTATACACTTCATTGAACTTCTGTTTTGATCAAGCAAGCAAGGTTTCAAGCTCAAATCACCAGAACTCAAACTTGATCTCCAACTGGTATTTTCTTCGATTCTCCTAATCCTTGGACCTATTGGCTGTGATTTTGTGTTGGCTGAAGTCCTCTCAATAGAGGCATCGTGTTTATGCTTTTAATTTTTGCCATTCATTGAGTTCATGATGAACACCAGATTTTTCAACTTCTGATTTCTCAAATCATAGAGGTCTAGAATGAAAATGGATGGTATAGGGATGATGTACATCATCCCAGCTTTCTATTCATGTATAGATCGCACGTTTTGGTTGCCTTTTGAAGTTCTGCATTTTGGCCGGAATCTGGAAGCTCACCGGAGAAGACGGTGGCTCCGGTGGCTTCATCATGTCCAGTTTAAATCTGGACCGTTTGATCTTGTTTCCAGATTGAATTGTGTCCTTTGGATCTTATGACTTTCAATAATGCTGGATGCTTCGCTGTTGACTCATGCCTTTCATGCGCGCGCATCTCACATTTGTCTGATCAACCACGTCAATTAATGAGGCTTGATCAGACGCTTGTGGTTTCTTTTCCATTTTCTGAATTTCTGTTTTTATTTTCTTAAATTCCTTTTATTTCAAAAAATCATATCTCTCTCATTTTTAATCCAAAAAATATGGGACCAATTGCATTATTTCCCAAATAATTTCTAGTTTCTATTTCTGATTTTTATTTTATTTTTATTTTATCATTTGATTTTTTGTGATTTTTCTCTTTTCAGGTTATTTTTAATTCATTTTAAATAGTTTTTGATATTCAAAAAATACAAAAATATTTTCCTAACCTATTTGAATGATGATGGATCTATGAAAAATATTCTCATCAATTTTTGAACTGATTTGAGATTTATTTGAGATTTTAGTTCAATTAGGTTATTTTTATTCATTTTTAATTGATTAAAAATAGTTTCTGACTTTTAAAAATGCTGAATTTTTTTGTCAAACCTTGTTTGACCTTGTTGAATTTAGGATAAATCACTTGGACCTTTCAAGGTTGATTTGAAGTGATTTTGAAGTTTGACCTTTCCATTTATTTTAATTCAAGTTTATTTTTAATATTAAAAAATGCCAAAAATATTTTATTCTTTTCTTGACTTCCAATCTTCATCTCACTTCTGTTTTTGATTGTTTGACCTTGACTTTCAATGTTATTGGTAAACATATGAGGATTGGTACATGATGTTCCACTTTATGCATTTATATTTCTTTTACCATTTTGTCATTTCCTTTTCTCTTATCCATCTCCTTCTTCTTCTTCTTCTTCTTTTTCTTTTTTGATCAATGAGTTGAAGGTTGATAAGTTAGCATTGATTAGAGGGATTTAACCTTCCTTAATTCAAATCTAATTCATCTTGATCAATTGATTAAATGAATGGCTTTGCATTAAGGATGGGTTGTCTTTTAAATCATGCAAAAAGCTTAAACCAATACAAGATCAATTCTCTTCTCTTTTTTTGGTATGGCAAGTTGTTGGGACTTGGTTCACTAATCAAGACTCCTAACTTGTGTTGGTTGCCTACATTATTATTGACCGGCCTCAGATAGTTGTGACTTCTACATAAGTCCAATTACGATTGCTTTACATAGCGCAAAATTTGCCTTATGGCACACTAAATACTAACACTAACTATTGACAATTAACATTTACTTTATGCAATTTACTTTAATGCAATTTACTATTCTTGCACATATTATCCATTTGTTTTTCCATTTGCTCATTTGAGCACATGTTTATGTTAATGCCATTTGCCTTTTGCTCACTTGAGCACATAATTGTGTATATACTATTGTGCTTGTGTTTTGTTTTGTTTGTTGTGGACCAAAGTGCAAAGAAATGGACTTAGTTTCTAGGACTTTCCCTATGCAAAGAAATGGAGAATTGGACTTAGTTTCTAGGACCTTCCTTATGCAAAATTGGAGTGAAAGGATCTTAATGATGAAGATGCATTAAAAGAACCAAATCTCTAACTCTCTCTTGTCCATTCTTGTTTTACTTCATGGAACTTTTGATGTGTGTGCTTTTGAGCTTAATTGCAGGACCATTACCATGTTCATCTAAGTGGAAGATACAAGATACATTGAGGATCTCTTGTGAGACTTGATTGGTTGCTTATACTTAGTGGTTGCTTATTCCAAAGGATGGGAGCTACTTGGATCATCAATATGATCTCAAGAGAGGAACTCCTTGTGTGGTTCATTTCTTTTCCTTTACCCTCTTGTTTTGCTTAGTGTAGCGGTGTATTCGTCGCTATATGATCTATCGATTAAATCATAAGCAAGGTATACAATGAATTTCGAGTCGCCACCGCACTTTTATTTATCCAAAGGACTGGCTAAAAAGCGAACAAAAGCCTAAGAAGTTTTACACGTAGAAAACTAATAAAAAGATCAGAGAGTCTGGGTAAGGGGTAAATTACGCAATGGGAAGGTGTTAGGCACCCATCACGTCCTAGGTACTCCTAGGGAGCCCTTTTCACACTTGTTGTAAAAGATTGTTATTTGTTATGACATAAGTATTGTGCAAACATGATTGGGATGATGAGAAAAGAATGTACATTTTATTGTTGGGTTTGAACGGATGAACCCGCTGCCTACGTACCTTCCATCAAAGGTAAGGATCAAAACGCCGTAGTTCGGCTAAAAGATTTCTAAAAGTTGGTGGATTCAATTTTAAACACAAGCACTGAGGCTTTTCATTATCAATGGGAGAACACTCGACCAAGACCAACATCCACCATGCGAGGATAGCTTCGACGTACTAGAGGGGTTAGCCCTGTTTTCAGCACGGAAGTCTTACTGTCGACTCACTAAGGATAGGCAAGATTTACATCAACCACAATGATAATTGAAACCTATGGCTAATGCATGAAAAGATTAACAATGGACAAAGCCAAAACAAGTGAATGGGTGAAGTTAATTGATTATGATTATGAAAATGAAGTCAAAGTATGATTAAGATTGATTCAAAAGAAGTATTATGAAATGGAGTTTGAAAAAGGTCAAGGACTTGGGGTCCAGGTTTTTAGTTTGAAAACATGAAGATGTTTGCACAATATCAATGTCAAGTTTGAAATCAAAGTGTGAAAAGGTTTAGGACATAATGGAATGAATGGATGAAGATGGATTGTAAAACTTCTTAGAAGGTTCACTTCTTGAGATCATATGGGAGATGATTCAAGTGTGTCCTTTGGAATAGGCAATGGATAATAACAAACAAGCAAGAAAGTCAACAAAAAACGGATATCGGATGCCAATCACTGGGCTTATACCAATCTCCTAAAACAGAACTGGATATCAGATGCCACTCAATGGACTTACACTAATCTCCTCAAAAGAAAACAAAGATGAAATATGGAAATCAACTGCCAATCTATCTGGACTTAGGTTAACTCCACAGATGCTCATAGGAAAACCAATGCCACATTACAGGGACTTACAATGGATCCTCACATACAAGAACAAAACAGCACACTCTATAACCATACAAGGAGGCTCATACAAGAGGGTTAGGCATTGAAGCCAACTGGAATAGGGTCAAAGGTTGCTCTTAACCTTGCCATTGAGGGGCTAAGGTGAAGCAGATGAAAGGATATGAGGGGTGTGCCTCATTGCTCTTATCCCTAATCAGGGAGAGCATCAAATATAAGAAAGTGTGGGAGCTCAGAAAGATGGAGCTCTCTCCACATATTATTGACTCGATTGATCTTGGGCTTGGATCTCAATGCTACAACCATGTAATGGGAGCAAGGAGAAGACTCACAGAATAGTAGGGGATAGGTTGCTTATCCCTTTGATCTACCAATTGCCTTACTTGAAGGACTTTTCCTGCTTGGGACAAAATTAAACACACACAAGCATCGCCTCTTAAGGAGGACTTCAGACAGTTGCCTGGCCAAGTAACAGGCCAGGTCTTCCAGACTACATGAAGATAAAGGAATTATACCTCAAAGCAAATTGCTAAATAGCAAAGCAAAGCAAGTTCAAAGAACTAAGCAACTAATGGTACCTGAAATAGTCAAACAAATCAGTACACAGTTCAACAGTCAAAGCAAAAGGAAACAGAAGTCAACAGTCAAACAGATAGACAAATGTGCAAAGCACAAGGCACAAGGCTTATGAGCCAAGCAACCTACAAAACAAAGAGGTTAGCACATGATAAACAATCAAGCTCAAACAAATTGGATTGTTCTCTTTGAAGCATTTGTGCTTAACCTGAAACAATGAGCTCAAACATAAGCAACAGGACCACTAGGACAAGCCTAGGGTCAAAATGAGATGAGAAAGTCAAAGCAGCAAGGGATAGTCAACCAAAATCAAGTTTAAACAATCAAGAAGCAAACTCAATTGGTCCCACATGCATATCATTCATCATCATGATTTCATAAGCAAAGGAAGTCAAAACATGGCAAATGAAAGCATATAGAAGTCAACAGCAAGACTTAGCTCAAAAGCAATTATAATCAATTCCAAAAATTATCAAATAATTCAGGGTCAATCACAATCCATAACATGGCATACATATAAAATTTCAGCTCAATTGGATCATGGGAAGATGGTCAATTAAAATCAGGAAGTCAAAACAATTTCAAGTATGCACAAAGAAGTCAAACAAACATGTGTCAACTTCAAAAAAATCATAACTAAATGAAAACAGATGAGAAATGAATGGGATCAACACCAATGCAAAGTTTGAGATGTCTAGTATGCACATGTAAAATTTCATGATCATCCAATAAGGTATGAGAATTTCCCAAATGAAATGGCAAGATGTGTCACACAAAGTCAACATTTGACTAGGCAGGGAAGAAAAATCTCAAAAAAATAGGAAATAGCATAATTAATTCCAGGAAAATTCACAAGTCAACTAGACATATGAGAGATGGTTCATGCAAAATTTCACATCTATTGGAGGCCAGGAAGCATGTTAACAAAAATCATGAAATTGCATATCATTGGTGTGACACAAATTGTCACACCCTACTTCCAAAATTCATATCTCACAAACCACATATGATAAATTCAAGAACTCTACATCAAAACAAACATGAATTAGTGTAGATTAACCACAAAAAATTTCAGGGGCATTGGATACATCCTCACAATTTCACAAAAGGAATGGCAAAAGGTATCAAATATGCATACATGTCAAGAAACCTAATACCATTTAAAATCCAGCCAACCAAAAATTCAGCAAAAATCATGATAAAATAATAGACATTCATGTGAATATGATGGAAAAAATTTCATGATTTTTGGAGTTGAAATGAGTGAGAAATGAATTTTGTAAAATGGAGTAACAAAATGAAATAAGTGAACAAAATAACATGGAGTGGTAGGTCAACAAGTTGACCGAGTGGCATTTTTGTGATTATCGCCCTCACTTATCAAAACGCAACGTTTTAAATGGACACATGAAATGTTGTAATTGGTTGCTTAATGGAACAGTAAACAGAATGCAGCAAATACGTGCAAACCAAATTTCTGGAAAAGTATTTAGGGTTTGCTACAGTAACTAAACATATTCATCTTCTCCAAAAATCGTAGAAAGTGAATTCACCCAGAACATGAAATCGATTATACCATCGTGATCCTCAAACAACACACATACATATTCCATCATTCATTTACGTTAAAACACACTAGATAGCATGAATCAAGCAAAAACCATCATGAACAACAAATTTCAATTCCAAATATTTCACTCAATACTCAACCATTTTACATGATGCAAAGCTCATAACAATCAGCATACCAAGCTCTATTTAAAACATGGCATGGTTTAAGAAAATAAGAGGTTCGAAAACTAACCAAAAATGAAGAGCAGCTGTTGTTCTGATGTTGTTTGGCTTCAAACACTCGAAACAGGTGGAGCTTCAAGTTCCAAAAGGTGAATGGTCGAAATGCTTTTGCTCAGCAAGGCTCGAAAACGCTCAGATCGACTTTCACCATTGTTGTGGCTTTATGTAGCAGCAGCATGAAATGATGTTACAGCAAGGAAACAGTGCTCCAAACCAGCTCAAGATCGTTGGTAGATGATGAAAATACAAATGGTTGCTCGAGTGCTTTGGAGATTTTGGCCAGAAAATGCAATATGTGAAAATGCAAGTCTTGAGAGAAGAGAGAATTCTGATGTGTAAAGGCTGCAGCTAGGGTTGAATCTCACAGAAAATGACTTATATATGGACTGTTTAACATTGTTAATGAAGGTACTAATCAAAGTTAACTTAAATGAAGCCAATTTGCATTTTTGCTAATTTGAACCAATGTGCACATGAAGGTATATGGTCTGCACGAATTGGGCCTTGAGCATGTTTCAAATACCATCTAAAACAGATCCCAAATGGCCAAATGTGCTGAAAATGTCTAAATCAAAAAATCACTTTTTGCACATACTTGAAATTAATGAAGTCAAGTCCAAAAATGCCATTTTGCATGGTGAGGTTTTGGTGAAAGATGAATGCATTTTTGGAAAGAGGGGAACAAATGGAGCTTGTAGGAAAAAACCCCACTAAAATTGGCCTTGTGGTTCATGAGATATGGCCTCTTGAAGTTCATGAAATTGTGAAAATGAATTGATCATATCTTGCCAACCATACATGGGAATTGAGAGTTCTTGGACTTTTTGGAAATGGGAGAACAAGATCTTCAACTTTCATGTTGGGAAAAAATTCATTTGAAGCTTGTATCATGATGTAAGTTGAGGATCAAGAAGTTTCCATTTTTGGCAGTTAAAATTACAGGTCCACTTTCTATTTTGGGAAATTTCTGATTTTGCTCCGAATTCTTCCATGATGGTATTTGACATGATATATGAGGCTTGTATAGACATGAATGAGCTCCTTCAAATCAATTCCATCCATCAAATCACTGATTAAATCCACAGTTGACCAAGTTTGACTTTCTGTTGACTTTTCTAGGGTTTTGCCTGACTGAAGCATGTTCTGATGAATTTCAAACCCTAAATCCTTGAGACCTTGATTCCAAATGATGTCCCAAGTTGTATGAACTCTTGATTATTGATCATGGTGCCCAAATTCTGCAAGAATGGCCACCATCCATTGCTTTGACTGACTGTTGACTGTCCTTGACCTAATTGTTGATGATTGCTTCAACTGCAAGCAACAAGGTTAGCTGACAATATTTTTGTACTTTTTGGTTAGTAAACATATGAAAAGCAAAGATATACAAATGCAAAACATGCTTGGTGATCAAGAATCAACCTCACAAGGTACCCACCCACTAGGAGGGAAAGCTAGGGCATGCAATGATCCTTGAGGCCATGATATGATATGATATGGGCCATGAGGGATCTTAGGGCCCAAAATTGGGGTCTTACACTTAGGACTTAGCCATTCTTCTTCTTCTCTCCACTCTAACCCAAGCCAAAACCTTTTTGTGCAAACATTTAATTATTGTTTTCAAACATTAGAAACCTAAGCCTTATGCTTTTGATTTTCTAACTTTCTTTTCATAACACTTATATTAAATTGAACCCTTAAGTCAACTTTGACCATTTTGTATATTCTTCTAATTGGTAAATATAACCCAACCATATGTGTTTTTGTGGTTCCAATGGTCACTTCCTTAATCAAAAAATTTCATAACCTTTAGCTATTAGGTTTGAGTTATCCTTGTGGTAGATGTAATACTCACCTATATCCTTAGTGATGGACAATGAGTCTTCCATGCTTAATATAGGGTTAACCCCTCACTAGCATGTTGAAGCTATCCTCACATGGTGGATTTGTGGTTTGGTTGAGTTTTCTCCCTTTGATAACAAAAGACCTTAAGGCTTTTGGACCAATCAATTCACCAACTCATTTTGAGATTTTTATCCCGAACTACGAGGTTTTGATCCTAATCTTTTTATAAGATGGTCTGTAGGCAATGGGTTTATCCATCCAAACACAAAAATGTAAATAAACTTGTATATTCTCTTCTCATCTCTTCAATCATGCTTGCACAAACAAATTTTTACAAAACAACAACCTTCACAAGTGTGAAAAGGGCTCCCTAGGAGTACCTAGGATGTTTTGGGTGCCTAACACCTTCCCATTGCATAACCAACCCCCTTACCCAGATCTCTATTTCTTTTATTAGTTTTTGTTAAAACTATTAGGTTTTTGTTCGCTTTCTAACCATTCCTTTGGATAAATAGAAGTGCTGTGGCGACTCGACTTGTATGATTTACCTTGGATTTAGCCAATATCTCTAATGGTAACGAATACCCCGCTACAGTGTGCCATAAGGCAATTTAGCGCTATGTTAAGTAATCGTAAGTGGACTAATATAGTAGTCACACCTATCTGAGGCCGGTCAATAAAAATATAGGCAACAAACACAAGTTAGAGACCTTGACTAGTAAGTCAAGCTACTACAACTTGCCATGCCAAAAGAAAATGAGAATGATCTTGTATTGATTTAGGTTTTTTGCTTGACCAAGAAGCAACCTATCCTTAATTCACTTGATCTATGATCAAGATGAATTAGATTTGAATCAAGGAAGGTTAAACCTCCGATACATCAAGGCTAACCACCAATCTTTAACTCATTGATCAAAAAGAAAAAAGATGAAGAAGAAGATGAAAAAGGATGTACATTAATGGAAATTCAAATGAAGTAAGCAAAG
Organism: Lathyrus oleraceus; assembly: GCF_024323335.1. NCBI lineage: Eukaryota > Viridiplantae > Streptophyta > Magnoliopsida > Fabales > Fabaceae > Lathyrus > Lathyrus oleraceus. The sequence continues at coordinate 276,102,579 of NC_066579.1, read as the reverse complement.
TACATTGACCAAAGATAGATGGAATCAAGGTCAAACAATAGTAAATAGAAGCAAAATGAAACTTAGAAGTCAAGAATGAAATAAAATATTTTTGGTATTTTTCAAAATTAAAATAATACTTGAATTAAAATAAACAATTAAAGGTCAAACTTCAAATCCATTTCAAATCAACTTTGAAAACTCCAAATGGATCATCCTAAGTTCAACAAGGTCAAACAAAGTTTGACAAAAAATTTCAGCATTTTTAAAAACCAGAAACTATTTTTAATCAATTAAAAATGACTAAAAAATAACCTAATTGAACTAAAATCTCAAATAAATCTCAAATTAATTAATAAATTGATGAGAATATTTTTCATAGATTTATCATCACTCAATGAGGTTAAGAAAATAGTTTTGTATTTTTTGAGTATTGGAAACTATTTAAAATGAATTAAAAATAACCAGAAAAGAGAAAATTCACAAAAAATATCAAATGATAAAATAAAAAATATTAAAAATCATTTTTAGAAACTAAAAGGGAAATAATGCAACGGTCCCATATTTTTTGGAATTAAAATGAAAGAGTTATGATTTTTTGAAATAAAATGGAATTAAGAAAATAAAATGAATTAATTCAGAAAATAGAAAAAAGCTGGTGCGTTAGGTCCAGTCTCATTAATTCAGCTGGCACATTCAAAGGTTGTGGCATGCGCGCACATCATGGACCTAAGTCAACTGAATAACGCAGCGCATTAAATAAAGTCATAACAAGTCATGGGCACGATTAGATCTGGAAACGCATCCAATGGCTCACGTTTGATCTGGCAAAGAGTTGGTGGTGTACACCACCGTCTTCTCCGGCAAGCTTGCATTTTCCGGTGACATTTGCAGACATGGGAATCTCAATAAAAATAGGCGATCCTCATATCATTGGAAAGCTGGGGTGATGTACATCACCCCTGTACCATTGGTTTTCACTCTAGATCCTCATAGGAAGAGAAATTAGAGGTGGAAAATAATGGTGTTCAACCTGAACTCAATGGATTTTCAAAATTAAGCACACTATTCAATTGCCTCTGATGAGAGGACTCCATCCAAACCAATAAACACAAGAAACAAGCAATAATCAATGTGTTTCGAAGAAAAAAAGTTTGATCATCAACCTTGGAAATGTAGATCTGTGAAGCACGATTCCTCTCAACTCTTGATTGCACTATATTCTTAAGGTAAAGATGAAGCAAGGCCAAGGAATTTTAAGTCCAATAATCAACCAATGAAGTTGAGAATTGGATCTGAAATTTTGAAATGAAAGAGAGAAATTCCTTTAGGTGAGGTTGTAGATTCAATTTTGCAGCATCTAAGGCGCCTTCAGGTTGGAAAATAGTGAAGCTGAGCTCATGTATTTATAGCAAGGCAAGGTGGAAGCATGGGAAAATCATGTGCATGAGTGAAGAGGGCCTCCATGCATGGGCCTGTACAGGCGCATGGAGGGCCGAAATTCAATTCCAAATGAGTATTCAGGTGTAAACAAAGTGAACTGGACGTGTACATGCAATTAATTTGGAGTGTGCATGAAGTTTTCAAAGGGTTTCCATAATTGCACCAAAATCTTCTCCTCTTCGAAACTAGCCCTTACCAAAATAAAACATGGCCTTGTGGGTAATGGTTGGAAAGGTCTTGACAAGAGGATAAATTTTTATGTTGAACAAAACTTCATTTGGAAATGGGAAATTAGTGAAATTTGGTCATAAAGTTCAAGGTGCAAAACATGTGCATGTGAAAATTTCCAAAATGGACCAACTTCAAGACTTTCTGTTTCAATGATGCAAGCTTCAAATGACAAAATCTTCAACATAAAAGTTGTATATCCTTTCAAGGCAATCAATTTGGACTCAAAGTTTGCATCATTTGGATTTTTGATGAGAAAGTTATGGGCACTTGAAGTTGGACTTTTTCACATTTCAATGCCTTTGGTCCAAAGTGACCTATAATGTTTTGCATTATCACATGTATTTATTTTAGGATTATGAAAATTTGTTCAACATAACAAATTAACTGGACATCTTAAAATTTCCAATGCATTTGATCCCACCTAAAAATCATAAAAAATGAATGAGTTATGTCATAGGAAAGCTGACCCAAAATTAGGGTTTCAGTCAAAATGACCTATAATGTTTTGAAATGGATGATGACCTTCCAAGCTGAAATAAATTTTTTATGAACATGAAAGTTGTTTATATAGTTCTTAATAACATTTTTTATCTTGGGGTCATCTCCATTTGACAAACATATCAAACGTTAGGTCTCAATGTATTTCAAAATAGTCAGATGAATTGACTGATCAACTTTTCAAGTCCAAACCTCAAATCTTGATGAATTGATGATTGAGGACACTCAAATAAGCTCAAATATGCATGAAATGATGAGTGAAAGAACTTCCCTTGGTTGTATTTCATCATGGGTTGAGGTTGCTTCATGAGCAAGGCACATTTGATGCACATATGAATTAGGGTTTCCTTGGGAAACAATCCTCAAGCCCCTTGGTTTGCTTTGATCAAATTGACAAATTTAGATACTTGGGAGGCATATATGATGAATGAGAGCTTTGTTAACCATTGTCATGCTTACTTTCACCTTCACCTGGCCATTTCTTTGAGCATATGGACCATCTAGGAGCTTTGGATCTTATGATTACTCAATCTACAAAACAAAGGATGTTAGTGACATATTTTTGTGCTTTTGGCTAGTAAACAAAATAAGAAAAACAATAATATACAATTCAAGCATGCTTGGTGATCTCAAACCAACTCACACAAGTGTTCCCACCCAAAGGTAAGAAGCCAAGATGCTATGATCCTTGAGGCAAATGCAATGTGCAGTGATGTAATGCCATGAGGGATATTAGGGTCAAAATAGGGTCTTACAATGATACTACACTCAGACGAGTTTCTCTTGAGAATATAAGGCTTATTATATTCGCCATATCAGACAGTCTTTGGTTGCAATTCATAAAGATATCTGTTTGGTCAATGATTGTGAGCATGACCATAACGGTTGTGTGGTATGCAGTGTGAACCCTCGAGGATGTATCATTGTCAAGAGGGACATTCAAAGGTTGATGGATCAACGGCTTATCCAAGTTTGTCAATCAAGAGATGTAGATGGTGTCAATGTAATTGTGCAAGTGTTTAATACCCCTGAGCGGGTAGTCATTTAATTTGATAGTAGCAACAGCAATATCGTCAATAGATCGGTATCGCCGTTGGTAATATGGTTAGTGGGCCATCTCCCATATACATACGATAAAGTTGTGCCTTATCAATATAATGCCACAATGGTGGAGAATGGTCAAGAGGTGCCATTGCCTATGAGAAATTCTGTTGTGAATATAGCTGATATTATGAAGGTGACCCGTAGTGGTCGTGTATTTGGGCCAGTCTTTCCAAAGGATTTAGAAAAGGTTGTAGTCAGTAAAAAGGTGGATGTACCTGTGGTGAATCCGGTTAGTGCTCCAATTTGTCAGTTTGGTGAATCCAGCAAGCTAAATCCTAATGATGATGATGAGGTACTGTGATTAATCAAGAGAAGTGAGTTTAATATGGTGGAGCAGCTACTCTAAACTCTGTCGAAGATTTCAGTGTTGTCTTTGTTGATGAACTCTGAAGCACACAAAGAGCATTGCAGAAAGTGTTGTAGCAATCCTATGTTGAGCACGACGTGACTGTCGATCAATTTGACCATATTGTGGCTAACATCACTTACTGTAACAATCTGAGTTTTGTGATGAAGAGCTTCCTGAGTGTAAGACCCCAATTTTGTCCCTAAGATCCCTCATGGCATCATAATATTGCATTTGGCATTGCCTCAAGGATCATAAGCATATGGGTTCCCCTTGCCTTTGGGTGGGACTCCTTGTGAGTGGTTTGAGATCACCAAGCATGCTTGAATTGTATATCATTGCTTTTGTTATTTTGTTTACTAACCAAAAGCACAAAAATATGTCACTAACATCTTTTGTTTGTAGCTTGAGCAATCACAAGGTCAAAAGCTTCAAGGAGATCATTGGTACAAGGATATGGCCAAGAGGAGATGAAAGAAAGCATGGTAATGGTTCCCAAAGTTCTCATCCATCAAGTATGCCTCCCTATCATCTCAATTCATCATTTTGATCAAAGCCAGTCAAGAGGTTTGAGGTTTGTGCCCCAAAGAAACCCTAATTCATCTGTGCACCACAATGCCTTGCTCTTGAAGCAACCTCATCCCATGATCAAATACAATCAAGGGAAGTTCTTTAATTCATCATTTCATGCATATTTGAACTTATTTGAGTTTCCTCAATCATCAATTCCTCAAGATATGAGTCATAGACTTGAGAAGTTGATCAGTCAATTCATCTGACCATTTTGAAATGCACTGAGACCTAACGTTTTATGTGTTGCTCAAATGGAGATAGTTCCAAAATAAAAAATGTTTTTAAGGACAATATGAACAACTTTCATGTTCATCAAAAATTGATTTGAAGCTTGGAAGGCCATCTGTCATTCAAATACATTATGGGTCATTTTGACTAAAACCCTAATTATGGGTCAACTTCCCAAGGACATAACTCATTTAATTTTTATGATTTTGAGGTGGGATTAAATGAATTGGAAAGCTTTAGTTGTCTAATTCAAATGTTATGTTGAACAAAATTTCAAAATCTCAAAGGAAATACATCTGATAATGCAAGACATTATAGGTCCTTTTTGACCAAATGCATTGAAAGGCAAAAAGTCCAACTTCAAGTGCCCATAACGTCTTCATCAAAAATCCAAATGATGCAAACTTTGAGTCCATTTTGATTGTATTGAATAGATCTACAACTTTTATGTTTGAGGTGTTTTCATTCGAGGCTTGAATCATCAAAACAGAAGGGCTTGAAAATTGGCCAAATTTAGAAACCTTGCATTGACATGTTTTGACATCACACTTTAAACTCAAAATTCATAAATTTCCACACTTCAAATGGGTTTTTGTCCAACATAACATTTGTTCCTTATACAAAGACCTTTCCAACCATTACCCACATGCCTAAATAGGTTCAATTGTGGAATTCATGTTGAAATCTTGTTGCACAAGCCAATTCAGAGCAAATTACATGTCCAAACCTTTGGCATTTGAGCTCAGCTTGCATTTCGCATTGTTTTTGGGCCTTGAGCATGATCATGCAGGCCCATGCAAGTGGTATCCAAATTCATGCACACGGATCATTTCATCATCCCTTTGCCTTTCCCTCTATAAATAGAGAGCCTATGCCATTCAAATTTCACACATGATTCAACCTGAATTGCTGCAGAAATCAAAACTCAACCTCTCACCAAAGAAGCAATTTGATTTCCTTCAAATTTTTCAGATCCAAAATTCAACTTCATCTGGTTGAATTCTTGGATCTTAAGCTTCTAAACATTCATCATTCATCTCACTGATCTTCTGTTTTGGCAAAGCAAGCAAAGAATCGAGCTCAAGTTCCCAGAATTCAAGCTTACACTTCAACTGGTATTTTATTCGAATCTCATCACCCATTGACCTATTTGCTTGGATCTAGTGTTTTCTGAAGTCCTCATTTGAGAGGCAAGCTAGTGGTAGCTTCAATTTCGTTTTTCCTTGATCTGCATTTTCCATACCTGAATCTTCCACCTCAGATTTCTCATCCTATAGGAATCTTGAGTTTGATCCAAGGTTATAGGGGTGATGTACATCACCCCAGCTTCATTTTGGTATAAGGATCGTGTACTTTGGTTGCCTTTTGAATCTCTGCAATTTTGGCCGGAAAATTCAAGCTCACCGGAGAAGACGGTGGCTCCGGTGGCTTCATCATTGCCAGATCCATTCCTGGTCGTTTGATCTATTTTCCAGATCTAATCTCGATCCTTCATTGTTATGACTTTTTATTGTTTTCCATGTGATTGCATTGACCGTGGACTACAATAGGCGCGCGCTTCTGGATCCTTGGATCTGCCAGCTCAATTAATGAGCTCAGATCCAAGGGCTTTTGTTTTTTGCCATTTTTAATTTCTGGTTTTATTTTCTTAAATTCCAATTATTTTCAAAAATCAATATCTTCTTCATTTTTAATTCAAAAATTATGGGACCAATTGCATTAGTCTCCAAATAAATTCTAGTTTCTATTTCTGATTTTTAATATTTTTTATTTTATCATTTGATATTTTTTGTGAGTTTTCTCTTTTCTGGTTATTTTTAATTCATTTTAAATAGTTTTTTATATTCAAAAAATACAAAAATATTTTCCTAACCTATTTGAATGATGATGGATCTATGAAAAATATTCTCATCAATTTTTGAATTGATTCGAGATTTATTTGAGATTTTAGTTCAATTAGGTTATTTTTATTCACTTTTTAATTGATTAAAAATAGTTTCTGACTTTTAAAAATGCTGAAATTTTTTGTCAAACTTTGTTTGACCTTGTTGAACTTGGGATAAATTACTTGGACCTTTCAAGGTTGATTTGAAGTGATTTTCGAGTTTGACCTTCCTTTTATTTTTAATTCAGGTTTATTTTAAATATTAAAAAAATACCAAAAATAAATTTCATTTTTCTTGATTTCCAATCTTTATCTCACTTCTGTTTTTGATTGTTTGACCTTGACTTTCAATGTTATTGGTCAACATATGAGGATTGGTACATGTGATTTCATTTAATGCACTTTTATTTTGCCATTTTCCATTTCTCTTATCTTCTTTTCTTCTTCTTCTTCTTCTTCTTCTTCTTCTTCTTTCTTTTGATCAATGAGTTGAAGGTTGATAAGTTAGCATTGATTAGGGAGACTTAATCTTCTTTGATTCAAATCTAATTCATCTTGATCAATTGATCAAGTGAATGGCTTTGTATTAAGGATAGGTTATTTTCTAAATCATGCAAAAGGCTTAAACCAATACAAGATCAATTCTCATTTTCTTTTTTTGGCATGGCAAGTTGTTGGGACTTGGTTCACTAATCAAGACTCCTAACTTGTGTTTGTTGCCTACATTATTATTGACCGGCCTCAGATAGTTGTGACTTCTACATAAGTCCAATTACGATTGCTTAACATAGCGCTAAATTTGCCTTATGGCACACTAACTATTGACAATTAACATTTACTTTATGCAATTTACTTTTATGAAATTTACTATTCTTGCACATATTATCCATTTGCTTTTCTCTTTTCTCATTTGAGCACATGTTTATGTTAATGTCATCTGCTTTTTGCTCACTTGAGCAGATAATTGTGTATATATTATTATGCTTGTGTTTTTGTTTTGATTGTTGGGGACCAAATGCATAGAAATGGACTTAGTTTCTAGGACTTTCCCTATGCAAAGAAATGGAGAATTGGACTTAGATTCTAGGACTTTCCTTATGCAAAAATGTGGAGTAAATGGACCTTAATGATGAAGATGGTTTAGAAGGACCAAATCTCTAAACTCGCTCTTGTCCATTCTTGTTTTACTTCATGGAACTTTTGATGTGTGTGCTTTTGTGCTAGGAGTTTCCATTTGAGCTTAATTGGAGGACCATTGCCATGTTCATCCAAGTGAAAGATACAAGATACATTGAGGATCTCTTATGAGACTTGTTTGATTGCTTGAGCTTACTATTATCGTGATTGCTTATTCCAAAGGATGGGAGCTACTTGGATCATCAATATAATCTCAAGAGAAGAACTCCATTGTGGTTTTGTTTCTTTATCCCTCACATTTTTGTTTTGCTTAGGACTTAGCCCTTCTTCTTCTTCTCTCCACTCTAACCCAAGCCAAAATCTTTTGTGCAAACATTTAACTATTGCTTTCAAACATTAGAAACCTAAGCCTTATGCTTTTGATTTTCAAACTTTCTTTTCACAATACTTATTTTTAATTGAACTTTTAAGTCAACCTTGACCATTTTTGTATATACTTCTAATTGGTAAATATAACCCATTTAAATGTCTTTTGTGGTTCCAATGGCCACCTTCTTAATAAAATTTTCCATAACCTTTAGCTATTAGGTTTGAGTTATCTTTGTGGTAGATGTAATACTCACCTATATCCTTAATGATGGAAAATGAGTCTTCCATGCTTATTATAAGGTTAACCCCTCACTAGCATGTTGAAGATATCCTCACATGGTGGATTTGTGGTTTGGTTGAGTTTTCTCCCTTTGATAACAAAAGACCTTAAGGCTTTTGGACCAATCAATTCACCAACTTGTTTTGAGATTTTTACCCCGAACTACGAGGTTTTGATCCTAATTTTTTTAAGATGGTACATAGGCAATGGGTTTATCCATCCAAACACAAATAGTAAATAAACTTGTATATTCTCTTCTCATCTCTTCCATCATGTTTGCACAAATAAACTTTCACAAAACAACAACCTTGCAACAAGTATGAAAAGGGCTCCCTAGGAGTACCTAGGATGTTTTGGGTGCCTAACACCTTCCCATTACATAACCAACCCCCTTACCCAGATCTCTGTTTCTTTTACTAGTTTTGTTAAACTATTAGGTTTTTGTTCGCTTTCTAACCATTCCTTTGGATAAATAGAAGTGCGGTGGCGACTCGACTTGTATGATTTACCTTGGATTTAGTCAATATCTCTAATGGTAACGAATACCCCGCTACAGAAAAGTGGTGACTCTGCTGGGGAATAATTTGCCTAGTGGGTTTTGCCAATTTTTCATGCTTGTTGTATTGTATTGTCTTGTGACATATTTTTGTGCAATTTGGGATTACTGTATTGTATGTAATGATTGATTTGCTTGATATTAATTCCTTGTGTGCTTCGTGATCTTTGTGAGATAAGTTCTATACCTGAACTCGAGTGCACTTAGGTTGGGAGAATGACATAGCCTTGTTGACTTGTGTGGAGTTATTCCTTAGCAAGTTGACTTGCAAGTCCATTCACTTGGTGGAGGTCATGTTGGGATCAATAATGTCACACAAGTATGTTGTGGTTAGACATTACTCTTTCCAATATAGACCTTAGAAGCCAAGGACCTTAGTTTACCAATCCCATCTTGGCTTATTCTTAGGATGTAGTGCGAAATTTGTTCAAGTGTAAGATTTGATACGATTGTTACGCGATACTACTCTCATAAGAGTCTCTCTTGAGAATATTTTTGGAATACAAGTAGTCGTTTCTCCGATAATATCCGAAAGATGGGATGATGACTATGGGAACCTCTTGTAGAACATGTTTGGCAGATTTAAACCCTAGTACACTCCTTTTGGGTGGTTCTTAACCAAGACTCCATGCTCGTGACTTGCAACAAACCCTTCATTCATGGTCGATCCGTTCATGTATCCTTAATATCAATAGAACTTGGGTGTTGATCAGGTGTAAACCATAATCCACCAAAATGGATGATTGATATTAAGGATAACATGATCCATCCCATGACCTTTGTTTGGTGTGCTTTGCTTGATCCTTGAGTGTGATTGTTGCATTCATGCATTCATGCACTCATTTGCATCCATATCATCAATAATGAAGAAAATTTTCAAGGAACTTAAGGGGTTTATTTGCGAAATTTTCAGACATGGAAAGACAAAGAAGGAATACAAAGAAGTACAACTTCAAACAACCAGATTTGAAAGAGTTAAGGAATCTGACATCCTATGTATTGGATCCTTTGGGTTTCAAGGCTCGTTTTGGGAAGCTTCTTCCTCTTCTGACTACTCACTTGGATGAAGGGTTAATGAGTGTATTGGTGCAGTTTTATGATCCCTTGTACCGTTGCTTCACGTTTCCGGATTTCCAACTTTTACCCACGCTTGAGGAGTATGCCTATCTTGTGGGTATACCTATTCTATACCAGTTGCCGTTCAGTGGCTTGGAGAGTATTCCTACTTCTCAAGACATAGCTGACATGATACACATAGATGAATCTCTGGTTGATGCTCATATGACTACCAAAGGTGGAATTCAAGGTCTCCCTTCTGAGTTCCTCATTGCTTAAGCTACTGTATATGGAAAGGCCATGAGTGAGGATGCCTTTGAAGCCATATTTGTACTTCTCATCTATGGATTGGTACTGTTCCCCAACATCGACAAGTTTGTGGATGTGAACGCTATTAGGATCTTTGCTACTCTTAATCCCGTTTCGACTCTGTTGGGTGATACTTATTTCCCTTTGCATATGAGGAATGCAAAGGGTGGTGGTGTTATTGTGTGCTGTTTGCCTCTGTTGTATAAGTGGTTTATTTCTCACTTACCGTAAAGGGTCGCCTTCAAGGAGAACAAGGGATGTCTACGGTGGTCCACGAGACTTATGTCTCTCCCTAATGATGATATCTCTTGGTATAACCGTGTGTTTGATGGTGTGTAGATTATTGACTCATGTGGTGAATTCTCCAATGTACCTCTTCTTGGTACATGTGGTGGGATTAACTACAACCCTGTTTTGGCACGTCGTCAGCTTGGGTTCCCCCTAAAGGATAAACCTAATAACATTCTGTTAGAGGATGTGTTCTTTCAGGAGGGTAAAGATCCCCAAGGCTTGAAGGGAAGAATGGTCTGCAATTGGCGCAAGATTCATAGGAAAGGAAGGAAGGAGTTGGGTCCTAAGAATTGTGTTGCTATGGAGCCTTACACTGCTTGGGTTAGAAAGAGAACGTCTGAGTATCTCATGCCTTACGAGTATCCGAGACCTACACCTTTGGTTATGGCTGGGCCTTTAACCCTCCCTAACCAAGGAGTAGAGGAGTTGAGAGACGAAGACCAATCACGTGCCTGGATCCGTGAAAGGGAAGAGTTGCTTCAGCAGATCAGAGAGAAGGATGCTTTGAAAGAGTTCCTTGAACATCAGGTTATTGATGATCCTGATGACGCATGGACTTCCCTACTTCCTCAGTCTTCCAAGTTTTGGAAAAGGAAGTTCGATCGACTCGCCAAGGAGAAGGCGGATATGGAGGCAACCTACGAGAGAGAAGTGAAAAGGCTTCGTGCATCCTATCTTCCTGTGTCCCGAGCTTTAGATGATTGTTTCTAGGGATCCATAGGATGATTATTTTCCTTTTCTCTTGTATATGATTGACAATGTTGTACTTCTTTTCCCGATGATATTTGATAAGAAATTTCCATATGTGATAAATGATTAATATTTCCCAAAATTTGCAAATAAAACCCTAGAGTTCCTTTGAAATAAAAAACAAATCATATGCACAAGCATTGCATGCATCATGTGCATGAGCAGGTTTTGTTCCCGGCTTCTTGTCCTGTGGTCTAACTCTGTGTCCTTCATTTATTTTGAAGACAATCTGACTCACCGGTACTACACCAGAGCCAACATTTCGAGACTGATGGATCATTTGGAACAAGAGAACCGCGAGCTGAAAGAAGAAGTGGCTAGATTAAGTGCCTTGATGGAATCATTCTTGGCTGCTCAGTGCCAGTCCTCTCCGACGCCTTCAACTCCTCCCCAGAGGATAGTTATCTCTGAGATTGTCTCCTCAACTGTGCCTGCAGCTAGTGCACACTTTGCTCCAACGGCCATGCCAACCGGATTCCCGTAGGGGATGCCTCCCAATTTCATGCCTGAGGGTCCTGCTCCAACTTTTGCTTCTATGCCGACATCTAGCCCGGTCCTTGCTGTTTCTCTTCCTGTTGTGCATACTCTACCCAGAGTAGACGACACCATCTATCATTCTGAGCCATCTGAAGGCCCAGATGTCTATGAGAAGATGGACTCTATGAACGATCAATTTCTTGAGCTCCGCAAGGAATTGAAAACTCTTAGAGGAAAGGATCTTTTTGGCAAGTCTGCTGCCGAACTTTGCTTGGTACCCAATGTGAAGATCCCCGTGAAATTCAAGGTCCCTGACTTTGAGAAATACAAGGGAAATACTTGTCCTCTCAGCCACCTGGTCATGTATTCCAGGAAGATGTCAACTCAGACCGACAACGACCAGTTACTCATCCACTACTTTCAAGACAGTCTCTCCGGTGCCGCCCTGCATTGATACATGGGTTTAGACAGTGCGAACATCCGATCCTTCAACGATCTTGGCGAGGCCTTCGTCAAGCAGTACAAGTACAATGTGGATATGGCTCCCGATAGGGATCAATTGAGGGCCATGTCCCAGAAGGACAAGGAAACATTCAAAGAGTATGCCCAGAGGTGGCGAGAGGTGGCAGCACAAATCGTGCCTCCGCTAGAGGAGAAAGAGATGACTAAGATCTTTTTGAAGACCTTATGTTCTTTTTATTATGAGCGGATGATCTCTAGCGCTCCTTCTGACTTCACCGAGATGGTGAATATGGGGATGTGTCTAGAAGAAGGGGTTAGAGAAGGACGTCTAACCAGAGAAGAAGGCTCTTCTGCCAAACGATATGGGGCATTTGCAAAGAAGAAAGATGGAGAGACACATGCTGTAACCTCCCATGTGAAACCTAGAAGACCCTCTGTGAGGAGGAAGACCGTGCGTCCTGTCAGTAACCAGCACCAGGTGGCTCACATAGCACCTGTTTTCAGAGATAATCAGCAGTACCAACAACATAACAACAATCAGCAACCACATCTGCAATATCAACAACAGCAACACCGACCGCAGCAGCAGGCCTACCAGCCTCGAAACAGTAATCAAACCAGCACGAGTTACGAGAGGAAAAAGGTCACTTTCGATCCTATTCCAATGACGTATGCAGAATTATATCCCTCTTTGATAGAGAGGAAGTTGATCACTCTGAGAGACCCACCGGCTATACCTGCTAACCCCAGTGGTGGTATAAGCCTGAATTACATTGTGTTTATCATTCTGGTGCTCCCGGCCACGACGTGGAGAATTGTTACCCTTTGAAGACCAAGTTTCAAGACCTTGTGAGGTGTGGCATTCTGTGTTTCGAGGACGTAGGTCCTAATGTGAAGAAGAACCCATTGCCCGAGCATGGGAAATCCGTCAACATGGTCCAGGGCTGCCCTGGCCAGTACAAAGTCAAACATGTCAGTCATATTCGACAGTCTCTTGTCGAAATGCATCGTTTGCTATGTGATTACAGTCACTATGAGCACGACCATGATAGATGCCGAGTATGCTCTGTTAACCGATTGGGTTGTCGCCAGGTGCGCAAGGATATTCAATAAATGCTGGATGAAGGAGTCATTGAGATTCTTCAGAATAGGAATGTTGACGAAGATGAGCCTGAGGTCAACGTAATTTCCCCAGTATTCCGGATGCCCGAGCCTGTTATCATCAAGTATGATGGTAGCAAGCAGAAGGCTTCTCCTGTTCTTATCATTAAGCCTGTCGGTCCGGTACCGTACTCTTCCGAAAAAGCAATTCCCCTTCGTTACAGCGATGTTGTTGTAGAAGGTGGGAAATAAGTGTCCTTACCATCCTCCTCTGTTGTTAATATCGCGGATGTAAGTGGTTTGACCCGTAGCGGTCGTGTGTTTTCAGCACCTCCCAAGCCTCAGGCTAATGCTGATTTTGTTGTACGCCCAATTGGGAATGCGGTGAGCACCCCAAATCCGGCACCTGTTGTTAAGCCCTCCTCTACATTGATAACTCCTACTTCTGTTTCCCCGAGAGGCAATGTGAAAGAAGATTGTGATGAGATGCTGAGGCTCATCAAGAGAAGTGAGTACAATGTTGCAGACCAGCTTCTACAAACGCCATCCAAAATATCAGTGTTATCTTTACTTTTGAATTCAGAACCACATAGAGAGGCACTGCAGAAGGTATTGGATGTGGCATATGTAGATCATGATGTCACAATAGAACAATTCGATATCATTGTTGCAAACATTACTGCTTGTAACAATTTGAGTTTCTGTGACACTGATCTCCCCGAGGAGGGAAGAGACCACAACTTCGCTTTACACATATCTATGAACTGCAGAGACGACGCCATGTCCAATGTGTAGGTGGACACTGGGTCATCACTGAACGTATTGCCAAAAACCACTCTTGCAAAACTATCTTATCAAGGGCCTCCCATGAGGCAGAGTGGAATTGTTGTGAAGGCTTTCGATGGGTCTCGTAAAACGGTGATTGGGGAAGTTGATCTCCTAGTCAAAATCGGACCGAGTGATTTCCAGATTACCTTCCAGGTTATGGACATTCACCCATCGTATAGTTGTCTCTTAGGCAGACCATGGATTCACGAGGCAGGCGCCGTGACATCCACCCTACACCAGAAACTGAAATTTGTGAAGAATAAGAAGCTGGTAGTGGTAGGGGGAGAAAAGGCTCTCCTGGTTAGCCACTTGTCTTCCTTCTCATACATAGATGCTGAGGATGAAGTTGGAACTCCTTTCCAAGCTTTATCTATTGCTGAGCCTATTGAGAAGAGAACTCCTTCATTTGCTTCCTATAAAGACGCAAAGTTGGCCATTGAGTGTGGTGCAACTACTGGTTTAGGGAAAATGATTGAGCTAGAAGACAACAAGTCTCGGGCTGGCATAGGCTTTTCTTCTGGGGTGTTCAACACCAAAGGATTGTTCAAGAGTGGAGGTTTCATCCACACCGGTCAGGACGAAGAAGCTGCTACCATTTTGGAAGAGGACGCAGAGGATTCTGGCAATTTCATCATCCATGGAGGGGTCTGCAACAATTGGGCCGCTGTGGATATTCCTACCGTTATCCATAAGTCAACGTAATGATCACTTTGTTTAAAAACCCTTCTCCCATGCCAAAAGGAGGAGTGATGACATTGTTGGCGCATAAATACAATGATATTTTCATTCAATAAATTCATGTTAAATGTTTGTTTTTCCAATTATTTTCCCTTTTTGCTTTTTGCATGAAATCGGTGATCACATAAAACCTAAAAAATAATAGAATAAAATCAATCTTTTCATCTGCATAATGATTGCCTTGTTTGAATTCTAAAAGCTTTTCATATCCAAAATCATTATGCAGGTTAATAAAACCCATTGAACATAATGATCCAACACCATCTCCCAATTTTGAGTTCCTTGTATTTGAGGCAGAAGAAGATGATGTTGAAGAGAATCCTGACGAGATTACCCGTCTACTTGAGCATGAAGAGAAGATCATTCAGCCGCACCTTGATAATCTGGAAACAGTCAACTTGGGGTCTGAGGATTGTGTTCGTGAAGTGAAGATTGGGGCACTCCTGGAAGAATCTGTTAAGAAAGGGTTTATTGAATTGCTACGAGAATACGTTGACGTCTTTGCTTGGTCATATGAAGACATGCCAGGTCTGGATACAGATATTGTGCAACATTTCTTACCCTTGAAGCCTGAGTGTGTGCCTGTGAAGCAGAAGCTCAGAAGAACTCATCCTGATATGGCAGTAAAGATCAAAGAGGAGGTTCAGAAGCAAATTGATGCAGGGTTTCTGGTGACTTCTACATATCCTCAATGGGTGGCCAATATTGTGCCTGTGCCTAAGAAAGACGAAAAAGTCTGGATGTGTGTGGACTATAGAGACTTGAATAAAGCTAGTCTGAAAGATGATTTTCCTCAACCACACATTGACATGTTGGTAGATAATACAGCTAAACTCAATGTCTTCTCATTTATGGACGGATTTTCCGGATATAATCAGATTAAAATGGCACCCGAGGATATGGAGAAGACAACATTCATCACACCTTGGGGAACATTCTGTTATCGAGTGATGCCCTTCGGTTTGAAGAACGCCGGAGCCACGTATCAACGAACTATGACCACCTTGTTTCATGATATGATGCACAAGGAGATTGAGGTATATGTTGACGACATGATTGCTAAGTCAAGAACGGAAGTTGAACATGTAGAATATTTGTTGAAGCTTTTCTAGTGTTTGAGGAAGTACAAGCTTCGTCTGAATCCCAACAAGTGTACATTTGGAGTCCGTTCCGGCAAGTTATTGGGCTTCATTGTTAGTGAAAGAGGTATTGAGGTTGATCCTGAAAAGGTCAAAGCAATACAAGAGATGCCTGCGCCAAAAACTGAGAAGCAAGTCCAAGGTTTTCTTGGCCTCTTGAATTATATCTCCAGATTCATATCCCACATGACTGCCACATGTGCGCCGATATTCAAGCTCCTCCGGAAAGATCAGTCTCATGATTGGACCGAGGATTGCCAAAAAGCTTTTGACAGTATTAAAGAGTATTTGTCTGAACCTCCGATCCTGTCTCCGCCTGTGGAAGGAAGACCTTTGATCATGTACCTAACTGTTCTTGAAGACTCAATGGGTTGTGTCCTTGGTCAGCAAGACGAATCAGGGAAGAAAGAATATTCTATTTACTACTTGAGCAAGAAGTTCACTGATTGTGAGTCTCAATACTCGATGCTTGAGAAGACATGATGTGCTTTGGCTTGGGCTGCTAAGCGCTTACGCCAGTATATGATAAATCATACGACTTGGTTGATATCCAAAATGGGTCCAATCAAGTACATCTTCGAGAAGCCTGCTTTAACAGGGAGGATTGCCCGTTGGCAGATGTTGCTATCTGAGTATGATATTGAGTATCGAGCTCAAAAGGCTATTAAAGGTAGTATCTTGGCTGACCACTTGGCACATCAGTCGATCGAGGATTATCAGTCAGTTCAGTATGACTTCCTAGATGAGGAGATTCTGTATTTGAAAATGAAAGATTGTGATGAGCCTACACTCGATGAAGGGCCAGAGTTTGGTTCCAGATGGAGTATGGTGTTTGATGGCACTGTAAATCAGTATGGAAATGGTATTGGGGCAGTGATTATTACTCCTCAGGGCACACATATTCCTTTTAGAGCAAGGCTAACTTTCAAATGCACGAATAATATGGCTGAATATGAGGCCTGTATTATGGGATTGGAGGAATGCATTGATTTAAGGATCAAGCATCTTTATGTATATGGTGATTCGACCCTTGTTGTTAATCATATTAAAGGTGAATGGGAAACGAATCAGCCTGGTCTCATTCCATATAGAGATTATGCGAGGAGGATTTCAACGTTCTTTACTGAGGTTGACTTCCATCATATTCCTCGAGATGAGAATCGGATGGCAGATGCTCTTGCTACACTTGCTTCAATGATTGTGGTAAAACTTTGGAATGAAGTCCCCAATATCACTGTGATGCGCTTGGACAGACCAACTCATGTATTTGCAGTAGAAGAGGCGAAAGATGATAAGCCATGGTATTATGACATCAAGTGCTTTCTTCAGAACCAGGTTTACCCGCCTGGGACATCTATGAAAGATAGGAAGACTTTGAGGAGATTGTCAGGAAGTTTCTACCTCAATGGTGATGTGCTTTATAAGAGAAATTTTGACATGGTACTTCTCAGATGCGTGGATAGACACGAAGCAGACCTGTTAATGACTGAGGTCCATGAGGGTTCATTTAGTACTCATTCCAATGGACATGCCATGTCTAGAAAGATGTTGAGAGCAGACTACTATTGGCTGACAATGGAGTCAGACTGCTGCAAATACGTGAAGAAATGCCATAAGTGTCAGATTTATGCGGATAACATTCATATTCCCCCGACAACTCTGAATGTGATTTCATCACCATGGCCTTTCTCTATGTGGGGAATTGACAAGATTGGCATGATAGAGCTGAAAGCGTCCAACAGACACAGATTTATTCTCGTAGCAATTGATTACTTCACCAAGTGGGTTGAAGTGGCATCGTATGCAAATGTGACCAGGCAGGTGGTCGTGAAGTTTATCAAGAATCAACTCATATGCCGTTATGGTGTGCCAGATAAGATCATTACTGATAATGGATCTAACTTGAACAACAAAATGATGAAAGAGTTGTGTAGTGAGTTCAAGATTGCGCATCATAATTCTTCTCCTTACAGACCCAAGATGAACGGGGTTGTTGAAGTTGCTAATAAGAATATCAAGAGAATTATCCAGAAGATGGTTGTCACGTATAAGGATTGGCATGAGATGCTGCCATTTGCATTACATGGATACCGTACGTCTGTCCGCACTTCAACATGGGTAACCCCTTTTTCTCTTGTTTACGGCATGGAGGATATGCTCCTAGTAGAGGTGGAAATCCCATCAATGAGGGTCTTGATGGAAGCCAAGTTGACTGATGCAGAATGGGTTCAGAGTCGTTATGACCAGCTGAACTTGATAGAAGAGATTGACCGCCATATGCCACGGTCAGTTATATCAACAGAGAATGAAGAAAGCTTTTGACAAGAAGGTCAAGCCTCGCGTGTTCCGAGAAGGTGACCTTGTGCTCAAGAAAGTTTTGTCTTTCGCGCCTGATTCCAGGGGCAAATGGACTCCAAACTATGAAGGTCCATATGTTATTAAGAGAGCTTTTTCAGGCGGTGCTTTGATACTTACAACTATGGATGGGGAGGATTTCACTCGTCCTGTGAATTCAGATGCAGTCAAGAAATACTTCGCCTAAAAATAAAAACAGAATAGCTCGCTAAGTTGAAAACTCGAAAGGGCGGCTTAGGCAAAAATGAGCGTCTCGGTGGATCGAAAACCCGAAAGGGTGGTCCAGGCAAAAGTTAGAGACATAAAAAATGAATATTTGTATCCCGCTAGACTGAGTACCTCATCCTGGGGCAATCTAGGCAAAAATTAGGGATTTGGCAAGTAACTGCATCCTGACAAGACTTTGTTCTACAATTTTCATCCGTAGGAAATTCTTGCCCATTCGTCATCAACCGAAGCTTCGAATACATCGAATTCAGAATTGGTGGAGAAATGGTCATTATGTTCAATGTAGCCCTTTTCCAATATATATCACCAATTTCAAATTTGTAAAGATCTATGGAGTCTTGCCATTTGCAGACTACCATTCCATCAAATAAATTTGAGCCTTTTATCCAATTATTTGCACTGTTATTTGTTTCTATTCAACAAACGTTTTGCATGCTTTAATTGAGAAAATGTCATTGTTTTGAAAAATGAATTTTTCATAACTTGTTTTTAAACAAGGTGAACATTCACAATGATGAAAAGGATACTTAGGAGATCCTTAGTGCTCTCCCAAGGATGGTATAATCTCCAACAGGGTAAGACATGTTCATATTCCTGACATGACTGTATCTTCTTCCTCTGGGGCCTTTGGTGGTTTCCCGGCTTGTTGAGATGTTCACCACTCTTCATTTCAACAGAGTAGCGATCTTTCCTCCTCAGCAGATGTGATCTCCTTGGTGGGTACGATACTTGGTGGTTGATCCCCAGAATCCCTTTATCCCTCGGATAGATTCCCCAGTATAGTTGCTTATATGGGAGATCTTACCTGTGCAATAAACTCCTTTCCCTAGTGGGAATGACTGATGATTCATCCCCTGCCCCGGCAGATTGGTTACTCTCTGGTGATTTTGGCTTTCTCTCTTGAGATGTAGTACCGGATGTTTGTGTGCTTATTCCTGTGAAGCCTGTTTGTGTTAGAAATGTCTGTTTGTCAGCATTCATCATACATAAATTACGCATGTGTGCATATAAATTTTCAAAATTCGGATATTCATATTGCATTTTTGCCATATATCTTTGTTTTTTATTCTCTGCTTAGTTAATAATACATTCCCCAAGCAGATGTTGGTGTCTGCTCCCTCAATGTAGAGAGTCAGCCCATTAAGAAGAAAGTGTTTATCTTTCCTTCCGCGTTCCCCACTGAGTTATATCCTCGTGGACGACGGTTGTTTTCGTTTCCTCCCAACGCATATATCGGGAGGGGTTTCCCTATTGAGTTATATCCTCACTAGGACGAGTCTTGATTCAGTTTGCCTCTTTGGTTTGATCCTAAATTGGCCTCTTGTGACTGTTTCCTGTGTTCCCCCGTGGTATAAATGAATAATGGCTCAGTAATCGGTAATCATTCATCTTATCCCCGGCGGAGTCTGTGGTTTACTACCCTTATACCGATAGTTGTAAACCCTATTTTCTCCCCATTGCAGAGTTAACCTTTGTGTTCATCCTAAGTTGATGACGGTTACTTTTTCGTGGTTTTCTACCCAGTATCCGGTAGATGTAATCCCCTCCTTGATGGTTATCATTATCCATATGCGGTGATGATATTCCTTTCTCTTGGATAATTGCTCTGATTAGACAATTTATCCCCAACAAGTCATCTCTCATACCGGTTGTCGGTAATGTTTGTTGCTCCCCTTGATTGGTCATCATTATATACCTAGTTTTGGTATCCCGATGCCTTTCTCTTTGTCGATCGATTTATCCTTTATTAACCCAGTAACCGGTTGTGGATAATCTTATATGCGAGTGTATTATCTACGTTCTGACGGTAATAGATAATATATCTCATGCACTCTTTGGTCGAAGCCTTTTGTTCTTCCCCAGTTGAGTAAGATTCGTATCCCTGTTTTGGTAATCGAATGTCCATCCCTTAATCGAGTTTGCTTTTTGCCCTCTTTTTGGATGATGAGTGTCTTGGGAATATTATCCAATTCACGCTTTGGCTGGTCACCTATTATATGCCCAGTAACCGGCATCCCTGGTGTTCCTTCCTTCTACTCCCTATTATGACTTTTTGTCCCCTGTGGAGTCAGATTTTCCTGAGTTGAATTATACCTTTCTATGTCTTCCTCAGATGATTTGGTTGATTGATATCTTTCACCCTTATACCGGTCTTAGATATTCATTCTTCCCGAGCATGTTGTTCTCTCACCCTTATACCGGTGTTCAGATCACACGTCTCTTTGAGCTTATTACCTAGTAACTGGTAATACCTCATCCCGTTGCTTCCCCCAGGAGAGTCCTTTTTGGATATCCCCAGTAAAGTCCCTCAGTGGATTATCCTCACCTGAGTCTGGATTTTTATCCGAAGTATCCATTGTGGATAATGTTGCTGTGTGGGCATATTCCCCAACACATGCACCTTCGAGTCAGCTAGAGTCTTTCCATTGGATTTGCTCCCTTTGGAATTTTGTTCCCCAAGTTTTGAGTCGCGACCTGCTCACGCGTTTTCTCCCTTTACTCCCCCAGAGCCTCTATCTCCCTAGTGAGTGTATTACTCCTATGGATTGTCGAATTCTCCGAATTTCTTTTCTTCTTTGTGGACACATATCCCCACAGAGTTTGTACTATTTGCATGCATACATCTGCATCATGAGGTCTCTTAGGGACCAAAATTCGTCTCTTTGTTATTATTTAAGCCCATTCTACCCCGTTGAGACGAAGATTTTAACCTTCACCTCTCAGGTTAGAATGACCTTAAATAAGGGGCATCTGTAAGACCCCAATTTTGTCCCTAAGATCCCTCATGGCATCATAATATTGCATTTGGCATTGCCTCAAGGATCATAAGCATCTGGGTTCCCCTTGCCTTTGGGTGGGACTCCTTGTGAGTGGTTTGAGATCACCAAGCATGCTTGAATTGTATATCATTGCTTTTCTTATTTTGTTTGTAGCTTGAGCAATCACAAGGTCAAAAGCTTCAAGGAGATCATTGGTACAAGGATATGGCCAAGAGGAGATGAAAGCAAGCATGGTAATGGTTCCCAAAGTTCTAATCCATCAAGTATGCCTCCCTAGCATCTCAATTCATCATTTTGATCAAAACCAGTCAAGAGGTTTGAGGTTTGTGCCCCAAAGAAACCCTAACTCATCTGTGCACCACAATGCCTTGCTCTTGAAGCAACCTCATCCCATGATCAAATTCAATCAAGGGAAGTTCTTTAATTCATCATTTCATGCATATTTGAACTTATTTGAGTGTCCTCAATCATCAATTCCTCAAGATATGAGTCATAGACTTGAGAAGTTGATCAGTTAATTCATCTGACCATTTTGAAATGCACTGAGACCTAACTTTTTATGTGTTAGTCAAATGGAGATGGTTCCAAAAGAAAAAATATTCTTAAGGAAAATATGAACAACTTTCATGTTCATCAAAAATTGATTTGAAGCTTGGAAGGCCATTTGTCATTCCAATACATTGTGGGTCATTTTGACTGAAACCCTAATTATGGGTCAACTTCCCAAGGACATAACTCATTCATTTTTTATGATTTTGAGGTGGGATTAAATGAATTGGAAAGCTTGCGTTGTCTACTTCAAATGTTTGGTTGAACAAAATGTCAAAATCTCAAAGGAAATACATGTGATAATGCAAGACATTATAGGTCCTTTTTGACCAAATGCATTGAAAGGCAAAAAGTCCAACTACAAGTGCCCATAACTTCTTCATCAAAAATCCAAATGATGCGAAATATGAGTCCATTTTGATTGTCTTGAAGATATATACAACTTTGATGTTGGAGGTGTTTTCATTTGAGGCTTGCATCACCAAAACAGAAGGGCTTGAAAATTGGCCAAATTTAGAAACCTTGCATTGACATGTTTTGCACATCACACTTTAAACTCAAAATTCATAAATTTCCACACTTCAAATGAGTTTTTCTCCAACATAACATTTGTTCCTTATACAAAGACCTTTCCAACCATTACCCACATGCCTATGTGTGGATTTTCTAAATAGTATTTTCGAAGAGGTGAATGTTTAGGTTCAATTGTGGAATTCATGTTGAAATCTTATTGCACAAGCCAATTCAGAGCAAATTACATGTCCAAACCTTTGGCATTTGAGCTCAGCTTGCATTTCGCATTGGTTTTGGGCCTTGAGCATGATCATGCAAGCCCATGCAAGTGGTATCCAAATTCATGCACACGGATCATTTCATCATTCCCTTGCCTTTCCCTCTATAAATAGAGACCCTATGCCATTCAAATTTCACACCTGATTCAACCTGAATTGCTGCAGAAATCAAAACTCAACCTCTCACCAAAGAATCAATTTCATTTCCTTCAAATTTTTCAGATCCAAAATTCAACTTCATCTGGTTGAATTCTTGGATCTTAAGCTTCTAAACCTTCATCATTCATCTCACTGATCTTCTGGTTTGGCAAAGCAAGCAAAGAATCGAGCTCAAGTTCCCAGAATTCAAGCTTACACTTCAACTGGTATTTTCTTCGAATCTCATCATCCATTGACATATTTGCTTGGATCTAGTGTTTTTTGAAGTCCTCATTTGAGAGGCAAGCTAGTGGTAGCTTCAATTTCGTTTTTCCTTGATCTGCATCTTCCATACCTGAATCTTCCACCTCAGATTTCTCAACCTATAGGAATCTTGAGTGTGATCCAAGGTTATAAGGGTGATGTACATCACCCCAGCTTCATTTTAGTATAAGGATCGTGTACTTTGGTTGCCTTTTGAATCTCTGCAATTTTGGTCGGAAAATCCAAGCTCCCCAGAGAAGACGGTGGCTCCGATGGCTTCATCGTTGCCAGATCCATTCCTGGCCGTTTGATCTATTTTCCAGATCTAATTTGGATCCTTCATTGTTATGACTTTTTATTGTTTTCCATGTGATTGCATTGACCGTGGACTACAATAGGCGCGTGCTTCTGGATCCTTGGATCTGCCAGCTTAATTAATGAGCCCAGATCCAAGGGCTCTCGTTTTTTGCCATTTTTAATTTCTGGTTCTATTTTCTTAAATTCCATATATTTTCAAAAATCAATATCTTCTTCATTTTTAATTCAAAAATTATGGGACCAACTGCATTAGTCTCCAAATAAATTCTAGTTTCTATTTCTAATTTTTAATATTTTTTATTTTATCATCGATATTTTTTGTGAATTTTCTCTTTTCTGGTTATTTTTAATTCATTTTAAATAGTTTTTTATATTCAAAAAATACAAAAATATTTTCCTAACCTATTTGAATGATGATGGATCTATGAAAAATATTCTCATCAATTTTTGAATTGATTTGAGATTTATTTGAGATTTTAGTTCAATTAGGTTATTTTTATTCACTTTTTAATTGATTAAAAATAGTTTCTGCCTTTTAAAAATGCTGAAATTTCTTGTCAAACTTTGTTTGACCTTGTTGAACTTGGGATAAATTACTTGGACCTTTCAAGGTTGATTTGAAGTGATTTTGGAGTTTGACCTTCCTTTTATTTTTAATTCAAGTTTATTTTAAATATTAAAAAATACCAAAAATATTTTTCATTTTTCTTGATTTCCAATCTTCATCTCACTTCTGTTTTTGATTGTTTGACCTTGACTTTCAATGTTATTGGTCAACATATGAGGATTGGTACATATTATTTCATTTAATGCACTTTTATTTTGCTATTTTCCATTTCTCTTATCTTCTTCTTCTTCTTCTTCTTCTTCTTCTTCTTCTTCTTCTTCTTCTTCTTCTTCTTCTTTCTTTTGATCAATGAGTTGAAGGTTAACAAGTTAGCATTGATTAGGGATACTTAATCTTCTTTGATTCAAATCTAATTCATCTTGATCAATTGATCAAGTGAATGGCTTTGCATTAAGGATAGGTTGTTTTCTAAATCATGCAAAAGGCTTAAACCAGTACAAGATCAATTCTCATTTTCTTTTTTGGCATGGCAAGTTGTTGGGACTTGGTTCACTAATCAAGACTCCTAACTTGTGTTTGTTGCCTACATTATTATTGACCGGCCTCAGATAGTTGTGACTTCTACATAAGTCCAATTACGATTGCTTAACATAGCTCTAAATTTGCCTTATGGCACACTAACTGCTAACACTAACTATTGACAATTAACATTTACTTTATGCAATTTACTTTTATGCAATTTATTATTCTTGCACATATTATCCATTTGCTTTTCTCTTTGCTCATTTGACCACATGTTTATGTTGCCATCTGCCCTTTGCTCACTTGAGCACATAATTGTGTATATATTATTATGCTTGTGTTTTGGTTTTGATTGTTGTGGACCAAATGCAAAGAAATGGACTTAGTTTCTAGGAATTTCCCTATGCAAAGAAATGGAGAATTGGACTTAGATTCTAGGACTTTCCTTATGCAAAAAATTGGAGTAAATGGACCTTAATGATGAAGATGGTTTAGAAGGACCAAATCTCTAAACTCACTCTTGTCCATTCTTGTTTTACTTCATGGAACTTTTGATGTGTGTCCTTTTGTGCTAGGAGTTTCCATTTGAGCTTAATTGGAGGACCATTGCCATGTTCATCCAAGTGGAAGATACAAGATACAATGAGGATCTCTTATGAGACTTGTTTGATTGCTTGAGCTTACTTTTATTGTGATTGCTTATTCTAAAGGATGGGAGCTACTTGGATCATCAATATGATCTCAAGAGAAAAACTCCATTGTGGTTTTGTTTCTTTATCCCTCACCTTTTTATTTTGCGTAAGACTTATCCCTTCTTCTTCTTCTCTCCACTCTAACCCAAGCCAAAATCTTTTGTGCAAACATTTAACTATTGCTTTCAAACATTAGAAACCTAAGCCTTATGCTTTTGATTTTCAAACTTTCTTTTCACAATAATTATTTTGAATTAAACTTTTAAGTCAACCTTGACCATTTTTGTATATACTTCTAATTGGTAAATATAACCCATTTAAATGTCTTTTGTGGTTCCAATGGCCACCTTCTTAATCAAATTTTTCATAACCTTTAGCTATTAGGTTTGAGTTATCTTTGTGGTAGATGTAATATTCACCTATATCCTTAGTGATGGACAATGAGTCTTCCATGCTTATTATAGGGTTAACCCCTCACTAGCATGTTGAAGCTATCCTCACATGGTGCATTTGTGGTTTGGTTGAGTTTTCTCCCTTTGATAACAAAAGACCTTAAGGCTTTTGGACCAATCAATTCACCAACTTGTTTTGAGATTTTTACCCCGAACTACGAGGTTTTGATCCTAATTTTTTTAAGATGGTACGTAGGCAATGGGTTTATCCATCCAAACACAAAATGTAAATAAACTTGTATATTCTCTTCTCATCTCTTCAATCATGTTTGCACAAATAAACTTTCACAAAACAACAACCTTGCAACAAGTATGAAAAGGGCTCCCTAGGAGTACCTAGGATGTTTTGGGTGCCTAACACCTTCCCATTACATAACCAACCCCCTTACCCAGATCTCTGTTTCTTTTACTAGTTTTGTTAAACTATTAGGTTTTTGTTCGCTTTCTAACCATTCCTTTGGATAAATAGAAGTGCGGTGGTGACTCGACTTGTATGACTTACCTTGGATTTAGTCAATATCTCTAATGATAACGAATACCCTGCTACACTAAGGAAGGCAGAAATCACAATCTGGCATTACACGTTTCAATGAATTGCAAGGAGGATGCACTGTCAAATGTGCTAGTTGATACCGGTTCTTCTCTGAATGTACTTCCGAAAACAACTCTATCCAGATTATCCTATCAAGGCGCCTCGATGAGGTATAGTGGCGTGATTGTTAAAGCTTGTCGTTGTTGGTGGAGAGAAAGTGCTTCTGGTGAGCCATCTGTCATCTTTTACATATGTTGAAGCTGAGAAGGAGGTTGGAACTCCGTTCCAAGCCTTGTCTATCACTGAAGTGAAGAAAACTGGGGCACCCATGTCTTCTTTCAAATATGCTCAGAAGGCTATTGAGGCAGGCAATACAAATCAGTGGGGCCAAATGGTAAAAGTTGCAGAGAACAAGAATAGAGCCGGATTGGGTTTCAAACAAAGGTCATTCAATGACAAATCTGAAGAAGTGCAATCGAGTTTCCGTAGTGAAGGGTTCATTCATGGTAATGAACAACACTCAACTGTTGTAATTGAGGATGATGAAGACGAAGACTGCGCCAAATTTGTGACGCATGGCAAGACTTGCAACAATTGGGTTGCTGTTGATGTTCCCGTTATTGTCCATCGCTCTAAGTAATTTGGTTTCCATGTTTTGAGAAAAATCCTTCTCCTATGCCTAAGGGATAAGTGAACATTGTTAAGAATTTCTCAATTATCATTAATAAAATACAATTATATTCATCCATATCTATGATGTTTTATTTTTACTTTTTGCCTTTCTGAAAATGGTAATCACAAAAAACATAAATAAATAAATAATTACCCATATGCATAATATTTGGTCACAATTCACTTCTCTAAAATAAAAATATCAAATCATTATGCAGGTTGGTTCCCAAACCCATTGAATACAATGATCTTACTCCCTCTCCAAACTTTGATTTCACGTGTTTGAGGCAGAGGAAGAGACTGATGAAGAAGTATTTGATGAATTGTCTCGTCTACTTGAGCACGAGGAAAAAGCCATTCAGCCATTCGAAGAGGATATTGAGTTGGTCAACTTGGGTTCCAAAGATGATGTGAAAGAAGTCAAGATCGGGTCTCAATTGTGTCCAGAGGCTAAGAAGGAGTTGATTGATCTTCTTCGAGGGTATTCAGATGTGTTTGCTTGGTCCTATCATGACATGCATGGGTTGGATTCTGAGATTGTGGAGCATAGATTGTCATTGAAGACAGAATGCCCGGCAGTCAAGCAGAAGTTGAGGAGGACTCATCCCGATATGGCAGTAAAGATAAGAGAGAAAGTGCAGAAGCAGATTGATGCTGGTTTTCTTGTTACCTCCGAATATCCGTAGTGGGTGGCCAATATTGTGCATGTTTCGAAGAAAGATGGAAAAGTCCATATGTGTGTTGATTATAGAGATTTGAACAAAGCTGGTCCGAAAGATGATTTCCCTTTGCCACACATTGAAATGTTGGTAGCCAATACAACTAAATTCAAAATCTTTTCGTTTATGGACGAATTTTCTGGTTATAATCAAATCAAAATGGCACCCTGTAGCACCTCAAATTTGCACCTCCCCATTTTGTATACATTTTCATGTTTAGGTCATTAGCATTAGCATTGTCCACTACATAGCATTGCATTGTCCATTGCCAAGTCATCAGTCATCAGTCAAGACTGGTTAGGAGATTCAGTTAAGCAAGCAAGCAAGTGCAATTCCTATTGAAGCAAAGCCCTAGGGTTGGTTCAATGAGTTCATGTGACCTAGGGATCATTTTGAAGTGGTTTGGCCAAAGGTTGGATGTTCAGAGATCATCAGTCAGGATGCAATTCATCTGAAACCCTAGAAAGTCAACCAAAGTCAACTGTGCATGAAATCATGGATTTGAAGGTGGGAGATGGTTAGAAAGGCCTCATTCATGTCCATACAAGTCTCATTTGACATTGCAAACATCAACATTGAAGAATTTGAGGTCAGATGAAAAGTTTCCAAAAATAGTAAGTGACCTGTAATTTCAAACTGCCAAAAATGGAAAGGTCTTCTTCTCAAGTTTTCATGTCCAAGGAAGCTTCAAATGAAATTTTGTCCAACATGAAAGTTGAAGATCTTGCTCTCACCTTTCCAAAAAGTCCAAGAACATGAATATCCCATGTATGGTTGAGAAATTATGGATCAATCATTGTCAAGATAATTTGAAGTTCAAAAGGGGATAACTTTCACACCACAAGGCCAAATGAGATGGTTCTTTTTGTTTCATTTCTACTTTAACATGAGCTATCCAAAACATACATAAAAAACCATGCATCTCCATTACAATTTTTTTGCATTTTTCACTTGAACTTCATTTGAAATTTGGAGGGAAAAATCTCATTTGAAAATTAAGCATTTTTCCACACATTCCATCATTGGCATTCGGCTAAAAATGACATTTCAAGGTGAATTAAGCATGAACTCGTGCACTGTAGCATCACATTTCATGCATGAGGGTGCTTTAGCTAATTTGCATAACACTTGCATTTCACTTAATTCCAATTGCATTGCTTAATCTTGATTAGCAAACATGATTAACAGACCATATATATTGCAAATCATAACAGAAAATTGGATTAACTTGGCATAATTTTCAGATCTGAACTTTTTCTTCATTGTGCTCTCAAACTCTTTCTTGAAGATTCATCAAAATTCTTCACAAACCTTGCTATTTCCACGATTGAATCATCATATACAACCATAACTGAGTTGGATTGAAGCAAGATTGCAAAGATTTTGAGCTGATTCTTGAACTGTTGAAGCTAGCATCATCAATGGCAACTGTAGATTTGAGCAAGATCAAGCAAGACTGAGCATCCAACATTCATCCAAATCATCATACTAGCATTGAAGATCATCTGTTTTTGCTTCTCAAGGCTTGAAAGTCACGAATTCAGTTCTGCAATCTCTTGAAGGTAAGATTTTGAATCTCACAATTCATGCAATTAGGATATGCATGTTGTAGATCTTGAATCCATGAGTATTCTGAGCTTTGTGGCATTAATTTTCATCAAGATTTGAGTGAGATATGTTGAATATAAGATTGATGTGTGAATTTTCTTTTACTCGATCCAGACATGTTAGTGAGAATTAGGATAAATTGAGTTGAGATTGTTGATGTACGTGCAAAAACGAGTGCAATGATGTATCGTTTGTGAATTTCTATGAACAATTGTTCTTGAGTGTATGAATGTGGATGAACGCATGAAGAACCCTAGGATTTCTATTTCCAGAACCTTGTTTGATCTTGGAGCGCGATGTCTGCATGTATTTTGGTGTTAGAAGCCATGTATTGGTTGCATGGAGCCACCGTGGCGTGTTGATTGGCCAGGATTCATTTTCGCTGCCATGTGGACTTAAGTGAAACGCAGCGTTTCACTTAAGTAGCGCCTTGTTTCAAATACACACATACTTCGATTCCCCATTCTGGACATTTCCATTTGGCCTTTGAATTTTTAGTTCATTATTCTATCCATATGTTCATATGCCTTGTTCCATTGTTTTTTTATTTTTTCTCCATTTCAAAAATTCATAAGTCCATCAATAGTTGTCCAAATGAGATGAGATTTTTTGCATGATGTTCCTCATGATGCCTATTATTTTATGATGATTTTTCCAGAAATTGTGCACGCGTGGATTTTAATTTTGGCTAGGGATTTTTCACATGTGTGTTTTCTTGACATGCCTTGCCATTTTGATTGTGAAATGATGAGATTTTATCCAACACTCTTGAAATTTTGCATGATTAAAATAGACATCCTAATGGTCATTTTGGTATAGAGTTTGCATTTTTCCAGTTCCTGGTTGATGAGATATGATCTGTTTAAGGTAGGTGTGACAATGTGTGTCACACCATTGCTTGCTCAACTTGTAGAATTTATTTGCCATGCCATTAAAATGCCAATTGATGTTAATTTTTGCATGATGCTACATCTGGATGTTAGGATTGCTTGTGAATTTATGTAGAAGTTTTGAATGCATTTCCAATTTGTTTGAGATTTTCTTTGCGGATTGGTCATGTTTGGACTTTTGGATAGTCATGAACTTAGATGATTTGTGAAATGCTTGATGTTTATCATATGAACCTGAAATTTTGCACATTGATTCTAGACCTTTTGAAGTTTGCTATGGCTTTGGTTTGAGTCATTTATCATGTGTGGATTCTGTTTTATGCTTGTTTGAAGTTGATGTATGGAATGGTGCTTCCTTTGAGCTTGTTTTGCCTTGCCTTGCCTTAGGGAATTTATTTGACATGATTCCACTTATCCAAATGACTTGATTTTTGGTATGATGACCATGTGATGAATTCTGTTTAGCCATGATTTTTCTTGCGATTTATTGAATTGTTTTTGAGTTGATGAGGATTGATTCATTCTGTTTGCTTCAATGAGCTTTGAAATGCATGCCTTGCCATGTTTGCTTTATGAAATGAAATTGGTTGATGCTGTTGATATGAGACCACTTGGATATTGTTCTTGATTGGTTTAATTTGATTCATGTCAATTTGCATGTTCTTTTTTGAATTATTTCTCCCTCTTTGACCCTAGGCCATGTCCTAGTGGTTAGTGCTTATGTTTGAGTTGTGTTTTCAGGACAAGAAGCATATGGCCTTGAGGAGTTTGATTCAATTGCTCATTTGGATTGATATTTGATTGATGTTGATTAACATTAAGTTGTTTTGTAGGTGGATTAGCTCCTTTGAGTTGAGCTTGTGCTTTGCTTGATGCATTGCTTGTTGTCTGTTTGTACAGTTAACTCTTGACTTTTAGTCTGTCTGTTTGACTTTTTGAGTTGTGTATTGACTGAGTTAGATTGTTTTCAGGTACATTAGTTGATATAGTTCATTGTGAACTTGCTTTTGCTGTTGCTTAGTTGCTTAACCAATTTGAGGTATAATGTCTCTAACTCCATGTAGTCAGGAAGACCTGGCCTGTTATTTGGTCAAGCACCTGTCTGAAGTCCTCCTTAAGAGGCAATGCTTGTGATTGTTTATTTTTGTCCCCAAGCAGGAAAAGACCTTTGATAAGGCAATTGGCAGATACAAGAGATGTGAAATCCATCTCCTGCTATTCAGTTGAGTCATCCCTTTGCTCACACAACTGGTGTTGATGCATTGTGGATATTAACCCAAGATCTATGTTGAGTCAGTCATAAGTGTAGAAGGGTTCCCACTTTCTGAACCCACACTTTCATTTGTCTAAAGCTCTCCCAGGCCAGGGATAAGAGTTGTGAGGCACACCCCTCACTTCCTATTTCATCTGCTTCACCCTAACTCTCAATGTTAGGGTTAAGAGCTAACATCACCGATTCCAGTTGGCTTGTGTTTCATAGCCTAACCCTTGTGTGAGCCCACTTTGTGTGTATATAGTGTGTGCTATTTGTGATTGTTTGCTTTGCCTGTGCTGTATAGGATAGCTTGCTCCCTGTGCAAGTTAGATAGCAACCTTAACTTAGGGATGATATGCATGATAACATCTAGGCTCGAGTCGTAGTCTCCCTAGTTGTGTCTCCCTTTGTATCTGGTTAGGCTAGTCCTTTGTCCCTGCGTAGGGGAACTACGTCGCCCTGATCCTCATACCAGATGAGGTACGTAGGCAGGAGATGAGCTGATCTCTCCGGGCGCCCTTTTTGTTGTGTCTTGGTGTGTGTTAGGAGATGGATGTAAGACCAGCGATTGGCATTCCGTATCCTCTTGTTGAATGCTTGGAGTCCGATGTAAGTCCAGCGATTGGCATTTGGTTTCCAGTGTGCGTGTGTTTGGTTCGGAGTCTGATGTAAGCCCAGCGATTGGCATTTGGTTTTCGTGTTTGCCTGCTTTGTGTGGAGTTCGACGTAAGTCCAGCGATTGGCAGTCGATTTCCTGTGTTGTTTTGTTTGGCGTGCGTTAGCCGAGCTACGAGTGCTCTGATTCTTCTTAGTCCAAGAAGATACGTATGCATAGGATGCGACATCCTAGCGAGCACGTTTCCCCTGTCCGAACTACGTCGACTCTGATGTCTATGCCTGATAGAGTACGTAGGCCCAGGATGCGATATCCTGCCGAGTTAGTTTCGTTTGTTTTCTTGTGTCTCTTTCAGCCAGTGTGTTTGTTTGTGAGCAGTGCTTTAGCAACCATATTCCTTCCTTTTTGTGCGTGGATCCCGTTGAGTACGACAGATGCGTAGGGGTGCTAATACCTTCCCTTCGCATAACCGACTCCCGATCCCATCTCTCTTTGGTCGCGAGACCATGTCTTTTCCAGGTTTACTTTGAGCGTTTCCTTTCCCTCTTTTGTGATAAATAACGCACGGTGGCGGCTCTGTTGTTTTCATTTCCTGCCGGTTTTTCGCGTAATGCGACAGCTGTCGACTCTGCTGGGGACACTAGAGAAGTTGACCTCTTGCTGGTCCATCTTCCCCGAGCGAGTCTCTCCTAGCGCTCTCTAGGTTAGGGTTTTGGTTGCTGTTTGCTGTTTTATTTATTGCATTCATTTATTTATTGTTTGCATTTATGTGTGCATTAATGTTTGCATTCATTCATATTCATCTGTGCTGGCTGTGTTGTGTTTCTCTGTTTGGGGTGGGAGTTACTCGAGGTAAAAGGCCCAATACCCAGGCTATGAGTGAAATCTAGGAAACCTAGGAATAGAGTGATTCATGGGAAGCGGGTGGTATGCGCCACTTAGCGGAACATTGATATCACGAGCAGTTCAGACCCTGGTGGGATATTATCGTTACATACTTCGGGTGTGTATATGATGATATTCTGCGAAAGGTTATTTATGCTGCGTTTCTCTCGACCTTACCCTGGCCTAGATGACACCCGTGAGTGGGGAGGGAATGATCATTATTACAGGTACAGTTGGTGACTTGTCGGTGACTTGTTGGTGACTTGTGATCCTGTTGGTGACTTGGATCCTCAGATTGGGTTCAGATGACAGTTTATCAGATGACTTTGGGTTTCAGATGAATTGTGGTTCCGAGTTCGAGCCGAAGCTTTGATCCTGTGTTCCGAGATGCACAGCCTGCCAGTCTTGTCTGCATCATTTGCATCATAGCATATTTATTTTCAAAAGAAACGCAATAAAAAAAAAAAGAAAAAGAAAAAACTAATCTCTGCATGCATATCATTTCTCAGGTACATTCCAGAGTCTATTCACTGATAGAGATGGCAACAGTCCCAGAGCCGAAGCGGAAGACTTGTTCCTACAACTTTCACCGTGAGCCTTTGACGTCTCTGATAGAGTTGAGTAACCTGATGACCAGTGGTAATCAGAAGGGGTTCGTTGATCAGTATGGGGATATTCTGACACTGTTGAAGATGGTAGTTGATCCAGTGCCGTTGCAGACTCTTCTTCAGTTCTACGACCCAGAGCTTCGTTGCTTCACCTTTCAGAATTATCAGTTGCCGCCTACTCTCGAGGAGTACTCTATTCTGTTGAATGTTCCTATCCAGCATCAGGTTCCTTTCTTGGATGTTCCGAAGGAGGTTGATTTCAGAGTTGTCTCCAGAGCTCTCCATTTGGGTATCAACGAAGTCGGTGATAGTTGGAAGTCCAGTGGGGATGTTGTGGGTTTGCCTTTGAAGTTTCTGTTGAGGATTGCTAGAGGAGAAGCAGAGAAGGGAAATTGGGAAGCTTTTCATGCTCAGTTAGCCATTATGATCTATGGGATTGTGTTGTTTCCGAGTATGCCCAACTTTGTGGACTATGCTGCAGTCATTATCTTCATTGGAGGAAATCCGATTCCTACTCTGTTAGCTGACACTTATTATGCTATTCACAGTAGGCATGGTAAGGGTGGGGCTATCAGATGTTGCCTTCCACTTTTGCTCAGATGGTTCATGTCTCTCCTGCGAGTCAGTGGACCGTTTGTGGATGCTCAGAGTACTCATAGGTGGACTCAGAGGGTTATGTCTCTTACTTCGTATGATATCAGATGGCAATCTTACCGGATGGATGTGCGTGATGTTATTATGAGTTATGGAGAATTCCGGAATGTGCCACTGGTAGGAACTAAGGGTTGCATCAATTACAACCCGGTTCTTTCTCTTCGCCAGTTGGGGTTTGTGATGAATGGAAGACCACTTGAAGCTGAGATAGCTAAGAGTGTGTATTTTGAGAAGTGAAGTGACCCTGTTAGTTTGGAGCGAGTGGGAAGAGCTTGGAAGTCTGTTGGTGTCCAAGATGGAGCTGTCTTAGGGAAGAAGTTTGCCATTGCTATGCCTGACTACACTGAGTGGGTCAAGAAGAGAGTGGAAACTTTGTTGCTGCCCTATGATAGGATGAACCCTTTGCAGGTGCAACCACCTTTGATCCTTGCTGAGAGTGTACCTGCTGAGCAGTACAAGCAAGCCCTGATGGAGAATCGCCGATTGAAGGAGAAAGAACAAGATACCCAGATGGAGTTGTATCAAGCCAAAGCTGATAGGTTGAACCTGACTCATCAACTCAGAGATATCCAGAGTATAGATGTCGGTGGAGTAAGGAGCAAGAAGAGATCTTATGCAGAGATGGAGAACTTGCTGAATGCAGAGCATCGAGAGTGTTTGAGATTGCAGAGAGCTGAGGCCAGTTATCTGAAGAAGATCAGAGACTTGGAGAAGCAACTCAGAGACAAAGATATCCAGTTGAAGAAGGAAGTCGACCAGAGACTTGCATCAGAGAGCCAACTTGGAGCAGAAGTTGTAGAGCTTAGAAGACAGTTGAAGGAGAAGATTACTCCCTTGCCAGAATGTTCAGAGTGTGACCTGTTGATAGACCAGTGTCACTACTTGAAGACGCTCATTCCTGGAAGTCGTCTGTCTTAGCTTGTATTCCTGATGTTTATGTTGAGAATCACCTTCAGGCTTGTTGGATGGGATTCATTTGTTGTACTCCGATTATTTGGATCTTTGTTGACTTTGTTGTATGATCCTGTTGCTCTTATCTATAGATAAGGTTGTTGGTGTTTCATTTTGTTCTCATTTATCTCGTATATGTTGTTCCCTTGTTGCTGCAGGTTGCCATCTTTTGAAGATGAATCAGGCTCTTTGAATGCCTGAGAAATGAACATATCATGTGCATCATATGCATTAGCATCATACTCATATCATATTGCATAACAGGTGTTCTTGCTCACGACTTCTCACTCTGGTTCCGGTGTCAGGCAGGATAGCTGATCAGAGACCGCACCGGTATTCAACCAGACTCAATCAACAAAGAAGTATGGATCAAGTTCAGACGGAGTTGGCTGAGATGAGGGCGAACATGGCCCAGTTTATGACGATGATGCAAGGGGTTGCGCAAGGTCAGGAAGAGCTTCGAGCCCTGGTTCAGAGACAAGAGACCGTGATTCCGCAGTCCAACCGCGCGTCGCCGGTGGGTATGCCTGTTCATGAGAACGTTAATGTTGCTGCTCCCGCCAATGAATATGCCGTCGGGGATGAGTTGAGGGGGATAAGAATTAACGGTCAGCCTCTTGCTGCAGAGACTGTCAATGCCAGAGCTATCCGAGCTCTGGTTCGTCATCCAGCTCCTATTGTTGATAGACAAGAGGATACGTTCACGTTGCTGAGTGAAGATGATGAGGCAGCTAGAAGGGTTGAGGATAGGGATCAGAAGGTTGACGCCCTTGCTGAGAAGATTAGAGCGATGGAATGTCAGAATTCCATGGGTTTTGATGTTACCAATATGGGTCTGGTAGAGGGGTTGAGGATTCCCTACAAATTCAAGGCACCCTCTTTTGACAAGTATAATGGTACTTCCTGTCCTCGCACCCATGTGCAGGCTTATTATCGGAAAATCTCTGCTTACACCGATGATGAAAAGATGTGGATGTATTTTTTCCAAGATAGCTTATCTGGAGCTTCCTTGGATTGGTACATGGAGCTTAAGAGAGATTCTATCCGCTGTTGGAGGGATCTGGGTGAAGCCTTCTTGAGGCAATATAAGCACAACATGGACATGGCGTCGATCCGGACTTAGCTGCAGAGTCTATGTCAGAAATCGGGAGAAAGCTTCAAGGAGTACGCCTAGAGGTGGCGCGAATTGGCTGTGAGAGTTCAACCCCCTATGTTGGAGAGGGAGTTAACATACATGTTTATTGGTACTCTTCAAGGTGTTTTCATGGACCGGATGGGAAGCTGCCCATTCGGAAGTTTTTCCGATGTGGTTATCTGTGGAGAGAGGACAGAGAGATTGATCAAGGCTGGTAAGATTCAAGATGTTAGGTCCTCGTCTTCCAAAAAACCTTTTGCTGGGGCACCTCGCCGGAGAGAAGGTGAGACTAATGCTGTTCAACACCACAGAAATCCGAACAGAAATCAATACCGTCAGGTTGCTGCCGTGACGATTCCAGCACCTCAACAACGTCAACAACCGCAACAACAGAGAGTCCAACAACAAATGCCGCAACAACAACAACAGCAACGTCCGTATCAACCGAGGCAGAGGATGCCTGATTGACGTTTCGACCCACTGCCAATGACCTATGCTGAGTTGCTGCCTGAGTTGCTCAGACTAGGGTTTGTCGAATTGAGGACTATGGCGCCGTTGACAAAAATACCACCTGGGTATGATGCCAACGTGCGTTGTGACTTTCACTCTGGTGCGCCGGGACACCACATTGAAAACTGCCGGGCTTTTCATCATAAAATCCAGGACCTAATTGATGCCAAGACTATCAATTTTGCTCCTGTGCCAAATGTTGTAAACAACCCAATGCCGCCGCATGGTGCTCACCGAGTGAACAGCATTGAGGGGGCAGAAGCTGAAAACTTGGTGGTTAGTGTTAATGAGATTCAGACTTCTTTGCTAGTTGTCAAGGGCCGTTTGCTGAATGGGGGTGTCTACCCATGCTGTGATGAGGGCTGTATTGGTTGTGATGAATCTGAAAATGGTTGTGATCAGTTAAGGGCCGGTATCCAGGGTTTGATGGATGAGGGTTGTTTGCAATTCAGTCGGGCTGTAAAGGATCGTGGGACAGTGTCAACTGTCACTATCTACTTCAAACCGTCTGAAGGACGTGGTCAGAGGGTTAGTGCGCCTGCAACAAATGGTACTCCTGTTACCATCTCTGCACCAATAACTGCCAGTAATCCGACTACAATCCGTGCTCCGGTCAGAAGGGTTGTTGATAGCCGGGTTGTTCCGTGGAAATATGACAACGCCTACCGTAACAACAGAAGGGCTGAGAATCAGACCAGACCAGTTAGTCAAGCGCGTGTAACAATTGCTGTACCCAGTAGAACTCCTGCGGTCGCGAGTCCCGTTGTGGACAATGTCGGTGGACCAGGAGGGTTTACTCGCAATGGACGTCTGTTTGCTCCACAACCGTTAAGAGACAACAATGTCGAGGCTCTCGCCAAGGCTAAGGGCAAACAGGTAGTGGTTGACGAAGAACCTGCTCATAAGGAGGTGCCTGAGGGTTCATTTGGAAAAGATGTGGAGGAGTTTATGAAAACTATTAAGAAAAGTGACTACAAAATTGTAGATCAGCTTAACCAGACTCCGTCCAAGATCTCAATACTCTCTTTGCTGTTGTGCTCTGAGGCACATCGTAACGCCTTACTGAAGATGCTGAATATGGCGTATGTACCTCAAGAGATTTCCGTCAACCAACTGGAGGGTGTGATTGCCAACGTGAGTACCAGGCATGGTTTAGGGTTCACTGACCTAGACTTGACGCCTGAGGGACGTAATCATAATAAGGCCTTGCATATCACCATGGAATGCAAGGGTGCTGTTTTGTCTCACGTGTTGGTAGACACCGGCTCGTCGCTGAATGTGTTGCCCAAGCAAATTCTGAAGAAGATATTTGTTGAAGGGGTTGTGCTTACTCCGAGTTACCTGATTGTTCGTGCATTCAACGGATCCAAACGTTCTGTGTTTGGTGAAGTTACCTTGCCGGTGAAGATAGGTCCGGAGGTTTTCGACATCATCTTCTATGTTATGGACATCCAGCCAGCGTACAGTTGTTTGTTGGGACGTCCGTGGATCCATGCAGCAGGGGCAGTTTCGTCAACTCTCCACCAAAAGCTCAAATATGTCTGGAACGGTCAGATTGTGACCGTGTGTGGCGAAGAAGATATCTTGGTGAGTCACCTATCCTCGTACAAATATGTAGAGGTGGATGGCGAGATCCACGAAACTTTATGCCAGGCATTCGAGACTGTTGCTCTCGAGAGGGTGGCGTTTGCTGATCAGAGGAAGCCGGGTGCTTCGATTGCTTCGTACAAACAGGCCAAGGAGGTTGTTGACTATGGCAAGGCTGAAGGCTAGGGCAAGATGGTGGATTTGCCGGTTAAAGAAGATAAGTTTGGTATTGGCTATCAACCTTTGCAAGCAGAGCAGGGTGTACAAGCAGGTCCGAGTACCTTTACCAGCGCTGGGCTGATGAATCACGGTGACGTCTTTGCGGCCGGCAGTGAAGATGGTGACAGTGATTGTAGGGCCTCATCATGTTTTATAATTTTATCATTAATAAAGGACGTTTTGCAAACAATTTTGTGATCCCTGTTTTTCTATTTTGTTTTCATTTTTCAAAAAAAATTAAAATGGCAATGTTTTTGTTTTGTGACTTTATTGAACTCTTTTTCTAAAACAAAGCATTAAACATGCAGAAGTGATCTCACGGCATCTACTATGAACAATTATGTTATGGCTCAGTATGATTTCAATAATCCCATCTACCAAGCTGAAGAGGAAAGTGAGGAAGACTGTGAACTCCCTAAAGAATTGGTCAGATTGTTGAAGCAAGAGGAAAGGGTCATCCAACCTCATCAGGAGGAGTTGGAGATTGTGAATCTTGGTACTGAGGACGCCAGAAGAGACATTAAGATCGGGGCTGCTTTGAAGACAGAGGTCAAGAGCAGGTTGATTGAGATGCTGAGAGAGTATGTGGAGATATTCGCCTGGTCTTATCAAGATATGCCTGGGCTGGATACTGATATTGTGGTGCATAAACTACCTCTCAGAGAAGATTGTCCTTCGGTCAAGCAAAAGCTTCGTAGAATGAGTCCTGATATGGCAGTGAAAATCAAGAAAGAGGTTCAAAAGCAGTTCGACGCTGGTTTCTTGTCAGTAACGACTTATCCCCCGTGGGTGGCCAACATCGTTCCCGTGCCGAAGAAGGATGGCAAAGTCAGAATGTGTGTCGATTACCGGGATCTGAACAGAGCGAGTCCGAAAGATGAAATCCCATTACCTCACATTGATGTATTGGTTGATAATACGGCTCAATCCTCGGTATTCTCTTTCCTGGATGGTTTCTCAGGCTATAATCAGATTAAGATGGCGCCAGAAGACATGGAAAAGACGACATTCATTACACCTTGGGGCACGTTCTGCTATAAGGTGATGCCATTTGGGCTAAAGAATGCCGGTGCTACCTATCAGAGGGCTATGACGACTCTCTTTCATGACATGATGCATAAAGAGATTGAAGTGTATGTAGATGATATGATTGCGAAGTCGCAGACAGAAGAGGAGCACCTGGTTAATTTGCAGAAGTTGTTTGACCGGTTGAGAAAGTTCAAACTGAGGCTGAATCCAAACAAGTGTACGTTTGGTGTGAGATCTGAGAAGCTGTTAGGCTTCATTGTCAGTGAGAAAGGGATTGAGGTTGATCCAGCAAAAGTCAAAGCTATTCAAGAAATGCCTGAACCAAAAACAGAAAAGCAGGTTCATGGGTTTTTAGGGAGATTGAACTACATTGCAAGGTTTTGTCTCACCTAACTGCCACGTGTGAACCAATATTCAAATTAATAAGAAAGAATCAAGCAATCAGGTGGAATGACGACTGTCAGAAAGCTTTTGATAAGATAAAAGAGTATTTACAGAAACCTCCAATCCTTATACCTCCAATACCTGGGAAACCTCTAATAATGTACCTATCAGTGACTGAGAACTCGATGGGGTGTGTATTGGGACAGCATGACGAGTCTGGTCGAAAAGAGCATGCCATATACTACCTTAGCAAAAAGTTTACCAACTGTGAAATCAAATATTCACAGCTTGAGAAAACTTGCTGTGCTTTGGCCTGGGCTGCTCGCCGACTGAGGCAGTATATGTTGAACCATACTACCTTGTTGATTTCTA
Source organism: Lathyrus oleraceus (assembly GCF_024323335.1). Classification (NCBI taxonomy): domain Eukaryota; kingdom Viridiplantae; phylum Streptophyta; class Magnoliopsida; order Fabales; family Fabaceae; genus Lathyrus; species Lathyrus oleraceus. Next base: position 276,062,516 of record NC_066579.1, on the reverse strand, counting down.
AGATGGATCCAGTGAAATACATCTTTGAGAAGCCGACTCTCACCGGACGTGTTGCCCGTTGGCAGATGATCTTGAGAGAGTATGATATCCAGTACACGTCTCAGAAGGCCATCAAAGGTAGTATTTTGTCAGACTACCTCGCCGAGCAACCGATTGAGGATTATCAGCCTATGATGTTTGAATTCCCAGATGAAGACATCATGTATCTTAAGATGAAAGATTGAGAAAGAACCTCTTGTCGAGGAAGGACCGGATCCTGATGACAAGTGGACATTGATGTTTGATGGGGCTGTGAATGTGAACGGTAACGGTGTTGGTGCAGTGCTGATCAATCCTAAAGGGGCTCATATACCTTTCTCTGCCAGATTGGCATTTGACGTCACCAACAATGAAGCTGAGTATGAGGCTTGTATCATGGGGATAGAAGAAGCCATTGATTTGAGGATCAAAACGCTTGACATCTATGGAGATTCCGCTCTAGTGATCAATCAGGTCAATGGAGATTGGAATACCAATCAGCCGCATCTGATTCCGTATAGAGATTACACCAGAAGAATACTGACGTTCTTCAAGAAGGTGAAGCTGTATCATATCCCCCGGGATGAGAATCAGATGGCTGATGCCTTGGCTACTTTATCCTCTATGATCAAAGTTCATTGGTGGAATCATGTGCCACATGTTGCAGTGAATCGACTCGAGAGGCCTGCGTATGTGTTTGCAGCCGAGTCTGTTGTTGATGAGAAGCCGTGGTACTATGATATCAAGAACTTCCTCAAAAGCCAGAAGTATCCTGAAGGTGCGTCGAAGAATGATAAGAAAACCCTGAGAAGGCTAGTTGGAAGCTTTTACTTGAATCAGGATGATGTGCTGTATAAGAGGAACTTTGACATGGTCCTGCTCAGATGCGTGGATAGACACGAAGCAGACATGTTGATGCAGGAAGTGCATGAAGGTTCGTTTGGTACCCATGCTGGTGGTCATGCAATGTCCAAGAAATTGTTGAGAGCCGGTTATTATTGGATGACTATGGAATCCGATTGTTTCAAGTACGCTCGGAAGTGCCATAAATGTCAGATTTATGCTGATAAGGTGCATGTACCACCATGCCCTCTGAATGTCATGACTTCACCTTGGCCGTTTGCCATGTGGGGCATTGATATGATTGGGAAGATTGAGCCTACTGCTTCGAATGGACATCGCTTCATCTTGGTTGCGATTGATTACTTCACCAAGTGGGTGGAAGCAGCTTCCTATGCTAATGTTACCAAACAAGTGGTTGCCCGGTTCATTAAGAAAGAAATCATCTGTCGTTATGGAGTTTCTGAGAGAATCATCACTGATAATGGTTCTAATCTCAATAACAAGATGATGAAAGAGCTGTGTAAAGATTTCAAGATTGAACATCACAATTCTTCTCCTTACAGACCGAAGATGAATGGTGCTGTAGAGGCGGCAAACAAGAATATCAAGAAGATTGTGCAGAAGATGGTCATTACGTACAAGGATTGGCATGAGATGTTGCCTTTCGCTTTGCATGGGTACCGTACTTCAGTGCGTACGTCGACCGAGGCAACCCCGTACTCCCTTGTGTATGGTATGGAAGCAGTCCCACCAGTTGAAGTGGAGATCCCTTCTCTGAGGGTTTTGTTAGATGTCAAGCTGGACGAAGCTGAGTGGATTCAAACAAGGTTTAATGAGTTAAGCCTTATCGAAGAGAGACGGCTAGCAGCTGTGTGCCATGGGCAGTTGTATCAAAGAAGGATGAAGAGAGCCTTTGATCAGAAAGTGCGTCCTCGAAGCTATCAAACTGGTGATCTAGTTTTGAAGAGGATCCTTCCTCCCGGTACAGATAACAGGGGCAAGTGGACTCCTAATTACGAAGGTCCATATGTTGTGAAGAAGGTTTTCTCCGGTGGAGCCTTGATGCTTACAACTATGGATGGTGAAGATTTTCCGTCCCCTGTTAACTCAGATGTAGTCAAAAAATACTTCGCATAAAATTGACCCGCTGGACAAAAAGAATAAAAGAGTCCAGGCAAAAAAGGGCATCCCGGCGAACCAAAAAACAGAAAGAAAAGGTTCGGGCAAAAATTAGGGATAAAATGAAAAGAATTTGTACACCCAGTAAGTCGAAAACCCGCGAGGGCGGCTTAGGCAAAAATGGGTATCCCGGTGGATTGAAAACCCGAAAGGGCGATCCAGGCAAAAGAGGGATTAAAGCGAAGACTACAGTCTGAGTTATCTGTACTTCATCGCGCCTTGTCGTCTGCCATCTCGAAAGATGTGATCGGTCCAGTCATTCTTCTCAGAAAGCAAGGAGTCGGGAGGAAAACTGATGATCTGTGAGTTATAACAGAATTGGGAAATAATGGATGCCGTGTTCACATTGCCATTAGGATAGAGTTTTTCCTTTTTGTGTGCAATTACCTCTTTCTAGGAATTGCTTCCCGATGTATTCGCCTTTTTAGGCCCATTTTCAATCAATAAAAGTCGTTATTCAGATAAATAGCTCTCTTGTTTTTTATTTTACTGTTTTGTTTGCAAAATGTCCGAATTTTTGATAAACATTGCATATAAAAACATGAAGGCTAAACAATAACGTGCTGAAAGATAAAACATTTGAAAATCATTTTGAATGTTGAGGACACTTGAGTGTATCTTGTCCATGTATCCCCTAGGGCATTTTGTTGCGCTGTTTTGCAGGTTGTCATCTGTGAGGACGACTTCCCAGCAGATATTTCCCAAGCAAGTATGAGGGCTTTCAGAGCTATTCTCCTCTGCATAGACGCCTTTGGATAGTGTCTTCTATCCCCAGCAGGCCTGGAAGTGGGTTTATTCCCCAGCGAATATTTCCCCAGTTGAGATCCCCACTGAGTTGGAAGGATGTTATATCCCCGGCGGAGGTGTCAGTTGGAATGGTGTTATTCCCCGGCAGTCGGATTTGAAGTACTGTTATCCCCAGCGTGGTCGTGAGCGCTCATCCCCAGCAGGGTTGTGGATGTCTTTCTCCAGCATGATTTGGTGTGCTTTCCCCACCAGGGTTATGTTCCTCCTCAGCAGAGTGGTGTGATATCCCCAACAGAGTTGCTTTCCCTAGCAGATCTCCTGAGCAGAGGTTTGTGTTGATGGTTTTCCCCAGCAAGTCCCCAAGTGGATCCGGTTCGGTGAAGATTATCTCAAGCTGAGTTTATCCTACTTGTGGATTGGTTGGGTCGTCCCCAGTGAAGTCACCTTGTGCTTCCCCCAGGGTTGTAGTGATGGTTCCTCAGCGCAGTCACCTTGTTTATTCCCCAGCGGAGTAGCATTTATTTCCCAAAGTAGAGTTTCCTACTTGTTGGCAATTCTCCTTAGCAAGTTGTATTGATTGTTTCCCCAAGCGGAGTCCCCGAGTGGATTGGGTCCGGTGAAGGATGTTCTCAGCGGAGTTTATCCTTTCCTCAACAACAGTGTTATTTCTCCGGCACGAGTGAGAAGTCAGTGCTCTCCCCGCAGAGTATTCCTCAAGCAGAGTCTCCCCGCAGAGTTGGAATATCTGATCGTTTGGCTCCCCGGCGGAGTTTTCATCATTTTGCATTTGGCATATAGTGATCACTGCATCCTCGAAATGCGTAGCATTTCCATTCGAGATGGAGCATTACGCCATAGAAAAATTCAAACATATGCATTCATGTGTTAACAATCAGGCCATATCCCCGACAGAGGCGGATCATTGTTCAACATCCGTACAGCACGTTTGCTACAGTTGCTCCTGACGGCATTCAGGATTGATACCCCCAGAGAGGTTTATTTCCTCATCCGTTGGTGAAAGGAAAGCTTGTTTCTCCCCAGTGAGACCCCCTACAAGTGTTTAGCCTTGCTTGACATGTGTAGATGTCATCTTGTGATACTGATCAGTGTCACGTCAGCACCCGCGTGTGTTATTTCTTTGGTGTCGGTAAACACCATCTTTCGGTGTCGGTAAACATTGAGTCCCATCCCAGTCATTCATTAATGTCGGGTCGTCTTTCTTTGGTGTCGGTAAACACCATCTTTCGGTGTCGGTAAACATCGAGTCCTACCCCCAGTCATTCGTTAATGTCTGGTCTTCTTTTGATGTCGGTCAACATCATCTTTCGATGTTCGTAATACTCTCCCCAGAAGAGTTACCTCTCCGTTGGTTTCGATAAACGCTGAGTTTTTTCTATTCGTCCGTGGACGTCTAGTTGAATTATCCCCAATAAGAGTCACCTCTCCGTTGGTGTCGATAAACGTCGAGTTTTTCCTATGCGTTCGTTGACGTATAGTTGCTTATTCCCAACAGATCATTTGTTAATGGCTGTTGATCCCCACAAAGTTACCTCTCCGTTGGTATCGATAAATGATGAGTTTTTCCCAATCTTCTGTTGATGATTGTTTTGTGTTCACCTCTCCCCAGAAGAGTTCTCCTCTCCGTTGGTGTCGATAAACGTTGAGTTTTTGCTATTCGTCTGTTGACGTATAGTTGTACCCTTCCCCACAGAGTTACCTCTCCGTTGGTTTCGATAAACGTTGAGTTTTTCTCATTCGTCCGTTGACGTCTGATTGCATATCCTATTCCCTAGTCATTCATTAATGTTTGGTCAATCCCCAGTAGAGTCGTCGGTAAACGTCCTGTCTGGTCACCTTTCTCCGTTGGTGTCGATAAACGTCGAGCTTCTCCCTTTCGTCCGTTGACGTCTGGTCGAGTCTTCTCCTTCTCCGTTGGTGTCGATAAACGTCGAGCTTCTCCCGTTCTTCCGTTGACGTCTGGTCGAGTCTTCTCCTTCTCCGTTGGTGTCGATAAACGTCGAGCTTCTCCCGTTCGTCCGTTGACGTCTGGTCGAGTCTTCCCATTCATCCGTTGATGTCTGGTCACCTCTCCGTTGGTTTTGGTAAACGTCGAGTTTTTCCTGGTCGTCCCCAGTAGAGTTACCTCTCCGTTGGTTTCGATAAACGTCGAGTTTTTCCTAGTTGTCCGTTGACATATAGATGTATTGCTTTCTTCCCATTCATCCGTTGATGTCTGGTCACCTCTCCGTTGGTTTCGATAAACGTCGAGTTTTTCCTAGTTGTCCGTTGGCATCTAGTTGTGATTTCTATCCCCAATCGTCGTCTTTCGATGTCTGGATGTGGCCGTACCTGAGAGGAAAAATCAAAATCCCCACTAATAAACACCAGATCCCTGTTGGATCCTCGCAGTGTGCAAATTTATACGGTTCTTGGTATTCAATCCCTGTTTACCCTGAAAGTCTGACAGCCGTTGCTCTCATTCGTTCGGGTTCCCAGTTGATTGAATAGGGGCAGCTGTAGCACCTCAAATTTGCACCTCCCCATTTTGTATACATTTTTATGTTTAGGTCATTAGCATTAGCATTGTCCACTGCATATCATTGCATTGTCCATTGCCAAGTCATCAGTCATCAGTCAAGACTGGTCAGGAGATTCAGTTAAGCAAGCAAGCAAATGTAATTCCTATTGAAGCAAAGCCCTAGGGTTGGTTCAATGAGTTAATGTGACCTAGGGATCATTTTGAAGTGGTTTGGCCAAAGGTTGGATGTTCAAAGATCATCAGTCAGGATGCAATTCATCTGAAACCCTAGAAAGTCAACCAAAGTCAACTGTGCATGAAATCATGGATTTGAAGGTGGGAGATGGTTAGAAAGGCCTCATTCATGTCCATACAAGTCTCATTTGACATTGCAAACATCAACATTGAAGAATTTGAGGTCAGATGAAAAGTTTCCAAAAATAGTATGTGACCTGTAATTTCAAACTGCCAAAAATGGAAAGGTCTTCTCCTCAAGTTTACATGTCCAAGGAAGCTTCAAATGAAATTTTGTCCAACATGAAAGTTGAAGATCTTGCTCTCACCTTTCCAAAAAGTCCAAGAACATGAATTTCCCATGTGTGGTTGAGAAGTTATGGATCAATCATTGTCAAGATAATTTGAAGTTCAAAAAGGGATAACTTTCACACCACAAGGCCAAATGAGATGGTTCTTTTTGTTTCATTTCTACTTTAACATGAGCTATCCAAAACATACATCAAAAACCATGCATCTCCATTACAAAATTTTTGCATTTTTCACTTGAACTTCATTTGAAATTTGGAGGGAAAAATCTCATTTGAAAATTAAGCATTTTTCCACACATTCCATCATTGGCATTCGGCTAAAAATGACATTTCAAGGTGAATTAAGCATGAACTCGTGCATTGTAGCATCACATTTCATGCATGAGGGTGCTTTGGCAAATTTGCATAACACTTGCATAACACTTGCATTTCACTTAATTCCAATTGCATTGCTTAATCTTGATTAGCAAACATGATTAACAGACCATATATATTGCAAATCATAACAGAAAATTGGATTAACTTGGCATAATGTCCAGATCTGAACTTTTTCTTCATTGTGCTCTCAAACTCTTTCTTGAAGATTCATCAAAATTCTTCACAAACCTTGCTATTTCCACGATTGAATCATCATCTACAACCATAACTGAGTTGGATTGAAGCAAGATTGCAAAGATTTTGAGCTAATTCTTGAACTGTTGAAGCTAGCATCATCAATGGCAACTGTAGATTTGAGCAAGATCAAGCAAGACTGAGCATCCAACATTCATCCAAATCATCATACTAGCATTGAAGATCATCTGTTTTTGCTTCTCAAGGCTTGAAAGTCACGAATTTAGTTCTGCAATCTCTTGAAGGTAAGATTTTGAATCTCACAATTCATGCAATTAGGATATGCATGTTGTAGATCTTAAATCCATGAGTATTCTAAGCTTTGTGGCATTAATTTTCATCAAGATTTGAGTGAGATATGTTGAATATAAGACTGATGTGTGAATTTTCTTTTACTCGATCCAGACATGTTAGTGAGAATTAGGATAAATTGAGTTGAGATTGTTGATGTACGTGCAAAGACGAGCACAATGATGTATCGTTTGTGAATTTCTGTGAACAATTGTTCTTGAGTGTATGAATGTGGATGAACGCATGAAGAACCCTAGGATTTCTATTTCCATAACCTTGTTTGATCTTGGAGCGCGCTGTCTGCATGTATTTTGGTGTTAGAAGCCATGTATTGGTTGCATGGAGCCACCATGGCGTGTTGATTGGCCAGGATTCATTTTCGCTGCCATGTGGACTTAAGTGAAACGCAGTGTTTCACTTAAGTAGCGCCTTGTTTCAAATACACACATACTTCGATTCCCCATTCTGGACATTTCCATTTGGCCTTTGAATTTTTAGTTCATTATTCTATCCATGTTCATATGCCTTGTTCCATTGTGTTTTTATTTTTTCTCCATTTCAAAAATTCATAAGTCCATCAATAGTTGTCCAAATGAGATGAGGTTTTTTGCATGATGTTCCTCATGATGCCTATTATTTTATGATGATTTTTCCAGAAATTGTGCACGCATGGATTTTAACTTTGGCTAGGGATTGTTCACATGTGTGTTTTCTTGACATGCCTTTCCATTTTGATTGTGAAATGATGATATTTTATCCAACACTCTTGAAATTTTGCATGCTTAAAATAGACATCCTAATGGTCATTTTGGTATAGAGTTTGCATTTTTCCCATTCTTGGTTGATGAGATATGATCTGTTTAAGGTAGGTGTGACAATGTGTGTCACACCATTGCTTGCTCAACGTGTAGAATTTATTTGCCATGCCACTAAAATGCCAATTGATGTGAATATTTGTATTATTCTACTTCTGGATGTTAGGATTGCTTGTGAATTTTTGTAGAAGTTTTGAATGCATTTCCAATTTGTTTGAGATTTTCTTTGCGGATTGGTCATGTTTGGACTTTTGGATAGTCATGAACTTAGATGATTTGTGAAATGCTTGATGTTTATCATATGAACCTGAAATTTTGCACATTGATTCTAGACCTTTTGAAGTTTGCTATGGCTTTGGTTTGAGTCATTTATCATGTGTGGATTCTGTTTTATGCTTGTTTGAAGTTAATGGAATGGTGCTTCCTTTGAGCTTGTTTTGCCTTGCCTTGCCTTAGGGAATTTATTTGACATGCTTCCACTTATCCAAATGACTTGATTTTTGGTATGATGGCCATGTGATGAATGCGGTTTAGCCTTGATTTTTCTTGGGATTTATTGAATTGTTTTTGAGTTATTGAGGATTGATTCATTCTGTTTGCTTCAATGAGCTTTGAAATGCATGCCTTGCCATGTTTGCTTTATGAAATGAAATTGGTTGATGCTGTTGATATGAGACCACTTGGATATTGTTCTTGATTGGTTTAATTTTATTTATGTCAATTTTTATGTTCTGTTTTGAATTATTTCTCCCTCTTTGACCCTAGGCCATGTCCTAGTGGTTAGTGCTTATGTTTGAGTTGTGTTTTCAGGACAAGAAGCATATGGCCTTGAGGAGTTTGATTCAGTTGCTCATTTGGATTGATATTTGATTGATGTTGATTAACATTAAGTTGTTTTGTAGGTGGATTAGCTCCTTTGAGTTGAGCTTGTGCTTTGCTTGATGCATTGCTTGTTGTCTGTTTGTACAGTTAACTGTTGACTTTTAGTCTGTCTGTTTGACTTTTTGAGTTGTGTATTGACTGAGTTAGATTGTTTTCAGGTACATTAGTTGCTATAGTTCATTGTGAACTTGCTTTTGTTGTTGCTTGGTTGCTTAACCAATTTGAGGTATAATGTCTCTGACTCCATGTAGTCTGGAAGACCTGGCCTGTTATTTGGTCAGGCACCTGTCTGAAGTCCTCCTTAAGAGGCAATGCTTGTGATTGTTTATTTTTGTCCCCAAGCAGGAAAAGACCTTTGATAAGGCAATTGGCAGATACAAGAGATGTGCAATCCATCTCCTGCTATTCAGTTGAGTCATCCCTTTGCTCACACAACTGGTGTTGATGCATTGTGGATATTAACCCAAGATCTATGTTGAGTCAGTCATAAGTGTAGAAGGGTTCCCACTTTCTGAACCCACACTTTCATTTGTCTAAAGCTCTCCCAGGCCAGGGATAAGAGATGTGAGGCACACCCCTCACTTCCTATTTCATCTGCTTCACCCTAACTCTCAATGTTAGGGTTAAGAGCTAACATCACCCGATTCCAGTTGGCTTGAGTTTCACAGCCTAACCCTTGTGTGAGCCCACTTTGTGTGTATATAGTGTGTGCTATTTGTGATTGTTTGCTTTGCCTGTGCTGTATAGGATAGCTTGCTCCCTGTGCAAGTTAGATAGCAACCTTAACTTAGGGATGATATGCATGATAACATCTAGGCTCGAGTCGTAGTCTCCCTAGTTGTGTCTCCCTTTGTATCTGGTTAGGCTAGTCCTTTGTCCCTGCGTAGGGGAACTACGTCGTCCTGATCCTCATACCAGATGAGGTACGTAGGCAGGAGATGAGCTGATCTCTCCGGGCGCCCTTTTTGTTGTGTCTTTGTGTGTGTTAGGAGATGGATGTAAGACCAGCGATTGGCATTCCGTATCCTCTTGTTGTGTGCTTGGAGTCCGATGTAAGTCCAGCGATTGGCATTTGGTTTCCAGTGTGCGTGTGTTTGGTTCGGAGTCTGATGTAAGCCCAGCGATTGGAATTCGGTTTCCGTGTTTGCCTGCTTTGTGTGGAGTTCGACGTAAGTCCAGCGATTGGCAGTCGATTTCCTGTGTTGTTTTGTTTGGCGTGCGTTAGCCGAGCTACGAGTGCTCTGATTCTTCTTAGTCCAAGAAGATACGTATGCATAGGATGCGACATCCTAGCGAGCACGTTTCCCCTGTCCAAACTACGTCGACTCTGATGTCTATGCCTGATAGACTACGTAGGCCCAGGATGCGATATCCTGCCGAGTTAGTTTCGTTTGTTTTCTTGTGTCTCTTTCAGCCAGTGTGTTTGTTTGTGAGCAGTGCTTTAGCAACCATATTCCTTCCTTTTGTGCGTGGATCCCGTCGAGTACGACAGATGCGTAGGGGTGCTAATACCTTCCCTTCGCATAACCGACTCCCGATCCCATCTCTCTTTGGTCGCGAGACCATGTCTTTTCCAGGTTTACTTCGAGCGTTTCCTTTCCCTCTTTTGGGATAAATAACGCACGGTGGCGGCTCTGTTGTTTTCGTTTCCCGCCGGTTTTTCGCGTAATGCGACACACCCGAAGATACAGAGAAAACCACATTCATTACACCCTGGGGAACATTCTGTTATAGAGTGATGCCTTTCGGTTTAAAGAATGTTGGTGCAACGTGCCAGAGAGTTATGACCACTCTTTTTCATGATATGATGCATAAAGAGATTGAAGTTTATGTTGATGATATGATTGCCAAATCAAGTTATGAAGAAGGCGATGTTGAGCATTTGTTGAAGTTATTCCAGCATTTGAGGAAGTATAAACTCCGCTTGAATCCCAATAAGTTTACTTTTAGTGTTCTTTATGGTAATTTGTTGGGCTTTATTGTCAGCGAGAAGGGTATTAAAGTTGATCCTACCAAGGTCAAAGCAATACAAGACATGTCTCCTCACAAAACTGAGAAGCAAGTCAGAGGTTTTCTCAGCCGCTTGAATTACATCTCAAGATTTATGTCGCATATGACTTCCACATGTGCGCCTACATTCAAGCTTCTTCGGAAATATCAGTCTTGTGATTGGACCGAAGATTGGCAGAAAGATTTTGACAGTATCAAAGAGTATTTGCTTGAGCCTCTAATTCTATCTCTGCCTATTGAAGGAAGACCATTGATCATGTATTGACTATGCTTAATGAAAATATGGGTTGTGTTCTTGGTCATCAAGACGAAACTAGAAAGAAAGGATATGCAATTTACTACCTCAGTAAGAAATTCACCGATTGTGAGACTCGGTATTCTATGCTAGAGAAGACTTATTGCGCATTGGCTTGGGCTGCTAAGCGACTGTGTCAGTATATGTTGAATCATACTACTTGGTTGATATCCAAAATGGATCCAATCAATTATATTTTTGAGAAACCTGCTTTAACTGGGAGGATTGCCCATTGGCAATGTTGTTATCTGAGTATGATATTGAATACCGATCTCAAAAGGCTATCAAGGGTAGTATCTTGGCTGACCATTTGGCTCACCAACCAATTGAAGACTATCAGTCAGTACAATATGATTTTCCTTATGAAGAGATTTTCTACTTGAAAATGAAGGATTGTGATGAACCATTTCTTGAAGAAGGGCCAGAACCTGGTTCCCGTTGGGGCATGGTATTTGATAGAGCTGTTAATCAATACGGGAATGGTATTGGGGAAATGATTATTACTCCTCAAGGCACTCATTTTCCATTTACAGCTATATTAACTTTCAAGTGTACGTATAACAAGGCTGAGTATGAAGCTTGTATTATGGGGCTTGAAAAGGCCATTGATCTTAGAATCAAATATCTTGACGTCTATGGAGATTCAGCTTTGGTTGTGAATCAGATCAAAGGTGAATGGGAGACAAATCAACCCGGTTTGATACCATATATAGATTAAGCGAGGAGGATTTCAAATTTCTTTACAAAGGTTGATTCATATCCCTCGAGACGAAAACCGGATGGCAAATGCTCTTGCAACGTTGGCTTCTATGATTGGGGTGAAATTCTGGAATGAAGTTCCCAATTTAACTGTGATGCGTCTTGATAGGCCAACTCATGTGTTTACTATTGAAGAGGTCAAAGATGAAAAGCCGTGGTATTTTGAAATCAAGTGTTTCCTTCAAAGTCAGATTTATCCGTCTGGGGCATCTTTGAAAGATAAGAAGACTTTGAGGAGATTAGCCGACAACTTTGACCTAAATGGTGATGTGCTTTACAAGAGAAATTTCGATTTGGTTATGCTCAGATGCGTGGATAGACACGAAGAAGACTTATTGATGACTGAAGTCCATGAAGTTTCCTTTGGTACTCATTCCAATGGACATGCTATGGCTAAGAAGATGTTGAGAGCAAGTTACTATTGGCTAACAATGGAATTTGATTGCTGCAAGTTTGTAAAGAAATGCCACAAGTGTCAAATATATGCAAATAAAATTCATGTTCCTCCGACACTATTGAATGTCATTTCCTCTCCATGGCCCTTCTCCATGTGGGGAATTGATATGATTTGCATGATTGAGCCTAAAGCTTCAAATGGACATCGTTTTATTTTGGTGGCTATTGACTACTTCACCAAGTGGGTTGAAGCGGCATCGTATGCAAATGTAACCAAGCAAGTTATTGTGAGGTTTATCAAGAATCAGATTATATTCCGGTATGGTGTGCCAAGTAAGATCATTAATGACAATGGATTGAACTTGAATAACAACATGAAGGAAGCTCTTTGCAAAGACTTCAGGATAACACATCATGATTCTTCTCCCTACAAACCTAAGATGAATGGGGTTGTTGAATTTGCGAATAAAAACATCAAGAAACTCATTTAGAAAATGTCAACCCCTTTCTCACTTGTTTATGGTATGGAAGTTGTTCTCTCAGTAGAGGTTGAGATCCCATCATTGCATGTCGTGATGGAAGCTAAGTTGGCAGAAGCTGAATTGTGCCAGACCAGATATGACTAGTTGAATTTGATTAAAGAGAAGAGGTTAACCGCCATGTGTCACGACCAGTTGTACCGGCAGAGAATGAAGAAAGCTTTTGATAAGAAGGTCAAGCATCGTGTGTTTAGAGAAGGTGACCTTGTACTCAAGAATATTCTATCTTTTAAACCAGATGCTAGGGGAAAATGGACTCCTAACTATGAAGGCCCATATGTTGTTAAGAGAGCCTTTTCAGGCGGTGCTTTGATTCTTACAATTATGGATTGTGAAGAGTTCACACGTCCTGTGAATGTAGATGCAGTCAAGAAATACTTCGCCTAAAAAGAAAAGAATAACTCGCTAAGTTGAAAACCCGAAAGGGCAGCTTAGGAAAAAATGAGCATCTCGGTGGATTGAAAAACCAAAAGGATGATCCAGGAAAAAATTAGAGACATAAAACATAAAAAAATTACCCCTCTAGATTGAGTACCCCACCTTGGGGCAATTTATACAAAAATTAGGAATTGTGGCAAGTAACTGCACTCGCTTGATCTCCAGTCTTGGAACAGTCTTGAGCAAGTCAGTCAACTCGGATTCATCATTTTCAATCGAAGCCAAGAGCATATTGGATATTGAATTTGGTAGAAGGATTAGTGATAATTGTATTTAATGTATCCATTTTCCATGTAAATTGCCATTTTCCAACCTTTGTAAAGATCCATGGAGTCTTGTCATTTACAGGTTGCCATCCTATTAAATAAAGTTGAGCTTTTTTATCCAATTGTTTCTACTCTTATTTATTTTTCAGCTAAATAGAATTGAATTTTTATGATGATAATTCTGAAATTTTAATAATAAAAACCTTTTTTCTTAAAATAATAAAAGCAATTACTTTTAAAAAGCAATCGATTTCAGCAAGGAATATCAACAGCAGTCTGAGAACAGGTAAGTCTTGAAAGTGCAGAACATTACTGGTATTCCCCAAGCAAGTGGTTTGATCACTTTTCCCCCCAACGAAAATTCAGTTTTTCTGACCGAGTTTCGTAATTGCCTCCCCACCTGAGTTGGAGGCGCATATTCTTAATGGTTTGCATAAATCCAGCATGGAATTTTGTTTCCCACAAGTCCCTATCGAATTCACTCCTGATCCCTGCCATCACTGATTCTTGAGCAGTATCTTTGGTCCTCTACAAGGTTGTCTCCCATTTGGTATGGTGTTGACCTAAATTTCCCTGCAGAGGTGATGAATCATATCCTTAGCAAATCTTTTCTCCTTCCTCAGTAGAGTTTGAGATATTCAGAGATGGATGGTTTATGTTCATCCCTAGCTTTTTCTCCAGTTGATGCCTCCATCCTGTCGAGATTAGCCGAGTGTTGTAGCGATGATTCAGATCAGTGACATTTATATCCCTTCTGATTGCTTTGTCAGTATAATCATCAATCCTATATACATATATATATACATTCATACATCAGATATCTCATTATACATTATTATTAAATTTGATTCCTTATTTCTCCGATCCTCTGGTATGGTGATATTTTTTCTCCATACAGATTTGATGCATCTGTCCTCCCTCATTTATAGAGTGTCAGCCCCTTAAGGAGAAATAATTTAACCTTTCTCATTCCCCACTAAGTTATTTCCTCGTGGACGATTATTATTTAAACTTCCTCCCCAATTGATTGTCTGGATGGAACTACTTCCCTTTGAGTTATGTCCTCATCGGGTCAAGTCTTTGTTTGACCGTTTCTTTCTAGTTCTTACCTAGAGGGATACTTTGGGTCCCCCGAAAGTCTATTACCCAATAACTGGTAATATTCTTTTTTTCGGTTTGTGAGTACTTTACTTTTTCCCAATACCCGATAATAGTAATCTACTTCCTCTTACTTTTCCCCAGCGGATTCGTTTATGTCTCCCCAGGTAGTCTATCCTTGATATGTTCATCTTAACCGATGACGAATATTCTTCCTTTGAGTCTATTCTTGATATGTTCACTTTAACCAGTGACAAATATTCTCTTTCTTTGATCTTCTGCCTAGTAACCAGTAGTTATAAATCCTACTTTCCCCTGCTGAGTCTATCCTTGATATGTTCATCTTAACTGGTGACAGATATTCTCTCTTTGGTATTCTATCCAGTATTTGATAGATATTATTCCTACTTTGCCCGGCAGTCTATCCTTGATATGTTCATCTTAACCGATGATAGATATTCTTCCTTTGAGTCTATCCTTGAAATGTTCACTTTAACTAGTGACAAATATTCTCTTTTTTTGGTCATCTGCCCATGAACCGGTAGTTGTAAATCCTATTTGATATTTTCCCTAGCAGGTTATTCTTACCCAGTAGCTGGTAACAGACATACCTTATTTCCTCAGCGAGTCATCCTTGATATGTTTACCCTAACCGGTAACGGATGTCTCTCTGCCAGATTATGTTATCTTCCTACCCAGTAACTGGTAATGGATAATATACTTCTGGCACTCTTGTGATGAATTTCATTCTTCCCCAATTGAGTTTGAGTGTGAATTTCCTCAGTGAAGTCGCCAATCCCCTGTTTGGTTCGAGTATTTCAGTTTTGTTTTGAGTTACCCGCTTCCCCTACAGATTTTCCCTTTATCCTCTGCTGAGTCTTTCCATTGATTTATTTTCATGGAATTACCCTCATGTTCTCAGCAGTTTCTAAGTCATAGCCTGGCCTACGCATAAATTTTTCCCCTAGAGTCTCTGTATCCCCAATGAGTTTTCCTTATGAAATGCATTATGCTCCTGCGGACTTTTAGTCTCTCCGGATACTTTCCCTTTGTGGCAATATTTTCCCCACAAAGATTCCTTTTAACATTCATATCATATGTATCATGAGGTCTCTTAGGGACCAAAATTGGTTTCTATATGTTGTTATTTAAGTCCATTCTACTGAGTCGATACAAAGATTTTAACCTTCACCTCCTCAGTTAGAATGTCCTTAAATAAGAGCAGTTGTAAGACCCCAATTTTGACCCTAAGATCCCTCATGCTACTTCATCATATGCATTAGCCTTGGGATCACAGTTTGGTAGCCTCCTTACCCCTCATTCATTGGGTTTGCATTGGGAGATATCACCAAGCACTTTTGATTGTATCATACTTTTTTTTTCATTATTTACTAACTAAAATACCAAAAATATGTCAATGTATAGTTTAACTCTTTTGTAGGTAGTGTGTGTGCCCACCTATGCTCCATCACGCTTATATCTAGGGTTTAAGACCCTTAATGCAAGGAGTTCAATCAAGAAATGGTTCAAGTTGGTTCTAGTCATCATATATGGATCCCCATGATCTTCACACATCATTTTGGTCAATAGTTCATCAAGAGTTTAGAGTTTGTTTGACTTGGAAATCCAAATTCATCTGGGTATCTTATGTGACTTCTTCAACAAATCTTTTCATCAATTGATCAAATATTTCAAGGTATACTTCATATTACATCATCTTACACATATATGATCCTCCATGAGTCCCAAAAGTCAAGAGAATATCAAGCTAGCAAGTTGGTTTATGGTGGTTGACCAAAGAAGGTCAACTAGTCAAAACTGGGATTCCCTAGACCCTATCTCCTACAATTTTTGTCATATTAAAATGATTCCAAGAAATAAGTTACTCAAAATTACACTCCAAACAACTTTCATGTTGAAGTCAAGAGCTAGTTTTTCTTGGAAAGGCATTTTTTATGGTGAACGATTATAGGCCATTTTGTCTGAAGCCTAGTTTGGAGGTCAACTTCCCAAGACCATAACTTGCTCAAATTCAATATTCTACTTAAGCTAGATATAAGCCATTGAACAAATGCCAAGTTCAATATTCTACTTAAGCTTTTATATTTGGAAGAAGTTCAAATTAAACTTGAAAATGCATATGCCAAGAGTAAACATTATAGGTCATTTTGGGCCAATACCATTGAACAAATGATTTTCCTCAACTTCTAAAATGCATAACTCCTTTATTACAAATCCAAATAAGGTCAATTTTTTGACCAAATTGAATAGGTTTGAAAGAGCTAAAACTTTAATGAAGGAGCTTTTCTCATTTGAAGTCCATAGAAAAATTTATTCAAGGTGGAAGAAGTGACCATTTGACTTGGGACTTAGAAAATTTTCAAATTTGTTTGATTTCCCAAAATTCCACCTCAAAATTCATCATGATCCAAGCTTCAAATGAAAACATGTTCAACATGAAAGTTGTTCCCCTTGATCTCACCTTTCCAAAAAGTCTAAAATCATCTCATTTGGCCAAATAATGAAGGACTTTTGCATGGGTTCAATGTGAGGTACCATTTGGATGATTTTCACTTCCATATTTCATACACAAATGCATGGCCACATGACATGATTTCAGCATGATTCTCACTCATTTTTGGACCTGAATACATCACTTGATGGGCGTATCACATGCCCATGCAAGCATGCTAAGGGAATTACTCAGTTTTGCCATTTTTGGAAGTGTGTGGAAATGAATATCTTTGGCTATAAATACAACCCTCATTGATCAGAATTAGAGACCTCATGCCCATGCTTTGAACCTGCAATCCAAACCCTCACCATTAAAGGATAATCTTGAAGGTTTTCATTTGAAAATCGAGTTTCAAATATCCATCTGTTTTGAAATTGAAACTCCAAGAGTCTAGGCCTCTTCTTGATCCTAATCACTTCCAACAAGCTTCTGGAGCAAGGCCAAGCACAATTGGAATCAAAATCAAGCAAGTTTGAGCTCCCTCAAAGGTAAATTTTCAGAAACTTCATCTCTTCGATTCTCCCCTAATTCTTCATCATTCTTTGTGATTTTTGGTTGTCTGAAGTCCTATCAATGTAGGCAAGAAGATTGAGTTGCTTTGAGATCAAATCGAAGTAACTCAGTTCATTATCCTCAAAATTCAAATCCTTGTATATTTTTATATACTTGGAATTGGAGAAAATTGAGGCCATATTCGTGATCTTGGGAATTTTTCCTTCAAATTAGTGTATTCACTCTTCATTTTTCATGAAGTTGAGCTTGAACCAGACCGGTGGTGATCACCGGAGAAGATGACCAGAGCTAGGGCTTCGGTGGTGCACTGGATCAATCCAGGCCATCTGATTTGGTTCCCATGTTCTAATCTCAAGCATCCAAAGTGATTACCATGCGTGTACACGCATTGACTGTAGTGTTTGCTGGAAGCGCGCGCTTGGCCATAATATCTTCCACCTCAATTAATGAGGGAGACCTGATGGCCCTTGTTTTTTTGAATTTCTTTTTATTTTCTGTTTTTTCATTTAATCCTTTTATTTTGATTAATTCATATAAATTTCATTTTTAATAAAAAAAATATGGGACTTTCACCAAAAATCTTTAAATATTTTCCTCTTTCTTTTTCTGAATTAAAATATTTAATGGGACTAATTTTGATATTTTCTATGAACTAATTGTTTTTGCGCTTATTTTTAGTTATTTAAATATACTTCTGACTTTTGAAAAATCGTGAAATTCTTTGTCTAAGGTCCTTTGACCTTGTTTAACCTAGGATAAATCTCTTTGCCATTTATTTGGTGTTTTGATGAGGTTTTAAGTTTTGACCAAACAAATTTTAATTTAAATACATTTTTAATTTGATTTTTTATTGATTAATTGTATAGAAATTATGTTGAGCCATTTTTATTTACTTGTGATGATTGAATATGTGTTTGGACCTTAGTCAAGGTTGATTTGACTTTTGTTAGATTAAAATCATTGGATTTAGGGGATTGTTGAAATGTACATTTCATCTTCCAAAATGAATGAATGATTTTAATTTGGTAAAATTCCTCCCATGACCAATTTGTGTTTCTCTCATCTCCCCTCCTTCTTCATATTCAATCCCATTATCTCCCATCCTTCTCATTAACCAATGAAATCTCAAGATCCTAAGGCTAATTGGTTCATCAATAACCTTGGGTTAGATGAACCAATACAAGTATGGATGAGATAGGTCCATCCTTTTTTCCTTCTTTTTGTGTGTGGTATGTTTTAGGAGTTTGGTTAATTATACCATATCTCTAACATGCATTAACACTAAAATTTCTATTGCCCGACCTCAGATAGTTGTGACTTCTACATAATTCTAATTACGATTGTTTAACATAGAGCTAAATTTAACTTTGAAGGCATTGCATTCTATTAAGTGAGATTGTAAGTCTCCCCCTTTTCATGGTATTGTATGGAAACTTGGCCTTTTTTCCTTCCTTTGGAAGATGTCTTGGTTCAAGGATCCATGCTTATGAATAAAGGGTTAAGTGTTCTCCAAAGACTAACTTAATCAATTGAAAAGAAAAATATCCCTAACATCTAATCAATTAACATTTGGCTAACTTGTACTAATATTGCTTTTATTTTTCAAGTCATTTACCATTTCATTTGTCATTTACATATCATTTAACTTGTTTGTGTTTATGTCATTTTGACTTCGCTCATTTGAGCCATATATTGTGATTGTATATATTTGTTTGTATATTTTGATTGTGTTTGTGGTCTTAGGACCTTAAAATACTTAATAAATAACAAAAACCCTAAAAAATGTTTGTGTGGACTGTTGCATTTGATTTGAACTTTTGGACTTAGAATTAGGCAACATTCCATATGCAAAAGGACTTGGCCAATGCCAACATTTCTGAGACCAAGTTATTGTGATTTGAGCTTTCATCTGATGCAAGTATTGGGATTCATTTGATTCATCTTCTACATGATCTTGATGAAACTGTTACTTTGAATCTATGTCTAATGTCTTATTCTAAGTTAATCAAGGAGTATTTCATCTGGTGCATAAGAAGGCAAAGGACACTGTTAGCTATGGGATTTTCTTGCTTTGATGTGGCTATCTTTATTTGATGCCTTTCTCTTCATATTACTAATTGCTTGGTTCAAAGTCCAAAAGGAAAGTGGGTTTTCTATATGATATTCTTGTCTGTTGGATTACATCCCATTGGTCAAATCTTTTCACCTCTTAACTTTTAATTTTATGCTTAGGATTAGTCTCTTCATCTCCTCCCCCTTCTTAAATTTCAAAATTTCTCCCTCTTTTCAAAAACTTTCTTTGCTTGTGATTTCTAAAACTTAGACCTTATTGAAAATTAGAAACTTTGGCATTATTCCATTGCATTTTAAAACTCTTTTCTTAGTCAAACTTGTAAATAAATCTAACCATATTGACTTAAAATTTCAAAAGACAAAAAAACTAACACTCATTCAAACTTTTGGGCCTTTTGTGCCTCTTTTAAACTTAACTTTTGATTAAAAGCAATCCACTCATTTTGAAATTGATACCACGAACTACGAGGTTTTGATCCCTCATTTTTATGTTGGTACGTAGGCACAAGTCCGAAGGTCTTGTCAAACACAAAAATATAATCAATGAATTCTCTTCCCATCCCCACACTCTATTTATTGAAAACATCTTTTATACCAAAAGACATACACACATAAAAAGGGCTTCCTAGGAGTACCTAGGACAGTTTGGGTGCTAACACCTTCCCTCTATGTAACCAACCCCCTTACCTGTAATTTCTGGCATTTTATTAGTTTTGATTTGAAAACTTCTTATCTTTGGGTTTTGTTGGTACTTTTCACTTTTTCTTTGGAAACATTAAAAGTGCGGTGGCGACTCTGGTTTTGTTGAACTTAAGTTTATCCATATCTTAATGGTCATGAATTTACCGCTAAATTTGCTGATGAAAGGATCAGTGCTCTCGAGGAGAAGCTCAAGGCCATGGAAGTATATCACACTCCTGGGCTTGATGCCTTTGATATGTACCTGGTTCTAGGCTTGGTGATTCCTTCAAAATTCAAAGTACCCGGATTTGAATGATACAACAATATAAGTTTCCCCAAGATCCACATGAGATTATATTGTAGAAAGATGGTTGCTTACTCTAATAACGACAAACTGCTTATCCATTACTTCCAGGATATCCTCAGTGGGGCCTCCCTATAGTGGTACATGCAATTGGATAGAAGCCATATGTCATACCCTAAATTTAACCCTGGTTTTTTTTACCCGCATCCACATTGTATAATCATTCCATTTGGTCTGCATTTCATCAGTTAAAAGTGTTTATCAGAGTTTCGATGAAAGGTCCAGAGTTCTAGCATTTTATCTGATCTTGATGATATTCATTCAGTCATATGATTGATTGAGAAGTCGAAAGATTTGATTTCTAAATCTCAATGCATCATTCATTCCATTGCATCATGTTTTCAGAGGTTCAGAGGGTGACAATCAAGAGTATTATCGTCATCTGAGTTCTTCTAGGTTTTTATTTATGTTTGAGAATCAGAAGCAAATGGCCCAAGAGAGATTCATTTGTATCTGATTATCCAGTCACGATTATTCAGTAGATTTACAAGACATTTGCTTTTTCTACTTGTTACAACATGCATTTTGTTTCGCATAGTGCTTAAAATATCAGCCAAATAATTTTTTTGGACCTGCAAACAGACAAGTGGAATATTTTCTCAATTGTATGCCGAATTAGCAAGATACAAATTTGAAAATTTTGCTTGTAGATGTTTCATTTTTATTAATTTGCGTTACACGTAGTTTAACCTGGTGTGCTCATTCGAATTTTTCGACTACTTTTTTGATCATATTTTAATCAACTTGAGCCTTTTTACCGATCATTTTTTATTTCAAAATCTGATCAAAACATGTATGTTCCCGAGAAGTTTGTTTCGCGTTGATAATGTTGGCGCATTCAGTTTTTTTTCGAACATTTTTGAGCCCGATTTTTGTTTGTTTTTTATCCAATTTTTTTTATTTCTTTGCCAAAATGTTTGTAATAATTAATTAGTTTTTTCTATGTTTTCTTTTCGATTTTATTTTGGTTAATTAAGTCTTGTTTAATTTTCTTTTATTTTAATTTTTTATGTTCATTTTATTATAAAAATGCTACTACATAATGTTAAACGTAGAACCATGAGAAGATTGACATGTGGCGCTTGATTTGTGGTGGATCAAATCCACTCTTTTTTCTTCCCATTAAGTCATACAATTTTTTATTACAATAACAAAAAACAGAATAACATATCAATTGGTAACTTCATGATTTTTTGCCAAACCCCTTTGGTCACCAACAAGGCTACAAACCATGAATACTGAAACTGCAGAGATAAGGGGTAAGGACCCCTCATCATTTGACTAGTTACTGTCACTCATGAGTAAAGAAATCTCCCCTCGCCCCTTATCTAGAAATTTGAAGGCTGATGGAATTTTCCCTGATTCTTACGATTGCTCCAAAGTGCTCTATTCCCTTTTTAGATTCGCCTCTTTTTCTAAATTCCAATGTTTTACGTATAAACTCTCAAGCCCTCACGTTAGCTTATATGTAACCCTAAACTTCCAAATTGTTTCCACCCTGTCATACCCCAAAATTTGCCCGTTGATATTACAAAGCATTTTCCAAGACCCTCTGACTTGATCTGCAAGGCACTGATATTAAATGGACAAAAGCCCAGCTCACAACAGGCCTAATCCAAAGTGGCCCAAAATAGCTTGCTCGCTAGGCGAGCAATTCCTTCGCCTAGCGAATATCTCAGCATGCCACTCGCCCAGCGAAGCATCAGGTCCAGAAAAAGCCCAGACCTAGCTTGCTCGCTAGGCGAGCAATTCCTTCGCCTAGCGAAGCTTGCGAAAATTTGAAGTTTTGGACCTCATTTTAAGCCCATTAGGTCACCACCACTACTACTATAAATACCAGCTCCTCTGCCACGAAAAAAGGACAGACGGACGAAGACAGACGGAAAAGGACACACACCCAGAGGGAGAAACACAGAAACCCTGCTGATCCAGAGAATTCGGAAGACGGAAACCCTGAAGGCCGCTCACCCGCCTCGAAGCTGCCACCGCCCAGCTCCATCCGATACCTAGAGTGATCAGTTCAACCTAGCAATTGCAAACAGGTTTGCGTATTGTCACTGTTATATGCTTCCAATTGATAACCGTTACCTACATAATGCATCATGATTAAATTTTGATATGTAACATGCAATTTGAACTATGCTTGAACATCATGAGTGCTGTCCATGTTGTGCCTGTAATTTAATGTCATAATTCAAGGTTCCGGAGACAGTACGATTGCCACAATTCAAAATCTGTGGCCGCTCGCTAGCACATCGCTAAGCGAGCCTGGAGCGAATATTCGCTAAGCCTTCGCTAGGCGAAGCAAAGGCGAACGGACCAGTAGCTGTTCTCATTTCATTTTATGTTTGTCTTATTGTAATCATGCATTATCCGGCCTTGTGACTATTGTGTTCATTCTGTAGTGCAATTTTCAATTGCACTTTAACTTGGTATTCTCACCCGTGTGTTTAATTTGTGTTAAAGCTCGCATATTCTCAAGGAAGTGGCTGGCTAGGTACTCCACTCTATGTGTGGAAGAGTTTCATGGAGATGGATTCTAAATTATTTCACTTTAATGTGAAGATTCATATTGATTGCCTAACCAATTTTAATGTATTGATCCTTAATGTATTGATTTTAATGTATCGATTTAATGCGGAATCATCCTAATTACCTAATGAACTTAAGATATGGACTTTAAATAAACAATATCGGACCTCTCTTTACTACCCCACGATTACGTAATACGGTCATGTCCCACGAACATGGGGATATCCTTAGCAAAGACCCTTCGGTTAAATCATCATAGTCCCTCGGACGTTGCCTTCGAAAATACGATTTTGTCCCTCGATGACCCTTCGGAGTAGCCTACGGTTAAATGATGATAGTCCCTTCGAATGCTAAGGTATCCTCACAACTGTTGCCTTCAATGACCGATCGATGACCCTACGATGACCCTTCTACATCCCAAGGATAAAACTACTTACTTCTCAATAGTAAGGACAGTTTTACCCTCATAAGGATAGGAAAGGCCCGGAAAGACCTCGGACAGGTATAACCTTAATTGCTCATTCATAACAAAAAAATACTTTTCACACCTCACACCTTTCAAATATCTTTTGGAAAATCATCACTTAGCATACATCCGTACTAGGATCATTGCCGAGTTATATTTTTCTAAACTACTTTCAAAAACTATACGAGATAACCACTTTGTATACATTCATGCAAGAATCATTACAAAGTTAAATTCTCATTTTCAAAACATTTTTCACACATTTCTCAACCACCTTTTTCAAACTAGAAAAACATAAATGATTGAGCAATTAAGAGCCCATGGATAACCATGGATACAAAGGGTGCTAATACCTTCCCTTTGTATAAAGTACCTCCCGAACCTAAGAATTTAAAATTAAGGTCTTTCCTGTTCTTTTCCACCTTTCCTTATGGGATAAAAGAAAAGTCGGTGGCGACTCTTGCTAACCGCGACATTGCGATTACAAATCCAATAAAGTCCAGTTCACCGTATGACAGAACTGGCGACTCTGTGGGGAATAATAGAGAGAGGTCCATCTTAAAAAAAAAAAAAAAAAAAAAAAAAAAAAAAATCATTTATGTTTTAAATTGTTCCTTCGTTTAAGGGATTGTCTGAGTGAAAGATCCTACACCCGGATCTAGTGTACCTTAGGTAAGTAGCAATAGATCATCGCGACTATCCGGCGTATACTGGAATGGTTAAAATGATAGCTACGGTTAATGTGACACTTTGGTTGTCCTGATGTTCCTCATGTTACTTGAGGAAAAATTTGGCTTCCGCGTGGTGTCATCAAAGCATTAACCAGACCTTTAGAACCCTAATTGACTCATCCTAGCCATTAGAAAGTAGTGAGATAACTGGCTTCGGTTCCGACTGAGGTTGGTTGATACTCGATACTACACTCTTTGAGATTGGACTTTAGGGAAGCTTCGGTCAACCACTTGGCGTTGCACTGAAGTGGACTTAAAGAAAGGTCGATGATCTGAGATCCTTCTAGAACCCGGTTACTATTCTAGGACAGGTTGAACCAACCAAACTTCAGTGGGGAGGGTATTCACCTATGGAACTCATGCAAGCCTTAAAACCTAGGAATAATTATTGTGTGACATGCTTGCGCTTACATAACATCATAACATCATGACATCATACTAACCATTTCAAGGACTTAGGAATTTAGCTTTGCACAGGTGAGCAGGTTATGGCTTCCAGGAAGACTATCCGGATCAATCTTGTAGCAATCTCTCCTCAACTCAAGGATTTGGTGTCAGAACTCCCCGATCATGCTCAGTTCAACAAGAAACATGGTCATCTTCTCAACTTAGCTACCACTGGTTTCAAAGAAGATATGATGAGAGTCCTATTCCAGTTCTTCGATCCTAAACATCATTGCTTCACTTTCCCAGACTATCAGTTGGTACCCACATTAGAAGAATTCTCCCAGCTGCTTGGGATACCTATCCTTGATCAAATACCTTTCAGTGGTTTGGAAAAGATTCCGAAGTCTGAAGAAGTTGCCGCAGCTTTACACATGACAAAGCCTGACATTGAGACCAATTGGGTAACGAGAAGTGGAATGAAAGGCTTGCTTGCCAAATTTCTGATAAGTAAGGCCCGAGAATTCCTAAAAGTTATGAATGTCCATGCTTTTGAAGATGTTCTAGCATTGCTAATCTATGGTTTGGTGCTATTCCCTAATCCGGACCAATTCATAGACATGAATGCTATTCAGATATTCCTCACTCATAACCCTGTGCCTACCTTGCTTGGAGACATCTTGCATTCCCTTCACACTCGTACTATGAAGAAGCAAGGGACTCTCATGTGCTGCGTACCTTTGTTGTCTAGGCGGTTTATTTCGCACCTTCCTCAATCAATCTCGAAGAATGATCAAAATCTGAAATGGTCCCAAAGGATAATGACACTCTCCCATTTAGACATCCGTTGGTGTTCTAACCTCAGAGAAAATGTTATCATCATCGACCGTTGTGGAGAATTCCCTAATGTACCCCTCATGGGGATAAGAGGAGGTATTACTTATAATCCTACCTTAGCCCTACGTCAGTTTGGGTATGCTCGAAGGGATGGTCCGCATGAAATGATTATTCAAGGTGTAGTGTTTGACTATGACAATGACTCTCAAGGTCTCCGCCAAAGGTTTGTACGAGCTTGGGGCATGGTGAAAAGAAGCAATTTAGGAAAGAAAAATTCTATTCCTGTGGAGCCTTATCTCAGATGGGTACGCGCCAGAGCTCGCGAACTTGTCATGCCATATCTTGCAGTCGGACTATTGATTGTTGAATCAGTGGTCGAAGGAGGTACTTCCCAGATCATTCCTTATCCAGATATGCCTACTGATGTTGAGGAATTGAAAAGATCCTGGACCCAGTTGAGAGAGGAGAGAGATACTTTCGAAGCTCAGTTCAATGCAGAAAGGAAGAAAGTACTAGAGCTCACCAGTCAGCTTAATGAGGAACGAAGACTCAATGCATATCTTCGCCCAAAAAGAAGTCGCCCTTGGGAGACTTGAGCTTTCATTGTATTTTATTATTATGCCTTTTGTAATGAACATTGATCAAAAAAATTTAGCAATAAACATTTCTCCCTTGCTGGTGATTTACGCAAAGTTAAATTCCAAAAGTCCTTGAAAACATTTCATGCATTGCATCGCATAACATAACATTGCATAACAGGTATTCCAAAGGACCATATTCTCACGGTCTTCCTCTTAAACAGAAAAATGGATCTCGAACAGACTGTCAAAGATCTCCAGACTCAGAATGCTCAATTCAAGGAGATGATGCTAAGCTTATCCAAGGGGCAGGAAGAACTGAAGGCTCTTTTGGCCGAAAAGAAGAAGGACAAGAAAGCTGTGAGCTTCATTAACCCGGGCAGAAGGCGTAAAGGACAGGCTACGGGAATCAAATTTGGAATCCCGAATGGTCCAGAAGAGGGGGCGGAGAATGATTCAGAGGAGGAGAATGCTGATTTCTCTAACCCTGAGGATGATGATGAAGAGTATGAGAATGAGCAATACTCTCCAAGAGATGATAAGTATAAATTGCTGGAGGAACGCATGCTAGCCATGGAGGGTCAGGAGACACCTGGTCTGGATTTCGAAAGCTTGGGTCTGGTCTCCGATGTGACCATTCCTCGCAAATTCAAAATCCCCACTTTCACTAAGTACGACGGTGCGTCTTGTCCTCAGATGCATCTAAGGGCTTATGTGAGAAAGATCCAGCCGCATACCACTGATAAGAAACTGTGGATCCATTTTTTCCAAGAAAGTCTGTCTGGCACTCAGTTGGAATGGTATTATCAGCTCGAGAGCTCTGACATCCGCACCTGGACTGATTTAGCAACGGCTTTCTATAAGCAGTACCAGTACAATTCTGAATTAGCACCTACTCGGCTACAGTTGCAGAATATGGCTATGGGATCTAAAGAAAGCTTCAAAGAGTATGCTCAGAAATGGAGAGATTTGGCTGGCAGGGTCAAACCCCCTATGACTGACCGAGAATTAGTAGACCTGTTCATGGGTACCCTGACTGGCCCATTCTACAGCCACCTACTGGGGAGTTCTTCATCAGGTTTCACTGAACTTATACTGACAGGTGAACGGGTGGAGAGCGGCATCCGAAGTGGAAAGTTACCGGCAGCTACTTCTACAAGCAGTAAGAAGTCCTATCATGGGAAGAATGAATCGAACGCTGTGTATGGTCAAAAGAATCATAATAAGAAAAATGGTGACCATGCCATTGGAGCAGTGACGATCGCAGCCCCGCCAGCTCAAAACTTCCAGCAAAGACAAGACAGACCAAGAAGGCAGTTTACCAAGCTCAATATGACTTTAGCACAAGCACTGCAAAGCATGCTGAAGGTAAATTTGATCACTCTCAGAGGTCCTCCTGCAAATGTCAACACTGCTTCGCCTCGTTACAATCCCAATGCCAGGTGTGCATATCACTCCGATAGCCCCGGGCATGATACAAACGATTGTTGGCTGTTAAAGAATAAAATTCAGGACATGATCGACGCTGGGGAAATTGAGTTCGAGCCTCCGGAGACTCCTAATGTCATCACTGCTCCTATGCCTAATCATGACAAGGCTGTTAATGCTCTCGATGACGATTCTCTCATTACTACTGTAGCGGACTTGACATCTCCTCTCCCGATCATAAAGAAGAATTTATTGCAAGCTGGTTTATTTCCAGGTTGTACTGAAGATTGCAACCTCTGCATACTCTGGCCCGAGGACTGTTTGAAATTGAAGAATGGTATTCAACGGCTGATGGACGATCGTACAATTCTCTTTGAAAGGGTTTCTAAGACGGAGAACCCTGTTGAAGAAATATCTGTGATTGGAAGGTCCAAAGTTCCAGTGAAGATTACTGCTATCAGAGTACCTGTGAAGATTATCGCCAAGCCCAGAGTAGCTCCCCTGATCATTACTGCACCTGGCCCGATCCCGTATTCCTCAAGCAAAGCTATTCCATGGAATTATGGCGGTGATGTTTACATCCATGGCGTAAAGCAAGTTGGTGATTCTGCTAATCCTAATGACATTGTTGGGACTAGTAAAGTTACTCGAAGCGGAAGGATCTTCTCTCCAGAGATCTCACCTCCAGTTCCCGAAAACCGAGGAAAGGAACCGGTCAACCCTTCTCAGTCAGAGACACCGATCGAAGCTACTACTGAAGACGTTGCCAAACGAGAAATGGAAGAAGTGCTGAAAATCATTCGCAAAAGTGATTTTGATGTTGTAGAACAGTTGGGGCATACCCCTTCCAAAATCTCGATGTTATCCTTGTTGCTATCTTCTGAATCTCATGCCAATGCCTTGATAAAATTCCTGAAGACTGCCCATGTACCCCAGGAGATCTCCGTCGATCAGTTCGAAAACTATGTTGCTAACCTGACTGTTGACGACGGCCTAGGTTTTTCCAATGCTGACCTGACACCAGTAGGAAAGAACCACAACAAGGCTCCGCATATCTCCATTGAGTGTAAGGGTATCACCTTGTCTCATGTGTTGATCGATAATGGCTCTTCGTTGAATGTGTTACCGAAAGTCGTGCTCGATAAACTTGACTACAAGAGCGTTGAATTGAAGCCTAGTGACATTGTGGTGCGTGCTTACGATGGTGCAAAGAGTGTTGTCCACGGTGAAGTTGTTCTCCCTATCAAGATAGGACCTCAAGTCTTCAACACTACCTTTCATGTAATGAACATTCGCCCCGCCTATTCCTGCTTGCTGGGACGCCCTTGGATTCATGGGGCAGGTGCTGTAGCTTCGTCTCTCCATCAAAAGCTGAGATATCCAATAGAGGGAAAGATTGTCACTGTGTGTGGGGAAGAAGAATACATTGTCAGTAGTGTGCATACCTTCAGATATGTCGAGATGGATGGTGAATTCTTCGAGACTCCGTCTCAGTCATTTGAAGTGGTTCCTCCGCCTAGTCCTGTCCTTAAGCCAACTCCCCTTGTTATTCGAGCCCCTTCTGCCATGGTTTCCCTGAAGGACGCTCAAGCTGTGGTTGAAGATGGTGGCTGTACTGGCTGGGGTCAACTGATCAACATACCCTACAAGTCTGATAAATCTGGTCTGGGATTTAGCTCTGAGAAGGTGGTCAAAGATCAAATCAATGCTGTAGAAGATGCTGACAGTGATTCCGACCTGGATAGCTGGATCTTCCCAACAATTGGCGACGGACTCAATAATTGGAAGGCTGAAGACACTATCCCGATCTCCTTTAGTCAGGAGTAATTGTTATTGTCCATTTAGTATTACAAATTTTAATTTTTCAATTGAACTTCTTAAAGCATTGTGTCTATGCCCGGGGCACAATAGCTAATTTGTTAAGGGTTTTGTCATTTCATAAGCATATTCATATTCAATAAATCAATGGACCTTTTCGCATTCAAATATTGCGCTCTTTATTTTTCCTGTCGTCTTTCAAACAAGCTATGCTTTCTTACACACACTCACGTAACGAATTGCAGATCCGTATCCACTCTGGATCCTATTGATAATAATTCCGCTACTGTTCATTATGACTTTGAAAATCCAATCTACCAAGCCGAAGATGGAAGTGAGGAAGATTGTGAAGTCCCTGGAGAGCTTGCCAGACTATTACTGCAAGAGGAAAGGACTATACAGCCGCATGAAGAGTCACTCGAAGTCGTAAATCTAGGTACTGAAGTGGAAAGAAAAGAAGTCAGAATAGGAGCAGGATTGGAAAACAGTATCAAAGAAAGATTGATTCAGATGTTACGTGACTACGTAGAGATTTTTGCTTGGTCCTATGAAGACATGCCCGGGTTGGATACTGACATAGTAGTGCATCGTCTGCCGATGAAGGAAGACTGTCGTCCTGTCAAGCAAAAGGTTCGCCGCATGCGTCCTGAAATGTCTGAGAAAATCAAAGCCGAGGTTATGAAACAATTCAATGCCGGTTTTCTAGCCGTTACTTCTTATCCTCAATGGGTTGCTAATGTGGTGCCAGTGCCAAAGAAGGATGGTAAGGTGCGAATGTGCGTAGATTACCGAGACCTGAATAAAGCAAGTCCCAAAGACGACTTTCCACTCCCACACATCGATGTTCTGGTAGACAATACCGCTCAACACAAAGTATTCTCCTTCATGGATGGTTTCTCGGGTTATAACCAGATTAAGATGGCACCTGAGGACATGGAGAAAACTACGTTTGTGACGCAATGGGGCACCTTCTGTTACAAAGTAATGCCATTCGGTCTAAAGAACGCCGGGGCAACGTACCAGCGTGCTATGGTGGTTTTATTCCACGATATGATTCATCATGAAATAGAAGTATACGTGGATGACATGATAGCCAGATCTCATACTGAAAAAGAACATCTCGATCATTTATACAAACTGTTCGAGAGGTTGAAGAAGTACAAGTTGAGATTGAATCCGAACAAATGCACTTTTGGAGTAAGATCCGGTAAACTCTTGGGCTTTATTGTCAGTGGTAAAGGAATTGAGGTTGACCCGGCTAAAGTGAGAGCTATTCAAGAAATGCCAGTTCCCCGTACGGAGAAAGAGGTCAGAGGTTTCTTGGGACGCTTGAACTACATTGCCCGATTTATCTCCCACTTGACCGCCACTTGCAAACCCATCTTCAAATTATTGAGGAAGAATCAAGAGATGATATGGAATGACGAATGCCAAGAAGCTTTTGACAAAATCAGGAAATATCTCCAGGAACCTCCCATTCTGATACCACCAGTTGAAGGAAGACCTCTAATCATGTATTTGACCGTGTTGGAAGGTTCAATGGGGTGCGTGTTGGGGCAACATGACGAGTCTGGTCGAAAAGAGCATGCCATATACTACCTGAGCAAAAAGTTCACCGACTGTGAAACAAGATACTCACTGCTCGAGAGAACTTGCTGTGCTTTGGCCTGGGCTGCTCGCCGACTAAGACAGTATATGTTGAATCATACCACTTTGTTGATTTCTAGGATGGATCCCATCAAATACATGTTCGAGAAGCCTGCCCTCTCCGGAAGAATAGCGAGATGGCAGATGATCTTAACAGAGTACGACATCCAGTATACTACCCAGAAAGCCATCAAAGGAAGCGTGCTCGCTGATCATTTGGCTTATCAAGCGGTGGATGATTATCAATCTATGAATTTTGAGTTCCCAGATGAGGATGTCATGCTTGTTACTGATGATGAAAAAACTGAACCGGATGAAGGACCCGGACTGGGATCCCGATGGACTATGGTCTTTGATGGATCTTCTAATGCATTGGGCCATGGTGTTGGGGTTGTACTTATTTCTCCCGGAGGTTACCATACACCTCTCACTGCTAGACTATGTTTTCATTGTACCAATAATATGGCTGAGTATGAAGCATGTATTTTTGGACTCAAAGCTGCTATAGATTGGCGAATCAAGTTTTTGAGTGTGTACGGAGATTCGGCCTTGGTAATCAGTCAGATCAACGGAGAATGGGAGACTAAACATCCAAATCTCATCCCTTATCGAGAGCGGGTGATGACATTAATCCCATACTTTGAAGAGATTACATTTGAACATATTCCACGAGAGGAGAATCAATTGGCAGACGCATTAGCTACCATGTCATCTATGTTCAAAGTCAGATGGGACGGTGAAGCTCCCAGGATTACTATTGAACGATTAGATGAACCAGCACACTGTTATGAACTTCACACTGAAAAGGTACAAGGGAAACCTTGGTTCCACGACGTGAAAAGATATTTAGAAGCTCAGGAATACCCCGAAGGGGCATCCGTCAACGACAGAAAGTTCCTGAGGAAGTTCTCCGCTAAATTCTTTCTGAGTAATGGAGTGTTATACAAACGTAATCATGACTCGACTCTGCTTCGCTGTGTGGATAAAACGGAAGCAGAAAAGATTATGGAAGACATGCATGACGGTATTTTTGGGACTCATTCTAATGGACATACAATGGCTAAGAAGATTCTGAGATCAGGGTATTATTGGTCTACCATGGCATCACTCCAGAACCTGTCACAAGTGCCAGATCTATGCGGACAAAGTACATATGCCTCCTGCTCCATTGAACGTGTTAACAGCTCCTTGGCCCTTTGCAATGTGGGGCATCGATATGATTGGAGAGATTAAACCCACGGCTTCTAATGGACATCGCTTCATTCTTGTCGCTATTGATTACTTTACGAAGTGGGTAGAGGCAGCCTCATTCGCTTCTGTCACCAAGAATGTGGTGGCACGGTTCGTCAAGAATAGCCTTATTTGTCGGTATGGCATCCCTGAAAGGATTATCACTGACAATGGTACTAATTTGAACAACAAGATGATTACTGAACTCTGCACGCAGTTCAAAATTAAGCACCATAACTCTTCTCCGTACCGGCCAAAGATGAATGGCGCCGTGGAGGCTGCTAATAAGAACATTAAGAAGATCATGCAAAAGATGACAGTAACGTACAAAGACTGGCACGAGATGTTACCATTTGCTCTCCATGGTTATCGCACTTCAGTACGCACTTCGACAGGGGCAACTCCTTTCTCTTTAGTCTACGGAACGGAAGCTGTTTTACCAGTGGAAGTCCAGATTCCCTCTCTAAGAATCATGAAAGAGGCGGGCTTAGATGAAGATGAATGGATTCGGACTCGACTCGATCAGATAAACTTGATTGACGAGAAGAGACTGGCGGCTGTTTGTCACGGGCAGATATATCAGAAGCGCATGACCCAGGCATTTAACAAAAGAGTCAAGAGACAGGTGTATCAAGTTGGCGACTTGGTGATCAAGCGTATCATTCTACCACAAGGGGATCCCAGAGGCAAGTGGACTCCCACATACGAAGGGCCATTTGTGGTTAAGAAGGTATTCTCTGGTGGAGCCATGATACTTGCTACAATGGATGGCGAAGACTTCCCGCATCCTGTGAACGCGGACATAGTTAAAAAATACTACGCATAACAGAGACCCGCTAGGTCGACGTACCTAGGCAAAAGTAAGGGCATCCCGGCGAACCAAAAGTGTTCGGGCAAAAATTAGGGATAAACATATAAAAATGTACACCCGGCAAGTCGAAAACCTGAAAAGGCGGCTTGGGCAAAAACGGGTATCCTGGTGGACTGAAAACCTGAAAAGGCGGTCCAGGCAAAAATTAGGGATTCAAGCGTATGACTATGTCCCGTTCTCTGTCAGCTTCAACCAAGTTCAAGGGACTGAACAAGCCAATCACCTTTATCCGACAGCAGAAGATGAGATGCTTGAAGACATGATGACAGTAGTGGAATTAAAATCAATAGGACTTTTTCTGCATAGTTTTCTCTTTGCTTTCTTGACAATTTCCTCTTACTAGGATTTCTGTCTCCTTGTAATCACTTGCCTATTTATAGGCCCTCTTTCAGAATCAATGCAATTTCATTTCGAAAAGTGTTGTGGTTTTATTTCTCTGTTTTGTTGGCGTAAACGTCCATTGATTTAATTTGAATTGATATGTGCATTTGAACATGATCAATGTTTATCAAAAATACATGCCTAAAATGGAAATTGCAATTACTACGAGACTTCAGGACCAAGGAAAAGGTCTAAGCATGCTTTCCAATGAATCCGTTGCTAATCCTATTCCCCGGCAACGTCAATTATTTCCCAGAAGAGAGTGGCATTACTAGACAAATGGGTCATCTTTTCTGTCCCCAGCCAGGCTCTGTCAAGTGTTTCTACCATCAGACAGAAGTCAAATCCCCCAGTTAAGGGAGGGTCTTCCCTATAACTATCTCCGACCAGCAGACTGAGATTTATTTCCCCAGTAGAGTCCCCTGGAAGAATGTTCAGACGCATAGTGCACTCATTACATCATTTCACATCACATACCTACATACAATTGCGCATCATATACATTACATCATTTCATAACATATACATGCATACAATGCTCGCATTTATTCCAGACGCATAATTCACTCATCACATCATTTCATAGCACACGCATGCGTACAACATTTGCATCTCATGCATCATGACATGGCATGGAACTAACTTTATTTTTCAGGTTAATTATCCTCTTGATACAACCAACACAAAGGTCCATTCAGACGGACATCTTTATCAATTACATTCAAGACTCAACTATATCCCTCAGATACTGCCTAGCGTACGGTATATTCCGAGGTGTAGTCTAGCGTACGACTACTTTCTTCTTCAGATACACCTTTCAGATATACTCCATGACAGCATATACAAATACTATCAGATATAGCCTAGCGTACGGTTCATCCTGATTCGGCTCAACATATGACCTCCAGCTCAGATACGATCTAACGTACGATCCACTCTGATCTTCAACAACTCAAGTAAGGTTTAATGTACGACCAAGTTAGACCTTTATCTACTCAGATGCTACCTTCGGACAGGTACATTCCTGAATGGTAGTCTGGTATACGACTACTCCCTTGCTCAGATGCTACCTTCGGACAGGTACATTTCTGAATGGTAGTCTGGTATACGACTACTCCCTTGCTCAGATGCTACCTTCGGACAGGTACATTTCTGAATGGTAGTCTGGTATACGACTACTCCCTTGCTCAGATGCTACCTTCGGACAGGTACATTTCTGAATGGTAGTCTGGTATACGACTACTCCCTTGCTCAGATGCTACCTTCGGACAGGTACATTTCTGAATGGTAGTCTGGTATACGGCTACTCCCTTGCTCAGGTGCTACCTTCGGACAGGTACATTCCTGAATGGTAGTCTGGTATACGGCTACTCCCTTGCTCAGGTGCTACCTTCGGACAGGTACATTCCTGAATGGTAGTCTAGTATACGACTACTCCCTTTTCAGCAAATTCAGCCTAACGGACGGCTCATTCTGCTCAGATATGGTTTAATGTACGACCAAGTTAGACCTTCATCCCCTCAGATGCTACCTTCGGACAGGTACATTTCTGAATGGTAGTCTAGTATACGACTACTCCCTTTTCAGCAAATTCAGCCTAACGGACGGCTCATTCTGCTCAGATATGGTTTAATGTACGACCAAGTTAGACCTTCATCCCCTCAGATGCTACCTTCGGACAGGTACATTTCTGAATGGTAGTCTAGTATACGACTACTCCCTTTTCAGCAGATTCAGCCTAACGTACGGCTCATTCTGCAACTCAGATACGATCTAGCGTACGATCCATTCTGATCTTTCATCCCCAGCAAAGTCATCCGCCTAATGAATAACTCACTCTGGTATTCAGACACGGTCTAATATACGATCCATTCTGATCCCTTATCCCCAACAGTGTATAACATACTCTGACTCCCCAGCGAAGTCAACAGCATGATGGATGATTCACTATACGGTCTGATGTACGACCCGGTGTGACACCCATGTCTCCAGATATCGTCTAACGTACGACACAATCTGGAAATCTCCTCCTCAGGTTTCCTGGATGGCACCTCTAAGCCCATCTCCATCAAGACTAGCTCCTAATGGACAAGCGCAAATTTTCGGGGCATTATAGTGTTCAATAATCTTTCACCTCCAGACCACGAACGGCACATACCATTCTACTCTCTCGGTGCAAGAATATTGAACAGGGGCAGCTGTCATACCCCAAAATTTGCCCGTTGATATTACAAAGCATTTTCCAAGACCCTCTGACTTGATCTGCAAGGCACTGATATTAAATGGACAAAAGCCCAGCTCACAACAGGCCTAATCCAAAGTGGCCCAAAATAGCTTGCTCGCTAGGCAAGCAATTCCTTCGCCTAGCGAATATCTCAGCATGCCACTCGCCCAGCGAAGCATCAGGTCCAGAAAAAGCCCAGACCTAGCTTGCTCGCTAGGCGAGCAATTCCTTCGCCTAGCGAAGCTTGCAAAAATTTGAAGTTTTGGACCTCATTTTAAGCCCATTAGGTCACCACCACTACTACTATAAATACCAGCTCCTCTGCCACGAAAAAAGGACAGACGGACGAAGACAGACGGACGAAGGCGGACGGAAAAGGACACACACCCAGAGGGAGAAACACAGAAACCCTGCTGATCCAGAGAATTCGGAAGACGGAAACCCTGAAGGCCGCTCACCCGCCTCGAAGCTGCCACCGCCCAGCTCCATCCGATACCTAGAGTGATCAGTTCAACCTAGCAATTGCAAACAGGTTTGCGTATTGTCACTGTTATATGCTTCCAATTGATAACCGTTACCTACATAATGCATCATGATTAAATTTTGATATGTAACATGCAATTTGAACTATGCTTGAACATCATGAGTGTTGTCCATGTTGTGCCTGTAATTTAATGTCATAATTCAAGGTTCCGGAGACAGTACGATTGCCACAATTCAAAATCTGTGGCCGCTCGCTAGCACATCGCTAAGCGAGCCTGGAGCGAATATTCGCTAAGCCTTCGCTAGGCGAAGCAGAGGCGAACGGACCAGTAGCTGTTCTCATTTCATTTTATGTTTGTCTTATTGTAATCATGCATTATCCGGCCTTATGACTATTGTGTTCATTCTGTAGTGCAATTTTCAATTGCACTTTAACTTGGTATTCTCACCCGTGTGTTTAATTTGTGTTAAAGCTCGCATATTCTCAAGGAAGTGGCTGGCTAGGTACTCCACTCTATGTGTGGAAGACTTTCATGGAGATGGATTCTAAATTATTTCACTTTAATGTGAAGATTCATATTGATTGCCTAACCAATTTTAATGTATTGATCCTTAATGTATTGATTTTAATGTATCGATTTAATGCGGAATCATCCTAATTACCTAATGAACTTAAGATATGGACTTTAAATAAACAATATCGGACCTCTCTTTACTACCCCACGATTACGTAATACGGTCATGTCCCGCGAACATGGGGATATCCTTAGCAAAGACCCTTCGGTTAAATCATCATAGTCCCTCGGACGTTGCCTTCGAAAATACGATTTTGTCCCTCGATGACCCTTCGGAGTAGCCTACGGTTAAATGATGATAGTCCCTTCGAATGCTAAGGTATCCTCACAACTGTTGCCTTCAATGACCGATCGATGACCCTACGATGACCCTTCTACATCCCAAGGATAAAACTACTTACTTCTCAATAGTAAGGACAGTTTTACCCTCATAAGGATAGGAAGGCCCGGAAAGACCTCGGACAGGTATAACCTTAATTGCTCATTCATAACAAAAAAATACTTTTCACACCTCACACCTTTCAAATATCTTTTGGAAAATCATCACTTAGCATACATCCGTACTAGGATCATTGCCGAGTTATATTTTTCTAAACTACTTTCAAAAACTATACGAGATAACCACTTTGTATACATTCATGCAAGAATCATTACAAAGTTAAATTCTCATTTTCAAAACATTTTTCACACATTTCTCAACCACCTTTTTCAAACTAGAAAAACATAAATGATTGAGCAATTAAGAGCCCATGGATAACCATGGATACAAAGGGTGCTAATACCTTCCCTTTGTATAAAGTACCTCCCGAACCTAAGAATTTAAAATTAAGGTCTTTCCTGTTCTTTTCCACCTTTCCTTATGGGATAAAAGAAAAGTCGGTGGCGACTCTTGCTAACCGCGACATTGCGATTACAAATCCAATAAAGTCCAGTTCACCGTATGACAGAACTGGCGACTCTGTTGGGGAATAATAGAGAGAGGTCCATCTTAAAAAAAAAAAAAAAAAAAAAAAAAAAAAAAAATCATTTATGTTTTAAATTGTTCCTTCGTTTAAGGGATTGTCTGAGTGAAAGATCCTACACCCGGATCTAGTGTACCTTAGGTAAGTAGCAATAGATCATCGCGACTATCCGGCGTATACTGGAATGGTTAAAATGATAGCTACGGTTAATGTGACACTTTGGTTGTCCTGATGTTCCTCATGTTACTTGAGGAAAAATTTGGCTTCCGCGTGGTGTCATCAAAGCATTAACCAGACCTTTAGAACCCTAATTGACTCATCCTAGCCATTAGAAAGTAGTGAGATAACTGGCTTCGGTTCCGACTGAGGTTGGTTGATACTCGATACTACACTCTTTGAGATTGGACTTTAGGGAAGCTTCGGTCAACCACTTGGCGTTGCACTGAAGTGGACTTAAAGAAAGGTCGATGATCTGAGATCCTTCTAGAACCCGGTTACTATTCTAGGACAGGTTGAACCAACCAAACTTCAGTGGGGAGGGTATTCACCTATGGAACTCATGCAAGCCTTAAAACCTAGGAATAATTGTTGTGTGACATGCTTGCGCTTACATAACATCATAACATCATGACATCATACTAACCATTTCAAGGACTTAGGAATTTAGCTTTGCACAGGTGAGCAGGTTATGGCTTCCAGGAAGACTATCCGGATCAATCTTGTAGCAATCTCTCCTCAACTCAAGGATTTGGTGTCAGAACTCCCCGATCATGCTCAGTTCAACACGAAACATGGTCATCTTCTCAACTTAGCTACCACTGGTTTCAAAGAAGATATGATGAGAGTCCTATTCCAGTTCTTCGATCCTAAACATCATTGCTTCACTTTCCCAGACTATCAGTTGGTACCCACATTAGAAGAATTCTCCAGCTGCTTGGGATACCTATCCTTGATCAAATACCTTTCAGTGGTTTGGAAAAGATTCCGAAGTCTGAAGAAGTTGCCGCAGCTTTACACATGACAAAGCCTGACATTGAGACCAATTGGGTAACGAGAAGTGGAATGAAAGGTTTGCTTGCCAAATTTCTGATAAGTAAGGCCCGAGAATTCCTAAAAGTTATGAATGTCCATGCTTTTGAAGATGTTCTAGCATTGCTAATCTATGGTTTGGTGCTATTCCCTAATCCGGACCAATTCATAGACATGAATGCTATTCAGATATTCCTCACTCATAACCCTGTGCCTACCTTGCTTGGAGACATCTTGCATTCCCTTCACACTCGTACTATGAAGAAGCAAGGGACTCTCATGTGCTGCGTACCTTTGTTGTCTAGGTGGTTTATTTCGCACCTTCCTCAATCAATCTCGAAGAATGATCAAAATCTGAAATGGTCCCAAAGGATAATGGCACTCTCCCATTTAGACATCCGTTGGTGTTCTAACCTCAGAGAAAATGTTATCATCATCGACCGTTGTGGAGAATTCCCTAATGTACCCCTCATGGGGATAAGAGGAGGTATTACTTATAATCCTACCTTAGCCCTACGTCAGTTTGGGTATGCTCGAAGGGATGGTCCGCATGAAATGATTATTCAAGGTATAGTGTTTGACTATGACAATGACTCTCAAGGTCTCCGCCAAAGGTTTGTACGAGCTTGGGGCATGGTGAAAAGAAGCAATTTAGGAAAGAAAAATTCTATTCCTATGGAGCCTTATCTCAGATGGGTACGCGCCAGAGCTCGCGAACTTGTCATGCCATATCTTGCAGTCGGACTATTGATTGTTGAATCAGTGGTCGAAGGAGGTACTTCCCAGATCATTCCTTATCCAGATATGCCTACTGATGTTGAGGAATTGAAAAGATCCTGGACCCAGTTGAGAGAGGAGAGATACTTTCGAAGCTCAGTTCAATGCAGAAAGGAAGAAAGTACTAGAGCTCACCAGTCAGCTTAATGAGGAACGAAGACTCAATGCATATCTTCGCCCAAAAAGAAGTCGCCCTTGGGAGACTTGAGCTTTCATTGTATTTTATTATTATGCCTTTTGTAATGAACATTGATCAAAAAATTTAGCAATAAACATTTCTCCCTTGCTGGTGATTTACGCAAAGTTAAATTCCAAAAGTCCTTGAAAACATTTCATGCATTGCATCGCATAACATAACATTGCATAACAGGTATTCCAAAGGACCATATTCTCACGGTCTGCCTCTTAAACAGAAAAATGGATCTCGAACAGACTGTCAAAGATCTCCAGACTCAGAATGCTCAATTCAAGGAGATGATGCTAAGCTTATCCAAGGGGCAGGAAGAACTGAAGGCTCTTTTGGCCGAAAAGAAGAAGGACAAGAAAGCTGTGAGCTTCATTAACCGGGCAGAAGGCGTAAAGGACAGGCTACGGGAATCAAATTTGGAATCCCGAATGGTCCAGAAGAGGGGGCGGAGAATGATTCAGAGGAGGAGAATGCTGATTTCTCTAACCCTGAGGATGATGATGAAGAGTATGAGAATGAGCAATACTCTCCAAGAGATGATAAGTATAAATTGCTGGAGGAACGCATGCTAGCCATGGAGGGTCAGGAGACACCTGGTCTGGATTTCGAAAGCTTGGGTCTGGTCTCCGATGTGACCATTCCTCGCAAATTCAAAATCCCCACTTTCACTAAGTACGACGGTGCGTCTTGTCCTCAGATGCATCTAAGGGCTTATGTGAGAAAGATCCAGCCGCATACCACTGATAAGAAACTGTGGATCCATTTTTTCCAAGAAAGTCTGTCTGGCACTCAGTTGGAATGGTATTATCAGCTCGAGAGCTCTGACATCCGCACCTGGACTGATTTAGCAACGGCTTTCTATAAGCAGTACCAGTACAATTCTGAATTAGCACCTACTCGGCTACAGTTGCAGAATATGGCTATGGGATCTAAAGAAAGCTTCAAAGAGTATGCTCAGAAATGGAGAGATTTGGCTGGCAGGGTCAAACCCCCTATGACTGACCGAGAATTAGTAGACCTGTTCATGGGTACCCTGACTGGCCCATTCTACAGCCACCTACTGGGGAGTTCTTCATCAGGTTTCACTGAACTTATACTGACAGGTGAACGGGTGGAGAGCGGCATCCGAAGTGGAAAGTTACCGGCAGCTACTTCTACAAGCAGTAAGAAGTCCTATCATGGGAAGAATGAATCGAACGCTGTGTATGGTCAAAAGAATCATAATAAGAAAAATGGTGACCATGCCATTGGAGCAGTGACGATCGCAGCCCCGCCAGCTCAAAACTTCCAGCAAAGACAAGACAGACCAAGAAGGCAGTTTACCAAGCTCAATATGACTTTAGCATAAGCACTGCAAAGCATGCTGAAGGTAAATTTGATCACTCTCAGAGGTCCTCCTGCAAATGTCAACACTGCTTCGCCTCGTTACAATCCCAATGCCAGGTGTGCATATCACTCCGATAGCCCCGGGCATGATACAAACGATTGTTGGCTGTTAAAGAATAAAATTCAGGACATGATCGACGCTGGGGAAATTGAGTTCGAGCCTCTGGAGACTCCTAATGTCATCACTGCTCCTATGCCTAATCATGACAAGGCTGTTAATGCTCTCGATGACGATTCTCTCATTACTACTGTAGCGGACTTGACATCTCCTCTCCCGATCATAAAGAAGAATTTATTGCAAGCTTGTTTATTTCCAGGTTGTACTGAAGATTGCAACCTCTGCATACTCTGGCCCGAGGACTGTTTGAAATTGAAGAATGGTATTCAACGGCTGATGGACGATCGTACAATTCTCTTTGAAAGGGTTTCTAAGACGGAGAACCCTGTTGAAGAAATATCTGTGATTGGAAGGTCCAAAGTTCCAGTGAAGATTACTGCTATCAGAGTACCTGTGAAGATTATCGCCGAGCCCAGAGTAGCTCCCCTGATCATTACTGCACCTGGCCCGATCCCGTATTCCTCAAGCAAAGCTATTCCGTGGAATTATGGTGGTGATGTTTACATCCATGGCGTAAAGCAAGTTGGTGATTCTGCTAATCCTAATGACATTGTTGGGACTAG
This sequence comes from Lathyrus oleraceus, assembly GCF_024323335.1. Taxonomy (NCBI): domain Eukaryota; kingdom Viridiplantae; phylum Streptophyta; class Magnoliopsida; order Fabales; family Fabaceae; genus Lathyrus; species Lathyrus oleraceus. The sequence continues at coordinate 276,020,912 of NC_066579.1, read as the reverse complement.
TAAAGTTACTCGAAGCGGAAGGATCTTCTCTCCAGAGATCTCACCTCCAGTTCCCGAAAACCGAGGAAAGGAACCGGTCAACCCTTCTCAGTCAGAGACACCGACCGAAGCTACTACTGAAGACGTTGCCAAACGAGAAATGGAAGAAGTGCTGAAAATCATTCGCAAGAGTGATTTTGATGTTGTAGAACAGTTGGGGCATACCCCTTCCAAAATCTCGATGTTATCCTTGTTGCTATCTTCTGAATCTCATGCCAATGCCTTGATAAAATTCCTGAAGACTGCCCATGTACCCCAGGAGATCTCCGTCGATCAGTTCGAAAACTATGTTGCTAACCTGATTGTTGACGACGGCCTAGGTTTTTCCAATGCTGACCTGACACCAGCAGGAAAGAACCACAACAAGGCTCCGCATATCTCCATTGAGTGTAAGGGGATCACCTTGTCTCATGTGTTGATCGATAATGGCTCTTCGTTGAATGTGTTACCGAAAGTCGTGCTCGATAAACTTGACTACAAGAGCGTTGAATTGAAGCCTAGTGACATTGTGGTGCGTGCTTACGATGGTGCAAAGAGTGTTGTCCACGGTGAAGTTGTTCTCCCTATCAAGATAGGACCTCAAGTCTTCAACACTACCTTTCATGTAATGAACATTCGCCCCGCCTATTCCTGCTTGCTGGGACGCCCTTGGATTCATGGGGCAGGTGTTGTAACTTCGTCTCTCCATCAAAAGCTGAGATATCCAATAGAGGGAAAGATTGTCACTGTGTGTGGGGAAGAAGAATACATTGTCAATAGTGTGCATACCTTCAGATATGTCGAGATGGATGGTGAATTCTTCGAGACTCCGTCTCAGTCATTTGAAGTGGTTCCTCCGCCTAGTCCTGTCCTTAAGCCAACTCCCCTTGTTATTCGAGCCCCTTCTGCCATGGTTTCCCTGAAGGACGCTCAAGCTGTGGTTGAAGATGGTGGCTGTACTGGCTGGGGTCAACTGATCAACATACCCTACAAGTCTGATAAATCTGGTCTGGGATTTAGCTCTGAGAAGGTGGTCAAAGATCAAACCAATGCTGTAGAAGATGCTGATAGTGATTGCGACCTGGATAGCTGGATCTTCCCAACAATTGGCGACGGACTCAATAATTGGAAGGCTGAAGACACTATCCCGATCTCCTTTAGTCAGGAGTAATTGTTATTGTCCATTTAGTATTGCAAATTTTAATTTTTCAATTGAACTTCTTAAACCATTGTGTCTATGCCCGGGGCACAATAGCTAATTTGTTAAGGGTTTTGTCATTTCATAAGCATATTCATATTCAATAAATCAATGGACCTTTTCGCATTCAAATATTGCGCTCTTTATTTTTCCTGTCGTCTTTCAAACAAGCTATGCTTTCTTACACACACTCACGTAACGAATTGCAGATCCGTATCCACTCTGGATCCTATTGATAATAATTCCGCTACTGTTCATTATGACTTTGAAAATCCAATCTACCAAGCCGAAGATGGAAGTGAGGAAGATTGTGAAGTCCCTGGAGAGCTTGCCAGACTATTACTGCAAGAGGAAAGGACTATACAACCGCATGAAGAGTCACTCGAAGTCGTAAATCTAGGTACTGAAGTGGAAAGAAAAGAAGTCAGAATAGGAGCAGGATTGGAAAACAGTATCAAAGAAAGATTGATTCAGATGTTACGTGACTACGTAGAGATTTTTGCTTGGTCCTATGAAGACATGCCCGGGTTGGATACTGACATAGTAGTGCATCGTCTGCCGATGAAGGAAGACTGTCGTCCTGTCAAGCAAAAGGTTCGCCGCATGCGTCCTGAAATGTCTGAGAAAATCAAAGCCGAGGTTATGAAACAATTCAATGCCGGTTTTCTAGCCGTTACTTCTTATCCTCAATGGGTTGCTAATGTGGTGCCAGTGCCAAAGAAGGATGGTAAGGTGCGAATGTGCGTAGATTACCGAGACCTGAATAAAGCAAGTCCCAAAGACGACTTTCCACTCCCACACATCGATGTTCTGGTAGACAATACCGCTCAACACAAAGTATTCTCCTTCATGGATGGTTTCTCGGGTTATAACCAGATTAAGATGGCACCTGAGGACATGGAGAAAACTACGTTTGTGACGCAATGGGGCACCTTCTGTTACAAAGTAATGCCATTCGGTCTAAAGAACGCCGGGGCAACGTACCAGCGTGCTATGGTGGTTTTATTCCACGATATGATTCATCATGAAATAGAAGTATACGTGGATGACATGATAGCCAGATCTCATACTGAAAAAGAACATCTCGATCATTTATACAAACTGTTCGAGAGGTTGAAGAAGTACAAGTTGAGATTGAATCCGAACAAATGCACTTTTGGAGTAAGATCCGGTAAACTCTTGGGCTTTATTGTCAGTGGTAAAGGAATTGAGGTTGACCCGGCTAAAGTGAGAGCTATTCAAGAAATGCCAGTTCCCCGTACGGAGAAAGAGGTCAGAGGTTTCTTGGGACGCTTGAACTACATTGTCCGATTTATCTCCCACTTGACCGCCACTTGCAAACCCATCTTCAAATTATTGAGGAAGAATCAAGAGATGATATGGAATGACGAATGCCAAGAAGCTTTTGACAAAATCAGGAAATATCTCCAGGAACCTCCCATTCTGATACCACCAGTTGAAGGAAGACCTCTAATCATGTATTTGACCGTGTTGGAAGGTTCAATGGGGTGCGTGTTGGGGCAACATGACGAGTCTGGTCGAAAAGAGCATGCCATATACTACCTGAGCAAAAAGTTCACCGACTGTGAAACAAGATACTCACTGCTCGAGAGAACTTGCTGTGCTTTGGCCTGGGCTGCTCGCCGATTAAGACAGTATATGTTGAATCATACCACTTTGTTGATTTCTAGGATGAATCCCATCAAATACATGTTCGAGAAGCCTGCCCTCTCCGGAAGAATAGCGAGATGGCAGATGATCTTAACAGAGTACGACATCCAGTATACTACCCAGAAAGCCATCAAAGGAAGCGTGCTCGCTGATCATTTGGCTTATCAAGCGGTGGATGATTATCAATCTATGAATTTTGAGTTCCCAGATGAGGATGTCATGCTTGTTACTGATGATGAAAAAACTGAACCGGATGAAGGACCCGGACTGGGATCCCGATGGACTATGGTCTTTGATGGATCTTCTAATGCATTGGGCCATGGTGTTGGGGTTGTACTTATTTCTCCCGGAGGTTACCATACACCTCTCACTGCTAGACTATGTTTTCATTGTACCAATAATATGGCTGAGTATGAAGCATGTATTTTTGGACTCAAAGCTGCTATAGATTGGCGAATCAAGTTTTTGAGTGTGTACGGAGATTCGGCCTTGGTAATCAGTCAGATCAACGGAGAATGGGAGACTAAACATCCAAATCTCATCCCTTATCGAGAGCGGGTGATGACATTAATCCCATACTTTGAAGAGATTACATTTGAACATATTCCACGAGAGGAGAATCAATTGGCAGACGCATTAGCTACCATGTCATCTATGTTCAGAGTCAGATGGGACGGTGAATCTCCCAGGATTACTATTGAACGATTAGATGAACCAGCACACTGTTATGAACTTCACACTGAAAAGGTACAAGGGAAACCTTGGTTCCACGACGTGAAAAGATATTTAGAAGCTCAGGAATACCCGAAGGGGCATCCGTCAACGACAGAAAGTTCCTGAGGAAGTTCTCCGCTAAATTCTTTCTGAGTAATGGAGTGTTATACAAACGTAATCATGACTCGACTCTGCTTCGCTGTGTGGATAAAACGGAAGCAGAAAAGATTATGGAAGACATGCATGACGGTATTTTTGGGACTCATTCTAATGGACATACAATGGCTAAGAAGATTCTGAGATCAGGGTATTATTGGTCTACCATGGCATCACTCCAGAACCTGTCACAAGTGCCAGATCTATGCGGACAAAGTACATATGCCTCCTGCTCCATTGAACGTGTTAACAGCTCCTTGGCCCTTTGCAATGTGGGGCATCGATATGATTGGAGAGATTAAACCCACGGCTTCTAATGGACATCGCTTCATTCTTGTCGCTATTGATTACTTTACGAAGTGGGTAGAGGCAGCCTCATTCGCTTCTGTCACCAAGAATGTGGTGGCACGGTTCGTCAAGAATAGCCTTATTTGTCGGTATGGCATCCCTGAAAGGATTATCACTGACAATGGTACTAATTTGAACAACAAGATGATTACTGAACTCTGCACGCAGTTCAAAATTAAGCACCATAACTCTTCTCCGTACCGGCCAAAGATGAATGGCGCCGTGGAGGCTGCTAATAAGAACATTAAGAAGATCATGCAAAAGATGACAGTAACGTACAAAGACTGGCACGAGATGTTACCATTTGCTCTCCATGGTTATCGCACTTCAGTACGCACTTCGACAGGGGCAACTCCTTTCTCTTTAGTCTACGGAACGGAAGCTATTTTACCAGTGGAAGTCCAGATTCCCTCTCTAAGAATCATGAAAGAGGCGGGCTTAGATGAAGATGAATGGATTCGGACTCGACTCGATCAGATAAACTTGATTGACGAGAAGAGACTGGCGGCTGTTTGTCACGGGCAGATATATCAGAAGCGCATGACCCAGGCATTTAACAAAAGAGTCAAGAGACAGGTGTATCAAGTTGGCGACTTGGTGATCAAGCGTATCATTCTACCACAAGGGGATCCCAGAGGCAAGTGGACTCCCACATACGAAGGGCCATTTGTGGTTAAGAAGGTATTCTCTGGTGGAGCCATGATACTTGCTACAATGGATGGCGAAGACTTCCCGCATCCTGTGAACGCGGACATAGTTAAAAAATACTACGCATAACAGAGACCCGCTAGGTCGACGTACCTAGGCAAAAGTAAGGGCATCCCGGCGAACCAAAAGGGTTCGGGCTAAAATTAGGGATAAACATATAAAAATGTACACCCGGCAAGTCGAAAACCTGAAAAGGCGGCTTGGGCAAAAACGGGTATCCTGGTGGACTGAAAACCTGAAAAGGCGGTCCAGGAAAAAATTAGGGATTCAAGCGTATGACTATGTCCCGTTCTCTGTCAGCTTCAACCAAGTTCAAGGGACTGAACAAGCCAATCACCTCTATCCGACAGCAGAAGATGAGATGCTTGAAGACATGATGACAGTAGTGGAATTAAAATCAATAGGACTTTTTCTGCATAGTTTTCTCTTTGCTTTCTTGACAATTTCCTCTTACTAGGATTTCTGTCTCCTTGTAATCACTTGCCTATTTATAGGCCCTCTTTCAGAATCAATGCAATTTCATTTCGAAAAGTGTTGTGGTTTTATTTCTCTGTTTTGTTGGCGTAAACGTCCATTGATTTAATTTGAATTGATATGTGCATTTGAACATGATCAATGTTTATCAAAAATACATGCCTAAAATGGAAATTGCAATTACTACGAGACTTCAGGACCAAGGAAAAGGTCTAACCATGCTTTCCAATGAATCCGTTGCTAATCCTATTCCCCGGCAACGTCAATTATTTCCCAGAAGAGAGTGGCATTACTAGACAAATGGGTCATCTTTTCTGTCCCCAGCCAGGCTCTGTCAAGTGTTTCTACCATCAGACAGAAGTCAAATCCCCCAGTTAAGGGAGGGTCTTCCCTATAACTATCTCCGACCAGCAGACTGAGATTTATTTCCCCAGTAGAGTCCCCTGGAAGAATGTTCAGACGCATAGTGCACTCATTACATCATTTCACATCACATACCTACATACAATTGCGCATCATATACATTACATCATTTCATAACATATACATGCATACAATGCTCGCATTTATTCCAGACGCATAATTCACTCATCACATCATTTCATAGCACACGCATGCGTACAACATTTGCATCTCATGCATCATGACATGGCATGGAACTAACTTTATTTTTTCAGGTTAATTATCCTCTTGATACAACCAACACAAAGGTCCATTCAGACGGACATCTTTATCAATTACATTCAAGACTCAACTATATCCCTCAGATACTGCCTAGCGTACGGTATATTCCGAGGTGTAGTCTAGCGTACGACTACTTTCTTCTTCAGATACACCTTTCAGATATACTCCATGACAACATATACAAATACTATCAGATATAGCCTAGCGTACGGTTCATCCTGATTCGGCTCAACATATGACCTCCAGCTCAGATATGATCTAACGTACGATCCACTCTGATCTTCAACAACTCAAGTAAGGTTTAATGTACGACCAAGTTAGACCTTTATCTACTCAGATGCTACCTTCGGACAGGTACATTCCTGAATGGTAGTCTGGTATACGACTACTCCCTTGCTCAGATGCTACCTTCGGACAGGTACATTTCTGAATGGTAGTCTGGTATACGACTACTCCCTTGCTCAGATGCTACCTTCGGACAGGTACATTTCTGAATGGTAGTCTGGTATACGACTACTCCCTTGCTCAGATGCTACCTTCGGACAGGTACATTTCTGAATGGTAGTCTGGTATACGACTACTCCCTTGCTCAGATGCTACCTTCGGACAGGTACATTTCTGAATGGTAGTCTGGTATACGGCTACTCCCTTGCTCAGGTGCTACCTTCGGACAGGTACATTCCTGAATGGTAGTCTGGTATACGGCTACTCCCTTGCTCAGGTGCTACCTTCGGACAGGTACATTCCTGAATGGTAGTCTAGTATACGACTACTCCCTTTTCAGCAAATTCAGCCTAACGGACGGCTCATTCTGCTCAGATATGGTTTAATGTACGACCAAGTTAGACCTTCATCCCCTCAGATGCTACCTTCGGACAGGTACATTTCTGAATGGTAGTCTAGTATACGACTACTCCCTTTTCAGCAAATTCAGCCTAACGGACGGCTCATTCTGCTCAGATATGGTTTAATGTACGACCAAGTTAGACCTTCATCCCCTCAGATGCTACCTTCGGACAGGTACATTTCTGAATGGTAGTCTAGTATACGACTACTCCCTTTTCAGCAGATTCAGCCTAACGTACGGCTCATTCTGCAACTCAGATACGATCTAGCGTACGATCCATTCTGATCTTTCATCCCCAGCAAAGTCATCCGCCTAATGAATAACTCACTCTGGTATTCAGACACGGTCTAATATACGATCCATTCTGATCCCTTATCCCCAGCAGTGTATAACATACTCTGACTCCCCAGCGAAGTCAACAGCATGATGGATGATTCACTATACGGTCTGATGTACGACCCGGTGTGACACCCATGTCTCCAGATATCGTCTAACGTACGACACAATCTGGAAATCTCCTCCTCAGGTTTCCTGGATGGCACCTCTAAGCCCATCTCCATCAAGACTAGCTCCTAATGGACAAGCGCAAATTTTCGGGGCATTATAGTGTTCAATAATCTTTCACCTCCAGACCACGAACGGCACATACCATTCTACTCTCTCGGTGCAAGAATATTGAACAGGGGCAGCTGTCATACCCCAAAATTTGCCCGTTGGTATTACAAAGCATTTTCCAAGACCCTCTGACTTGATCTGCAAGGCACTGATATTAAATGGACAAAAGCCCAGCTCACAACAGGCCTAATCCAAAGTGGCCCAAAATAGCTTGCTCGCTAAGCGAGCAATTCCTTCGCCTAGCGAATATCTCAGCATGCCACTCGCCCAGCGAAGCATCAGGTCCAGAAAAAGCCCAGACCTAGCTTGCTCGCTAGGCGAGCAATTCCTTCGCCTAGCGAAGCTTGCGAAAATTTGAAGTTTTGGACCTCATTTTAAGCCCATTAGGTCACCACCACTACTACTATAAATACCAGCTCCTCTGCCACGAAAAAAGGACAGACGGACGAAGACAGACGGACGAAGGCGGACGGAAAAGGACACACACCCAGAGGGAGAAACACAGAAACCCTGCTGATCCAGAGAATTCGGAAGACGGAAACCCTGAAGGCCGCTCACCCGCCTCGAAGCTGCCACCGCCCAGCTCCATCCGATACCTAGAGTGATCAGTTCAACCTAGCAATTGCAAACAGGTTTGCGTATTGTCACTGTTATATGCTTCCAATTGATAACCGTTACCTACATAATGCATCATGATTAAATTTTGATATGTAACATGCAATTTGAACTATGCTTGAACATCATGAGTGCTGTCCATGTTGTGCCTGTAATTTAATGTCATAATTCAAGGTTCCGGAGACAGTACGATTGCCACAATTCAAAATCTGTGGCCGCTCGCTAGCACATCGCTAAGCGAGCCTGGAGCGAATATTCGCTAAGCCTTCGCTAGGCGAAGCAGAGGCGAACGGACCAGTAGCTGTTCTCATTTCATTTTATGTTTGTCTTATTGTAATCATGCATTATCCGGCCTTGTGACTATTGTGTTCATTCTGTAGTGCAATTTTCAATTGCACTTTAACTTGGTATTCTCACCCGTGTGTTTAATTTGTGTTAAAGCTCGCATATTCTCAAGGAAGTGGCTGGCTAGGTACTCCACTCTATGTGTGGAAGACTTTCATGGAGATGGATTCTAAATTATTTCACTTTAATGTGAAGATTCATATTGATTGCCTAACCAATTTTAATGTATTGATCCTTAATGTATTGATTTTAATGTATCGATTTAATGCGGAATCATCCTAATTACCTAATGAACTTAAGATATGGACTTTAAATAAACAATATCGGACCTCTCTTTACTACCCCACGATTACGTAATACGGTCATGTCCCGCGAACATGGGGATATCCTTAGCAAAGACCCTTCGGTTAAATCATCATAGTCCCTCGGACGTTGCCTTCGAAAATACGATTTTGTCCCTCGATGACCCTTCGGAGTAGCCTACGGTTAAATGATGATAGTCCCTTCGAATGCTAAGGTATCCTCACAACTGTTGCCTTCAATGACCGATCGATGACCCTACGATGACCCTTCTACATCCCAAGGATAAAACTACTTACTTCTCAATAGTAAGGACAATTTTACCCTCATAAGGATAGGAAAGGCCCGGAAAGACCTCGGACAGGTATAACCTTAATTGCTCATTCATAACAAAAAAATACTTTTCACACCTCACACCTTTCAAACATCTTTTGGAAAATCATCACTTAGCATACATCCGTACTAGGATCATTGCCGAGTTATATTTTTCTAAACTACTTTCAAAAACTATACGAGATAACCACTTTGTATACATTCATGCAAGAATCATTACAAAGTTAAATTCTCATTTTCAAAACATTTTTCACACATTTCTCAACCACCTTTTTCAAACTAGAAAAACATAAATGATTGAGCAATTAAGAGCCCATGGATAACCATGGATACAAAGGGTGCTAATACCTTCCCTTTGTATAAAGTACCTCCCGAACCTAAGAATTTAAAATTAAGGTCTTTCCTGTTCTTTTCCACCTTTCCTTATGGGATAAAAGAAAAGTCGGTGGCGACTCTTGCTAACCGCGACATTGCAATTACAAATCCAATAAAGTCCAGTTCACCGTATGACACACCCATACTAATATGATTTTAATTAATATAAAAATGTTATTTTATTTCACTTAAATAAAATTCCGCTAAAAAATATTTAATAAAAATCCAAATTATCTAATAAATATAAAATACTATTTTTCTATTAACATTGATAATTTCTCTAATTAGTCCCAGTAATTAAATTATCCAATTATTTATAAATTAAATTATTTTATTTTATTTCTCCGTTCTCAATACTCTATATTCCTATTACTTATTAAATTACAAAAATACCCTTAACTCTCATAAAGCACATGAAATAGAAAATAATAGCAACAACTAAAGCAAGACATTTATATTCACTCAATTAAATCTAATAATTTAAATAAATTAATAAACTAAATTTAGGGTGTTATAACTCTCCCCCACTTAAAAGGATTTCCTCCCTAGAAAATTACCTAGAGAAAAAAACTTCGAATAAGACTCATTCATCCGACTCTCCAGCTCCCACATAATGCTCCCTCTAGAAGGTCCTCCCTGAAGGAAAATTGCAATCCAAAACGCAGCGGAAATTAAAAAAATATCCTTTAGTGATCCTTACGAATGGGCATGATCAGTGATAGAAATCGTTACCTCTTGTGGCGAGTGAAACCTTTGATGTAGATCTAAGGAGTGATCACGAGCGTTGAACTGTGACAATGCCTCTACTCAATCCACATGAATGAATTCCTTTAGTCTCAGTGCTAGCTGCTACGAATGAAGGCTTTGAGTATGTGTGTATGTGTGTGCTTGTGTATGAGAGAGAGAGAGAGAGAGAGAGAGAGAGAGAGAAACGAAATTTCATCTAATGAAATACTTCTGCACAAGGGTTTTATTTATAGAACCACTTGTGTGGGTTGAAAGATAAAAAGCCCACTTAAGTGTATGTGGCCCATATCTTATGATATACCAAAAATCATTTAGTACACGGTACCTTACCACATTTCGTATTTTACTTAAGTGCACCATACCTTACGGTGTTCTATAATTCACTTAAGCGCACCGTACCTTACGGTGTTCCTTATTTACTTTATCTCTCATTAATCCGTCCTTTTGTGTGTGACCCTGTAAGTTTTCGCGACATTGGTAATTATATTAAATCACGTATTTCATATAATAAACAGTGAACGGTATCTAGCAACACATCACTGCTACCCAACACAGGAAAATGCCATGTGATCTGACAAATCCTTTTGTGATGATACATATGTGTCCAATTACCCTTTTGCCCTTATATATATTGAACACAAGGCATATACTATGTCATCCTTGTCCAGTTCAATATTGGGCCTTTGGACATTTATCCTGTTATGCAGGATGGGAAAATTCCATCTAGGTCACTCATATCCCTCAGAATGCTTCGTGCAGTACCCATCAATTGTCTTTATGGTCATCCAATCACGGATAATGTTTGATCAACAATAAAACATTCAACTCTACATCTAGGGTCCATAGTGGTTTCAGGTCGAAGGGTGGTATACACCACTATCACCATGAGAATAACTCATGACACTTTGCATAACATTTTATGTAGTATTCTCATAGCGGGTCGATCCAGTATAAATATTACTCCTAATATTCATACCTATGTTTAAGACTTGATAACTCCTTATCCATGATCCATGAGATGTGATCATCAGTCTATATACATAATAGTCTTAATGCTTTAATTTTATCCCACTTCACAACAAAGCTCGAATATGAATACTTTAAGAATAATGTCCTTATGTTTAATGGGATCTCATGATTAAGTCACACTTGATACATTTAACTGACTAGCTATTCTAGGGACTTTATTAAACAAATATAATAAAGAAAAAAGCCTTTTATTATTAATAAATAATTTGACACAAGTACCAAAAGTATTGGCCTCTAGGGCTTACACTAACAATCTCCCACTAGCACTAGAGTCAATCCAGCATACCTCTAATACCCATAGATCTAGTATGGCCATCATGCTTCTGCTGCGCAAGAGGCTTTGTCAGTGGGTCAATAATATTGTCAAGTGTAGGTACTCTGCATATTTCCACATCTCCTCTATCTATTATCTCTCGAATGAGGTGATAACACCTAAGTATGTGTTTGGATCGTAGGTAAGATCTAGGCTCCTTAGCTTGTACGATATCACCATTATTATCAGAATAGAGATCAATGGGATCCATAATGCTAAGAACTATGCCAAGTTAACTACTAAACTTTTTGATCCAAACAGCTTCCTTTGTTGCACTTAAGGCAGCAATATACTCGGCCTCGGTTGTATAATCAACAACTGTATCTTGCTTTGAACTTTTCTAGCTCACAGTGCCACCGTTTAAGCAGAACATATAACCAAATTGTGATCTAAAATCATCCTTATCTGTCAGGAAGCTAGCATCGGTGTATCCAATTATAGCAAGCTCTTCCTGACCTCCATATATCAATAATGAGTCCTTAGTCCTTCTCAAATACTTACGGATATTCTTGACAACTACCCAATGAGCATCACCGGCTTCATATTAGTACCTACTCATTGTACTTAAGGCATACGAGACATCTGGTCGAGTATATAACATGGCATACATGATACATCCTATTTCAGATACATATGGAATCTTATTCATGCGATCCCTTTCTTCCTTAGTTGAAGGGGATTGTGCTTTTGATAGACACATGCCTTGTCGCATAGGTATGAATCCTTTCTTGGAATCATGCATATTAAAGCGTCTTAGCACTTTGTCAATGTATGTACTCTGACATAGGCCAAGCAGTTTTTATGATCTATCTCTATAGATCCTTATTCCTAATATATAGGCTGCTTCACCTAGGTCCTTCATGGAAAAGCACTTCCCCAACCAAGTATTTACTGGTTGCAAGGTAGGGACATCATTTCCAATGAGTAATATGTAATCTACATATAATACAAGGAAGACGATCATGCTCCCACTAACCTTATTGTAGACACAAGGCTCATCTTGAGGGACACATTAGAGAAGCTACTACAGTTGAGGATGATCTTGAAATCAGCGTAGTTTCGAGAGTACTAAAAGATATCATCAACAATTAAGGACATGATCCTCTGAGACCATTTGAGATTACCTTTTTTCTCAACAAAAGGACCCTTGATGGGTAAGTGAGACATAAACCATTTGTATAGTAGAGGATAAAATCACACAATAGTTCCTTTCTTCTTTTGATTCCTCAAATGAATGGAATAATAGGTATCAGCCAGTAGAGTAGGAACAAGATTCCCAGACATGAAGATATGAATAGAAGCCAATTCTATAAAGTCTTTAATGTTAAGAAACAACATTATCCCATATATAAGTAGAGCAAGAATAGAATTGAAAACATTCCAGCTCCCAACTGTCATACGCCAAAATTTACCCTCCCTTTTTCTTTCTTTTAACGTACCTCATTTTCATACATTAAATCATATCATGCATGACCATTGCATTTGGTCATGGAATCATAAGCATGGCCACCTTGTGTATTGTATCTTAACCCTAGGGTTTCACTTTGTTTTACTTATCAACGAACCCTAAATTCATGAAGAGATGGTAATTGTTTGCTTTTTTTACTCAAGTAGGTGATCATATTTCAAATCAAAGCAAATTAAAGGTCTTTTGTCAAAGGAAATGCAAGTTGATCATGTTGATTCAAAAGTGGCTCATGTGTGTTTGTCCACGCCACAACCCTCCATATTTAAGCCATATTCCATATCACTAAAGCTCTAATCAATATTTCATCAATGGATTCTCATTCCATCAGCATCATATCTTAAAATGCAAGGAAATATCAATTTTGCACAAAGGGGCACAAGGTGGTTTGAGCTAATTTGCAAGAATGTTATTCCTTTGGTCCAAAATCCATAACTCCTATAATTTTTATCCAAATTCCAAGATTCTTTGATCCAAATATGCCTTTTGGTATTCTCTACAACTTTTATTCAAGGGTCAAACATCAATTCATCTATTTAAGACCTCATTTATGCAAAGGACGAAGTTGCCAAAATAGGCCAAAACCTTACCATGGCCCCTACTTTCGACCCATGCCATTTTCATCTCAAGCATTCTTTTGATCCCATTATTTTAGAATTGTGTTAAGCTTATGTCAAAGATAATCTGGACCAAGTTTGGCATAAAATGCACGAGGGAATCAAAAGTTATGGCATCATGAACATATGACATCAAAATGACCAAGCATGTTGCAAAGTGCTTGACAAATTCCCGACCCAATTTTACAGGTCAAGACCTTAACTTCACAATCCTACAACTTTCACCTTAAAGCTCATTTTGGAATGATTCTTTTTACATATTATTCTACTCCATGAAGTGAACATTTGGCTCAAAGAAAATCACAAAACATACGAGTGGATTGGATTTGGACTAAGCTTGAACATGGTGACCTAAACTATGTTTGGTCTATGACCTATAATATTGAAACTTGTACAAATCATCTTGGGACCACCTCTCTTGCGTGCAAACTAATTACCCATGACCAAACACATTTGATGACAACATGAAATGGGTTGATAAGTTCTAAAATCACGAGTTTGGCACCAAAATTTCACACGATCGAGATCTGAAATTTTCCAACTCAATTCACACGAATTCAAGCCTATTTCACACCTACTTGAATCCCAACACATTCTCTATAAATAGTGTAAGCCTTTTGCTTCATGGGAAAGCTTTGAAATCCAAAGAAACCCTGCCACGATTGATGTCCGATACCTCAAATAACCAATCACGCTCTTTTTTGATTGGAGTTGTTTTCCTTCCATTTCTTTGCCCAGAATCCTTCATCGGCATCCTCTGAACATATCTGAAGCATTGCCTTGGCCTGAATCCTTCTGCAACCTAGCTACCAGATCCACCATTATTGACTTTTTAAGTTTCATTTGAACAGGTAGATACGAGTTACAACCTTGAGCAAACAAGTTACCACACTCTTCACCTTGTTCCACTCATCAAAATCCCTAACCTACTTGGCATTTATTTTCCGTATTCACCATTTAATTTTACTTTTAAGAACTAGGGTTCTTCAAGTTTTTGAGCAAATTCTCCATGCTCAAATCAAATTAATTGCTCTGATGTAGGGAGACATGAACGATAAGATGTTTCACAGCTGAATCCATGCTTGATTCATGTTAAAAACACGAGTTCATGAACTTTCAAGATTGGAAATCCGGATGTTGAAGATGAAGGTATGCACGCACAATTGAGCCAAACTCAAATGTTCCTTCCAATCATAATGCACCACCTAGCTATCCTTTGGATTCAAATTATTTTTAATTTTTTTCTTTCAAAATTAATTTTAAATAGCTCCCTTGTTATTTTTTAATCTAATTTTTTCCATAATTCCATAAAAATATTTTCTACCACATGCCATTTTTTGCATTTAAAAAAAATCATTTTTGCATTTAATGCATTTATTTTCATTTGATTTTCTTTTTTAATTTTTATTTTAATCATTTTTAAATATTTTGAACCCCAACTTTTGAGGTTCATTCACTCTTAATTTCATTAGTCTTCCATATTTTTGTAGGACTTTGGTTTGATGCTTTGACTCCTCTTTAACATTTTTCCTTTTATTTTCTTTATTTAATCAATATTAAATCATTATTAGTTGAATTTTATTTTCTTTTGATGATCATTTGATATTTTGAATTGAGTTTGATTGCTTGGTTGATGATTTCTTCCTCATCTCAAATCATTGATAGATGGACTTGTGGTTGATCAACCTTCTTCGATCCAAAATTGTTGATAGATGATTGTGAATCATCTTCAATACTTTGCATCAATGATAGATTAACCCTCGATGCGCCATATTTTGAGTGCTTTGATATGAGGATAGAATGATCCCTATATGATTAACTTGATTCCCTCTACTTTATCTCTTTTGTTTTAACCATTGTGTGACATGTTATTGGAGATTAACTTTGTGTTAATTCTCTAACATGTCTGACACATACATTGTTATTTACCGGTCTCAGATAGTTATGGCTTTTACACGAGCCTACTTACGATTTCTTAACATATCACTAAATTGTTCTGACACAATTCACTAACCATTAACTCGTAACATTAATTCTTTCTCTATACATTATTGTCATTTAATTCAAGTCATTTAAGTTTATGTCATTTACTTATTGCACTTTAACTTTATGTCTCATTAATCATCACATCATATCATACTCTACTCATCTTGCTATATTCATTTGTTGCTCTTATCTTGTTTGATTGTTTGCTTGTTAAAACTTAATGAATTAAAACATGATAAAGTAACTTGTACCTAATCGTAATCCTATGCTTGATCTGGAGTATTGAAGACTTTTGGACTTTGGACCTTGAATTAGGATTTAGGCCCTTTGCTTGACTTGGAGTAATATTGGCACTGAAACCTTATGGACATTTTGACTTGCCTTTGTTCCTTTTGAGTTGTTGAGCTTGTATGTTGGTTTCATCTACTTTATGCCTCTTGCATTCATCTGCTTAGGTTTAGCACACTCTTACACACACATGGCTTTCTCTTGGGCTACCTAACAATGAGATATAGGATAATACATTTTGCACCCACACTACTTTCTCTTGGGATACCTAACAATGAGGCCCCAGGCTAGTTTTGTATGATCATGCATCTTTATTTGTTCACCAATCTTTTCCTTTGATTTGGTTTGACACAATTCATATTGGATCTACTAAATCCTTTCATCTGTTTTTCTTCCCCTTTGTCTTTGTTATGTAACCATAACTCCCTTGCTAACTTGATGGGAATTAACTCTATCACCTTGGAGATCCATCCTTTCCCACAAGTTTAAGACCCTCAGTGTGCTACATCTTTCCTCAACAGTAAATCATCTGACTCATCCCCACAAGCATCTTTGGGAACCTGCTTCAACAACTTGTCAGAAATTGACTAAGTTTTGCATGCCATGATCCATAATCAATAGAAAGTGATGAGAAAGGATATTCCTTACCCTTGTCTAAATTACCTTTATGCATAGGATGTAGACCCTAGTTTCTTAGAGTATTCATTTCTATTCATAGACTTTTGTGCAATTCCATGATAATTTACTGTCAAGTATGCAACTTGCCCTTGTTTCTATTTTGTCCTTCTTGGTTTTGACACCATTGTAATCACTTATTTTAGGGTTGAAACCTTTAAGGTTATACCCTAGGTTGACACATTTATGGTTATTCCCTCACCATACCAGTCCATGTTCCTTGGTAAGACCCTTGTCATGTCAATCCCTACGCTTTGACGAGTTCCTGCTTTCTTCATTACCATATAAGTCCTTGTGCCTTGGTAAGATCCTTGTCATATGAGTATCAGGCTTTGACAAGTTCCTCCTTTCTTCCTTACCATGTTAGTCCCCGTACTTTGGTAAGACCCTTATCATATGAGTGTCGGACTTTGACTAGTTTTTGTTCTAGTTTAAACACCATTGCAATCATTTCCTTTTAGGCTTGACACCTTCATGGTTATTCCCTGGGTTGACGTCTTCATGGCTATTCCCCTTTTCTGGTTTAAACATCTCTCCTTACCATGTTAGTCCTCGTGCTTTGGTAAGACCCTTGTCAGGTGAGTCTCAGGCTTTGACAAGTTTCTGCTTCTCTCCTTACCATTTTAGTCCCCGTGCTTTGGTAAGACCCTTGTCATGTGAGTCTCAGGCTTTGACAAGTTTCTGTTTTTCTCATTATCATACTAGTCCCAGTGGTTTGGTAAGACCCTTGTCATGTGAGTCTCCTTCTTAGACGAGTTTTCCTTTCTGTTGGTTTAAGCACCATTGCAATTTCCTTTCCTTTTCAGGGACACACCTTTATGGTTAACCCCCTTTTTTCTTTGTTTTGACACCTTTCTTTCCTTTTGGTTTAAACACCACCACCCCAATCATATCATTTTTAGTCTTTGTCCTCCAATATGAAGCTCTGACTTCCTTATTGCACTATAAGGATACGTAGGCACGAGGATGCGAGTCCTTGGTGAGCAACTTCTTTTCTTTTCTTTGTCCTCCCTGATTCCATGAACTACCAGGCTCTGACTTTCTCATTGCATGATGATAATACGTAGGCATGAGGGCCACAATCCTCCTCGAGTACTCCCTTTTATTAAGTCCTTTTATTTTCTACAAGTATCAAGGTTGTAATACCCATCCAAGCAAGAGCGTTCATAATGGTTCCCATGGAATACCATGGATGTGAAAGGTGCAATACCTTCCCCTTGGATAACCGACTCCAGTACCTGTTTCTCTGTCTCCTTTTGGGTTTTCTCGATATTTTCCCTTCCCTATTTTGGGATAAATAAAGTTTGATGGAGACTCTATTATACCTTCCAGCATGCGATGCCTCCGGTATATACACCAACCTGAGCCATCTATCTTCACCGACATTAGCAAAATTAGTGGCTTTGTCCATCATAAACATCAGGGTAAAGCCATGAATACCACCCTTGAGTTTGAGGTTAAGCTTTATCTCTTTCTTATCCAAGTGGAGTGCTTCATCTATATGGTGAAATTTGATTAGCTCCTTTGTGATGATAAAGGTAACTTAATCTTTAATCTCAACCCCCATGATATGAGAATACTCCTCAATTGTTGGAGCCAACTGATAGTATTGTAAAGTGAAACATCTCATCGGAGGATCATTGAATTGCACGAGAGTGTGAATGGCCATGATGTTGACTTCAATGTTAAGGATACCTACGAGATTACCATATCTCTTCTTTAAATCATCCTTATTATCAAGAATCAGACGGGTTCCCAATCGTCTCAAATCCTTCGACTAGGATTCCACAAACTTGTAACTATAAATGCTTCTTCTGTCAGTACTCATTTTCTTCCTGAATACTTAACAACAAACTAAGCTCTTGGATTACCTAGAAATTCACATGCAAAACTAAATTTTAATATAATGTAATGATATGGTACATCATAGATTCAAAGGTTGAGCACATTCTGGATAATATGCATATAGTTCTCGAAGTAGGTTCAATGTTTTTGATGTATACAAGATGATCAAGGTATTTAGGGTCTTGGTTTCCTACAAAAACCCATTATCCTCTCACAGGAAAATTATAGTCTTCAAAGGTGATCGCTAAAAGGCCTCCCAGAGTCATGGATCCAAATGAAAATACCATGTCGTAGAAAATTCTAGAAGGACAAAGGAGCTTCTAAGTGAATCTAGTATGGTTGTGGGTCTCTTGCCAACCCAACGCATCAAAAGTAGGTCAACACGACTATCCACGATTCTATCCTATGTGTATACTCAAGATCAGGTATAAAGCTTCTCTCTTATAGAACATCGTCCCAACCGAACAACAAAGAATATAGAAGATATCCAGATTATGATGAATATATAAGCAATACATAATGCAATATAATCAAATAAGTAAAATGGTCAAGATACAATACATTGCATAATGATAAAGCAAGTAAAACAGTAAAGATAAACACCCAAACAAATAAGTAATAAAAAAACTAGGCTTGACTTACTTAGGGACTCCCAGGGAAAGTAGCCAGCTGTCGTGCCACGAAAACTACATGAGGGCATCGCGCGCTCAAAGTTACAATAGAGTCGCCACCGAACTTTATTTATTCCTTAAGGAAAGGGAAAATACCGATAAAACCCAGGGGGAAGAGAAATGGGTAAGGAAATCAGTTATGCAAGGGGAAGGTATTAGCACCCCTCACATCCATTTTACTCAACGGGAACCATTTTGCTTGTTCTTTACGCCAATAGGTGTTACTATATAAAGGTTACTTGTGAATGGCTAAAAGGGGAAAAAGTTTTAAATTATTGTGCTCGTCAAGGATTCGAACCCGCGTGCCTACGTATTCTTATAGTGCAATGAGAAAATCAGATATTCATAGTTCGTAGTAGAAAATACGAATGTGTTGGTTAATTTTAGGGATTATTTATAATCATATCCTAGAAGTGTAGACGTTAGATAATTCTGATCCTTGGTCGCATTCTCTAAGCTTTTAGTCAGACTACTAAGGAACGGATTATAAAAGTTATTTTATGAAAAGAAATAAAACTATTTTAAAAATGTTTGTGTGATAAAAGAAAAAGAAAAAGTTACTTGCATTGAATACAAAAGAAATTTTTGAAGTGTAAAAGAATTTGAAGTGTAAGAAGAAGAGCAAGAAAATGAGGAAAGCGTTTTTGATTTGTGGTGAAAGTATCGCTTGGACCAAGTGTTGTATTGTTTGAACCCATATGATAGGTGTATCTGAATCAAAGAGTGAGTGGCGTTAACCAATAGATGTTATGGCCAATGCATAATTATGGGATATTTCATAGATCCAAAGATCAAGAACTACAAAAAAGGGGTTGCCATAGCATGAAGCTCCATAAGTCAATGCATCAAGGTTTCTAGAGCACGAGGCTCCACAAGGAAATGTATGAAGGTTTCCAGAGCACAAGGCTCCACAGGGCAATGCATAAAATTTTCCAGAGCATGAGGCTTCACAGGGAAAAAATAAAGGAAAAAGGTTTGCCATATCATGAGGCTCCATAGGAAAATGCATGAGGTTTTCCATAGCACGAGGCTCCACAAGACAATGCATGAGGTTTGCCAGACCATAAGGCTCCACATGGAAATGTATGAGAGGTATTAATTCAGAGATGGGTATTTAACCATGAGGTGATTAACCCAAAGAATGTACGGAAGTCCAAAGACTGCAGTGTTTGGTCCAAAGATAAAAGTATTGTAGATAAGTGTAATGGGTGTTGATTGTTGCAGTGTTGAGATGTTGTCTGTGGAGAAGAAGACTTGATAGCTATTGGGTTTTAATTATACTAAAGTCTATGAATGTAGGTGAATACTTTGAACAAATGGATCAAGCTTCCCTTATCCAAAGATATTCAGAACGAGGATGTGAATACTCCATTTCATCATGTCTCTACTACTTAAGGCTCGTGGAGCACAATTCATACCATAATTGACAAGCGTTGATAAGAGAATATTTTTGTTGTGCTTGAAGGATGAAGCTCAGCAGTGATCAAAGCCTTAATGTCCAGAGTCTTCAAAGTCTTGATTATAAAGTCTTGAACTTGAGTGTGACTTGAAGGCAGATGCACGTGTAAAGTTCCAAATTCAATCAACTCATAAAGATACTTATAATCACTCAATTGAATGTGAGTCCTAAGGGGAGCATGTAACTGTTCATGATAAATTCAAAAGCCAAGTCCAATCATAAGTGTAATCAATTGATCAAGAATGAACTTGATCAACAAATAAAGGGGTAAAGATCAAGTCCATAATTATCCACCAAACACATGGAATTAATTAAAGACTAAAAGCATTAAAAATTGGAATTAAGAAGAATCCCTGAATTTGAAAAATTTAAGAGAAATCCTAAAATTAATTCTAATAAAAAACTATTCCTTATTAAAATGAATAAAAGAGAATTTATTTTTAAGCATTTATTTTTATTGTGTATGAAAATGTGTATTAAAAAGAATTAAAACAAAATTAAAGTAAATCACTAATAAAAAAACAAATCCGCAAAGGGGTGCAATACTTAATCCAGGGGTGCTGCCAAGTAAAATGGCGCAGGGCCCATTAGGAAGGCCCAAGATTATCATTGGCTGACTTCAAGAAGGGGTGTGATATTGAGTCAGGGAGTGTGATAAAAAGAAATAGTGTTGTGCCCAAGGCTTAGGCCCACACATTATTTGTTATGTTCAGAAGGGAGTGCGCATAGTGAATTTGGGGGTATGGATAGCAAAGCCTCAATGGGCTTGGAGATTGGAGGCCCAAAGTGAGAGGGAAAAGGGACGGTGGAGATTCATACTCCATCTCATTTCCAATTCACCTAATTTTAACCTCTCTCACTCTAACCTAAGCCTTCCCACCAAAAATTTCTCCTCCGCGTCAGAGGCGTCGGAGCAACCAAGTTTGGATCATAACCACCACTAAACGTATCCCCTCATCCTCCTCTCTCAATCTATCATGTCCAAGTCATCAATCCTCACCAAATTTCTTCATCCACCTAAAAAAATTCCAACCAATCAAGCTATCTTTTTCTCGCCCCTACGCGATGTCAAACTTTTTCATCAAAGAATAATGTTTTATCCATTCTACCTCGATACAAACAAACGCTTGAGTCTCCCACACGCGAGCATACAAGTAACTTTTAACCTCTAGAATGGAACCTAAACACCGTTCATTAAAATAAACCAACACATACATGGTTTTCTACTAAGAACTACATAAATTTGACTTCCCCATCACACCTTGGAATACATATGAGATAGATTCAACGTCTCGTCAAGAACTTTAACGAAAATCCAAAAAATACCTTTGTCTTACCAAGAACTACGTAGCTTTGAATTCCTCATTACACCAGAGGATATGTAAGAGCAAGGCTCGCAATCTTGTCAAGCACCCTAATAAAAAATCATTTTCGTCGTTTTTCACTTTGTAAATAACTTGCAATAATTAGAAGGAAATAAATAACTTAATCTAACACTCTTATTCGCAAAACTAAATATATTGTTTACGTCGAGTAGAACTGATGTAAGGGGTGCAAATACCTTCGACTTGCATAATCGGCTCCCGAACTGAACTTAGTTGCGATGACCATTTTCTTTTTCTTTAGGGGTTTTATCGATATTTTCCCTTTCCTTTTTTGGAATAAATAAACATCAGTGATGAAGTTGTTATTATTTTGTGTGTTCTAACGCCCGTGATATTTTCCGCGTCGTGACACAAACAAATTCAATACTTGTCTCAAACCTCTAACTCCCAAACTCGTCACTGGTTCCTCTATGAACCTAAAACTCAACATGAACATCAGCAATACAAGTCCACAACAATGGTTCCTCTCTGAACCAAACATCTCAGCATAACTCAATACTTTTATCGTAACTCAACATAATTATTATATAATTTCTCGACAATACTCATCAACAACATTAAAACAACATCGAATAAACATTGAAAACAAAATTCACTCGAATAATTGAGTCGAACGGCCCAAAATCAATCAAACAAGGGCTAGCGGCCAGCCCTGCAGGCATGAGGCCTTCACGCCTACTCGTCACCTCTCTCTCTCTCTCTTACTCTCTCTCTCTCTCTCTCTCTCTATATATATATATATATATATATATATATATATAATATATATATATATATATATATCACACACATACACACACACACACACACACACACACACACCACACTCATACACACACATATACACACACACTCACACAAACCCGTCATCATGCTGATGCCTAGGCAAAGAGCCCGTCTATGAGGCCATGACAGTCGGTCCGTCACTTTACTGACGCCCATCAACTTATCCCAATGCAATGACAATTGGCCCATCATCGCTGTGCAAAATGCATCTTTCAATGTTTTCTCCATTGAAGCACTTTTAAAGCTTCGAGTTCGATTCCAGAAACCCAAAACTCACTATAAACCATCCCATATCACTTATACAACATTAAACACATCAATTTCACACATATTAATAATTTATATAATCGATTGACCATATAACCATTAACATGTTCATCAATTTAAAGAATATTAACATGAACACCAAAACTCAGAATTGCACATACAATTTTATACAAAAATCAGACATGTGGGTGTGATGCATTGTTTATACTATATTCAACACTTTGAGAGGTACTGTCTTTAAGACGAGGAAGTTTTCTGATTATATGAGTCTATTTCAGGTACAAAAATTTATTATTTATTATTAATTTAGTTTTTATCTATGGAATTTATTTATTTGGCTATGTTTTTGTGCAGCGTTGGACATACGAGCATTTCCTTTCAGTTTATGACAAGCTGTCATACCCCAAACTTTGCCCTCCCATTTTCATTTTTCATCAAACTTTTGGTTTGTTATTCATCTGCATATGTATTAGTATCATAGTACATTCATCATACCATTTTCATTAAGCATCTTGGATTCAGAGGTTCTTGTCACTTATGGATGACAAGAAACTAAGGTTTTTCCCAGGAATCAAGTTTAAGGATCTTTGGTGGTATATTCAAGTTGAATCCTATCTTATGAACCAAGTTTTATAAAACCCTAATTTTCTAACTTTTTGGCATTTATGGACCATGTGTGTTGCATTTTAGTTTTAGGGTTTGGTTAAGGGTTGCAGGGATTATGGTGATCATCTGTGGAGACTTGCAGTGGATTCATTGGTCATACATTTAGTTCTTCAGTGCATTAATTGAGGTTTATGCATTTCATGTTTGGTTTACAAAAGATTAATTCATAATTCACACAATTTGGAGGAGAATTCATTTTGGAATTAAACCATACATATATAATTCAATCCATCTTTTATTCATATAGCCATTTAGAAATTGAATTACAAAGTCATTTTCATTTACAATCCATATACAAGTTATACATTTCCAAATATCCAAAATCATGTTTTTGAATATTCAAAATTCCAAAATTATGAGAAAGAACCCCTATAGGAAGAACTATGCCATAATCACTAATCTGTTTTATCTTCTTCTTTTGAACCACTATATGTTGTTCATTGATAGGTGGACCTCTGGCTTGACCAGTAACCTTCCCTTCAATGACAACTCCTTGAATGAGTCTCATAAAGCCCATAAGTGATAATTCTGAGACACGAGTAAGATGTTGAGACATCCTACAAGAAAACTTGGTTTTCTTTCCAACTTTACACACGTCATGAGATTTACCTTCTTCAATTTTAAGTTTTGGCAACTCCTTAACATGATCTTCAAATATGATCTCCTTCACACTCTTAACCTTGGATGATGGCTAAGAAATCCACATATAGTAGTTGTCTTTGGGTCTTAAACCCTTAATTAACACCACTTGATCCTTGTTAGTGAGAATACATTTTGACTAGTTATAGCTAACATTCAGACCTTGTTCACATAAATTATTTATGCTAATCAAGTTAGCAATTATTCCTTCTACTAGCAACACATCATCAAGACATAGTAAATCTGCACTCACCAACTTCCTTATCCCCGTGATTCTTCCTCTAGTTCCATCACCAAATGTGACATAACTATTGGCATAGGGGTTTAACTCTTCAATATAGCTCCCTTCACCAGTCATATGATTTGAACACCCACTATTAAAATACCAATCCTTTCGAGACAAAACTCTAAGAAGAACACAAGGTAAGAGACATTTGACAGTTCCCTTCGGTTTCCACACTTTCTTAGCATGAGTCTTCTTCCCTTTCTCTCCTTAGACTTTGTATGACTATAATACTGAGGATATCCATATATTTTATAGCAAAAGGGTCTTATATGACCACATATACCACAATGGTGATCTCTCTTTTCAAAGTTCAGGTAATCCCTATTTTAAGGGTACATACGTCGAGCACGATGCTTGGACATGTAGTACACCATCTCAACCTTAGTCTTCTTCTAAGGTGATACTTTGATCTTTTTGTTCATGAAACTGTAGTAAAACCCTACAGCCTTCATATTCTCGTCCAGGACATCATTCAATATATTTGAACTGTTGTTCTTTATATGTACATATTCTGGCTGATTTTCAAGTTTGGACTATAACAATGTGACTTCTTCTTCCAGGCCTGTTATGGTTGAGCCAAGCTTCTCTTTTTCAAGGAGTACGACACTTATGGTGTTCTTTTATTTCTCTTATCTCAATCAAGATTCCTTCCATTCAGTGAGTAGCTCTAAAGAAATTTTAGAAAGTTCTTTTACTAAAAATCTTCATCATTAGCCTCATTTCAAGAATCATGGTTCCTAGTAAAATCCATCACTTTATTATCTATTTATCCTTCACTCTCATCATGAGATTCAGACCAAATGATAGATAATCCATTTTTCTGTTGTTTAGAAAAGTAGGACATTCAACTTTAATATGAGCAAACCCTTCACTTTCTGAACATTGAGCTCCTTTTCCTTTATTATCTTTAAAATCAATTTTTATCTTGTTTAAGGGGATGATGTCTTACATCTTGTCTAGGACATTTATCCTTCAATATGTGTCCAGATTTTTCAAATCAGTATTAAACTTTCTCCCAACAAGGGCTATAGCCTATGAAAAACTTTCTCCAATATTCTTATCACCTTAATTTTCCTTCACTTGAGTATTGGACACAAATAATGCACCTTTGCTCTTCTTTTCTGATTTTCTATTTATAGAAACTTAAAAGGTTTGAAGGGAACCAATGAGTTCATCAATAGTTGTTACCTTAATGTCAAACTTCTAAGGTATAGATCTGAGAATATTTCTAACCATATTTTCTTTTGACATTTTTTCTCCCAAATAAAAAGAATTGTTGGCTATGTCATGCAGGCGAATGTTAAAACCAGAGATGGATTCATATTCCGTCATTCTCAAATTTTAAAACTTTGTTGTGAGGAATTGCAGCCTTGGGATCCTAACCTTGGATGTGCCTTAATGAGCAGTATTGAGAATCTACCAAGCTTTTATTGCTTCGACATAATTTTTAATTAGTATGGACATATTCTTGTCAACACTATTGAATATAGAATTCAAGGCTTTATCATTACCAAGAGCTTCATCATTTTCAGCTTTTGACCAATCAACTTCATTTTTCAAGCTTACTGGACCATCTTGAGAAGTGATTACAAGATGTTTCTGACCTTTAACCATAACTTTCCAAGTTTTGTTGTCAATGTATTTAAGAAAAGAAACCATCTTGGATTTCTATTAGTCATAATTTGTGCCATTCAAAATAGGTGGTCTATTGAAAGACCTTCCATCCTTGGTGTTGTATATATGAACATAAAATATCCTCCTCGAAGCTCACCCAAATAGAACAGGGTGTATGCTCTGATTCCAATTGAAATTTTGTTCCTCATGGGACATATATTGGACACGATGTTGGAATAAATTATCCAACAAGTTAAACTAGAATAACAGCAATACAAAACACAATAAGGAAAGCAAAAAGAAACACAAGAGATTCATAACCCAGTTCGGTACAAACAATACCTAGGTATGGAGGGCATTCTACCCAAGAAAGAAAATCTACTACTTCGAAATAATACAATAGTCTTATAAGAACCAAAAAACCTTATGTTGTTCAAAGCCTCTTCCTAATCTTAGTGTCTTTCTATTTAAGGACCCCCCTAAATATGAGAACATACTCACATTCTTCTCAATCACGTAACCCATGATTGGTGTTTACAACTCAATAAAAATGCTGAATGTTACAACTCAACTAAGACAATACTTCTACGGAAAGTTACTGAAATATAGAGGTGTACACAAAGATTCAACCATAATCCGGTTATGGAATTAGTGTGGAATATAAGACTCATAAAACCTAGACACGAAGACTTTACTCTTGTGTAAAAACCATTATTTCAACATGAGAATAGAGTCTCCTTATATACCAATGCATTCTTGGCTTTTTCTTTGATGGATCTCTGAGTTATTTTTGTCCAGAATAATATATATTATGTTGGATATGATCTTCTCCATAAATATCTCCAAAAGATATGATTTGTTACTTTCAAATTCAAATTTAAATCTCTATTCAAATTTGATTTAATCTTGAATGATTTCAAAACAAATCAATCATACATTGCTCAACAAACTAAAACAAATCTAATTAAAACATAATTAGAATTTGCACATCAAACAACATCCATATGGCCTGTTGTCAAGGTCAGATGTCGAACAACACAAATGCTGGAACATCATGTTCCACATGTTGCACCATAACATCCAAATAAACTCTTCTCAATTACTTGCAGATCTTCTATTGTATAGTGCGTATTAGATAGAACATCGGCCTTAACCGAACTAGAATACCATCACTCTGTTGTAAGAGACCAGATAGTCAATCTAAAGGAACAACACATAGTATAGACATCCAAATATTTTGAGATGAATAATGAGAGGTGGTTCATCATAGAGTATTTCATTGGGGATTTTGTATTTGAGAAGGAGAGTGGGAGGTCTATTTATGATATGAATGGCATGTTTAGTGCTAAAGTTCCACATGGTGATGGGTATGTTAGATAGGAAAGAGAGGAACTAGCCATATTAAGGACTGTCATACCCCCAAAATTTGCCATACCTTTTGCAATTTTTGTATGGCTTATTTCCCATTGCATCTGCATATTCATTCATCATAGCACATTTACTTACAATTGTATTTTTAAGTAAACATAATTAATTCAAAGGTTTTACTAAATTGGTACCGGCACAACAATATTGGTTGGTTCATTCCTAATGGATCAAGTCACGTGGGACTCCAATCTGTGGTATACGTTGGTAGTTGTATTGATTTCATCATTACATTGGATATTGGGGTTATTAGGGGCTATCTTGGTCTCTGATTTATTTGATTCATGGTACAAATGTTCATTCAAGTTCAAGAAATCAGATTCAAGATTTGTTCAAATTTTCTCAAGTACAAAACGTAGCTCAAACAGCTGTTTCAATACTAAATGTTCAATAGGCCAAAATCAATAAGTACACCAAGTATATCTTCATTCCATCTCTTGAGTTTCATCATGACATTGGATATTGGGGTTATTAGGAGCTATCTCGGTCTCTGATTTATTTGATTCATGGTACAAATGTTCATTCAAGTTCAAGAAATCAGATTCAAGATTTGTTCAAATTTTCTCAAGTACAAAACGTAGCTCAAACAACTGTTTCAGTACTAAATGTTCAATAGGCCAAAATCAATAAGTACACCAAGTATATCTGCATTCCATCTCTTGAGTTTCTCCAGAACATACAAGTGTCAGAGTCATGAATGCCCTGCTCCGTTCCATTAACTAACACCAAGCCTTGATCATGCCAATCCTATAAAATCACATACAATAAGAAAAGGCCAAGCCATTATGCTTCACACATGAGCTCATGCATCAAAATAAAGGAAAAACCATTTTCGTGTGATAGTAACCGGTTACCATATTTCAGGTAACCGATTACACCTCCCTCTAGTAGCCCAAAACACTTTTTTTCTGCATGTAAACAGTTAAAGAGATTCAGGTAACCGGTTACGTCAACATATTTTCACCAATTTTTCCTCATGTAACCGGTTACACAGATTCAGATAACCGGTTACATCAACATATTTTCACCAATTTTCCTGCATGTAACCGGTTACCATGTTTCAGGTAACTGGTTGCACCTGGGACAGTGAGCCAAAATGCTGCATTTTTCAGCAGTAATGCAATTTCCTTTGCACTTTAAACCATTCCCAATATTTCCATCCATATAAATTGCAACCTTTAAATAATTATGCAGAAACCAACCATATCATCCATGCATTGAACCAAGCTCCTAACACTTCAATTCACCAAACTTCTCAACATTTGTGAGTTACTCATAACAGTCCCAAACTAATTCCAAACCACTTCAACCAATTCCAAGCCTCACAAAAATAACTTTGAACCTCCATTTGATCCAAACCTATAACTTATATAAACACACCACTCTCATCACCAAAAGAGGAGCAAAAACCAGAACTTGATCAATTTCTCAAAATCACTCATTTGCAAATTCAACATTCACTTTCTCACTCCATCTTCTCCAATTCTTATCCCTATACCAAAGTTCAAATCACCATTTGAGCAAGCTTCACATTGAAGTTTGTTGTCATTTGAGCTAAACCTCTTGCATTCAACATTATTCCTACATTCACATAATCAACATCAACAACAACAATTTAATTCAGAATTTTTCAAAGTCGATTCTTGAAGGGAAGAAGTTCATAGTAGAAGTATAAGATTAAAGGTTCAAAGTAGCATACCTCTGGTTTTCACTTCATCTTCTTCATCTCCAACACCAAATTCCAAGAACAAAGTTCCGTTCTTACAGGTCGGTGAATTTTTATCCTTGCTTGTTTGCTCAATATTTGATACCACAATGTAGCTTATGAAATATCGAATCAAAACCCCAAGGTTTGGTGGATTGATTCTCCTTCATCTCTATTTAATTTATGATTTTATGCTTAGGGTTCTTGACTTTAATGGCTCAATTTCCAGAATTAATTAACTTGTAGTTAGAATAGATGATAGATAAGGATAAAAGAGGTTGAGAGGAGTAGGAAGATAGTGTTTTTTGTTTATTACGGCCAACTTTGTCGCCTCCGAAGCGGTAGTGCCAGAGCTCCAGTGGTGGTTCCTTTTTGACGTGAAAATTGGAAGATGATGTGTAGATAAGACAATGAGTTGCTGAATTTTTTACATTTCCCTTTGCAAATTTTGTTGGGCTTAGCCATTAAGCCCAATATTTTACTTTCCACACTCTTGTTTCACTAGATGCTAGTCGTGTTGAATACAATAACATTTCTTTGTATTAGGCCTTACTCTATTGGGAAAAAAATCCCCTATTGCTTGATTATGCACTCTATGTTCATGTTTTGCACCTCTATCCAGGCCCGATCTTTCCTTGGGCTTGTTTTATATTGTTTGTTAGTTTTTTCTTACTTGATTAGTTAGAGATCTTAGGATTATTATATTATAATTATATTTTAATCTTAATTAGTTTAATTAAGTTTTAGAGTTATGATTAGCCCAATTAGGTTAGTTAGACTTAGAGTATTAGTTTTAGAAATTAATTAGGATTTTGGAATTTAGAATAGATTAGAAATTTTAGAAATTTTGAGTTTGGATTAGTAATAAAATTTTCAGAAATGTTGATAATTAGTGTTAATTAGATTTTTAGGAAATTAGAACTAATTAGATTTAATTTATTTTCACTAGGATTTCATGATTAAGATTTAATTCAATATCAATATTATTGTGAAATGACCATTTTACCCCTTAAGGATTTATTTTGTTATTTTAGCCATATAAATGCATGCTCCCTTAGGATTAATTTTGACATAGAATTTTAATTAGTTTTAAATCAAGTATTGATTAACAATTGCATGCTCCCTTAGGAATAGCCTTTTAATTTAATTCTAACCATTAGATTAGGATTAATCATATATCTCAAATTAATTCCAACCCTCGATCCATGTTGATCAAAAGCAATTTTGATCAACTAAATCCTTTGATCTTGTATAATCTCGCAGTCTAATTCAAGTGATAAAAAGACCCTTGATCATTTGACAAGACTCTTTTTGTATGTTGTCGAGCTTGAAGCCTCAAGTCAGACTCTCGATCAATGCATCCCCAGTCATATTAAGCAACGAATCATACAAGATACATCAAAGGTGGTTCTTCAAGAGCTTGTTAATCAAAGTTAGAATTGTGTGGCATGAGCCTTAAGCAATAGAGATTGAATGAGAATGGGGAATTCTATTAACTTATTCTAAGTATATTTGGGTATGGGACGGTTGACCCAGTTTCTCATTGTATTCACCTCTATTCATAGACTTTAGCATAATTCAAATCATATAATTGGCAAGTCTCTCCTTCATAAAGCAACAGTGCAACAAATAAAGGACTCCACCAACAACATATCAATCATAGTTCACATTGTACGACACGACACTTAAGCAATAGAGAATGAGTGAGAGTGGATAATTCTATTAACTCATTTTGAGTATCTTTGGGTACGAGACGTTTGACCCAGTTGCTCATTGTATTCACCTCTACTCATAGACTTTAGTGCAATTCGAATCGAATGGTTGATAAGGTCTTCATCATCACAAAAAGCATCTAGGATTCTCCTTAAGTAATTTGAAATTTAGGATGAGAATTACAAGCCACAAACCTTAAGTAGTAAAGAATGGATGAGAGTGGAGAACTCCATTAACTCATTCTGGATATCTTTGGGTACGGGATGGTTGACCTAGTTGCTCATCATATCCACTTTTACTCATAGAATTTAGTGTGTTTCTTATCATGTAACTATCAAGTCTCTTCATATTCAATCAATCATTTCTTTTGCCTCAATCATCTCGTTGTCATCCCTAGTGGGTTGAACTATAAAAGCTCTGATTTTCTCATTGCACGGAGAAAATGTGTAGGTAGGAGAATTCAAATTCTTCGTAAGCTACCTTATTTATTAACTCTTTATTCATTCAATTAATACCATCTTTTTGAGATCAAATATCACTTTACCTTGGATTCCATTCGCATCCTTTTAGGACGACCTAATCAATGTCCGCCTTGTGAACCAAGAGTTGTTTGGCTTATTGCCACACATTTAATTCCTTTGTTTTTGGTTATCCCAATATAGTGATACCATGCCTCGGGCCCCTCATTTGTTGGTTCATACCAGTTTTACTCTTCGGTTCAGAGTTTATTCCTTCATGGATCCAAGAATTGTTCTCCTTTGATTTTAAATTATTTATTCCCCAACAAGTGATATATTTTCCTTGTGCCAATAAATACATCCCTTTGGGTTCCATACTCACCCTTTTAGGACGACCTAATCAATTTCCATCTTTGTATCAAGAGTTGTTTGGCTTATTACCAGACATTTAATTCTCTTTGTTTCCAGTTATTCCACTACAGTGATACCATGCCTCGTGCCCCTCACTTGTTGGTTTGTCTGTTTACTCTTTGATTCAATGCCAGTCTGTCTTTATGGATTCCCATGTTACCATTATGTTGGTACAACTTACATTGTTCATCACTTCAATCATACCTTTTCAAATGTGTTCGCCTTATCAGTCCTTGTTGCTTAGATAATCACTTCTTTGATTGCTTCCCTTTTGTTTTTGTAGTTCCATGAACTATGAGTGCTCTGACTTTCTCATTGCATAGTGAGAATACGTAGGCACGAGGATGCGAATCCTTGGTGAGCATAATCCTAACTATTCCCTCTTCTGCCTTAGGGCATCATAGACACTTTTCATGATCCATTACCTACCTTCAATCATTGAACCACTCACCCTAGTGACATATTATTTCTTTGAAACCGATATACAATTTTCTTTAGAATTACATATATACCCTTTTAGGATGCTTATTGAAAAGTCCACTTTTGTGTCAAGAGTTGTTTGGATTATTACCAAACATTTAATTCATTGTTTTCAGCCCAACCATACAGTGATACCATGCCTTAGGCCTGTCACTCGTGGTTCATGCCACCTTTCTCTCTGTGGTAGAAATTCCATTTCTCTTATGGATTCCAATATACCTTGACCTTTGGTTTCAAATTTCACCTTTTCAGTCACTTGTTACCAAATCTTCAATTCTGTAACTTTGGTCATTCATTCAGTTCATCTCCATAATGCATTCATATTCTACCTTAATTCACTCCATGTGATATATCAGTTATCTTTGAGCCAAATAAATTATCCCTTTGAGCTCCATCTTGTATCTCCTTCTGAACCATGAGTTATTTGCACTGTGAAACAAAATACTTAATTCCATTCTTTTCGGTTACTCTAATATAGTGATACCATGACTCGGGCCCCTCACTTGTTGGTTCAAACTAGTTTTACTCTTGGGTTCACATTTTCACCCGTTTTGGAGTTCAAACAACATAATCCTTTGGTTTAGACCATACTTTGATCACATTTCTTTTCACCTCCCACCACTAGTTCTACGAACTACAGAGCTCTGAATTCATGATTTCACTGTGAGGATACGTAGGCATAAGGGCCCCAATCCTCATCGAGCATTTTATGTATTTCTTTTCTTTTTTCCCCATTCTTTTGCGAGTAATCTTCAAATATAACATCCATTTGAGAAAGAACAATCAAAACGGTTCCCATGGAGTACCATGTATGTTATGGGTGCTAATACCTTCCCCTTACATAACCTACTTCCTTAGCTAGCATATATCTTTCCCCTGGGTTTTATCGATGTTTTCCATTTTCTTCGGGAATAAATAAATTTCGATGGCGACTCTGTTATATGTACGAGCGTGCGATACGTTCGGTTATATTTCTACTAGCTTCAAGGAAGTGTTGGTGTTTTCTCTCCACCACACGATTTTGCATTGGAGTTTCAACCCAAGACCTTTGGCAAATGATACCTTTGGATTGAAATAAGGGATCCATGGAAAATTCATAACCATTATTAGTTCTGAAACACTTTAATATGGTGTGAAATTGGTTTTCTATGTATGAGATAAAGTTAATGATTTTGGTTCTAGTATCATATTTGATTTTTAGGAAAATTATCCAAGTATGCTTGCTAAAGTCATTTGCGAAAGTGAAAAAGTATTTGTGGCCTAAGAGAGATTCAACTAAAAAGGGTCGCAAAAGTCATCATGTTGTAAATAAAAAAGAGCATGAGAAATAGAAGTACTTAAGGGAAAAGATAATTTCTTTTGTTTAGCTTAATGGCAAGAGTCATAAGGAGACCAAGTATTCTTAGAAAATACAAAGGGAAAAAACTTTGAAATGGCATGCAAGCTAATATGAGAAGTGTGACCTAGTCCATTGTGCCATATAGTGGGATTGAATTAGAAATAAAATTACAAATAAATTTCTCAAACCTAATATTTGTAGTGTCAATCACATAAAATCCCTTGTGTATTCTAGCTATACCAATCATTGTCTTGGTAGAGGTCTAAAAAATATTACAATATTCAGAAGTATAATGAACAAAATAGTTATCGGACTAGGAAAGTTTAGGAATGGAAATTAGATTGAAATTAAAGAAACAATGTATAAGACATGATGCAATGTAAGGGTTATGGAAAGTGTCACATAACAAGAGATATGAGTGATGACAGTTGTACCATTAAGTAAGGAAACTGAAAGTGGTTATATGTTATGATAGGACAAGAGAGAAGTAAAAGCGAAAGTAATGTGATCAGTGGCACCAGTGTCCAAGATCCAAAAATTAGGGTGCTTACCATCAGGTCAAAATGACTTGGAAGTCAAGGTAAGAGGAGTACTACAAATAACATTGGCTTTAGGGTTTAAATTGGGTTGTGATTTTTATAACAAGCCAGGGAGATTGTGATATTTTTATTTTGTAAAACCAAAGGACTTGGAGTATGAAGAATCTGCACCATTTGATAGAGAGGACATGCCTTTGTTATTGAATCTTGTATGATATATATGCTTCATAAAATAAGTATCAACAATGCGATTTTCCCTTCCATGATGAGAACAAACTCGATTAGTGCCTCGAGAGGGACATGTCTATTTGCATTTAGGCTTGAATCAATGATCAAATGTGCATCAAAACAACGGGTGGAAATTTTCAAAATTGAGCTTGCATACATCAATTTTGTTAACATATGTTTCACATAGTTTTACTTGGTGTGCTCGTTTGATTTTTTCGACTACATTTTCGATCACACTCTGATCCGTCTGAGCATTTTAACCGGGCGATTTTCATTTCAAAATTTAACAAAAACCTGTAGGTTTTTTAGAAGTTTATTTCATGTTGATCAATGTGGGAAAGTCGTTTTATTTTTTCGAGCACTTTGCACCCAATATTTATTCATTTTCTACCCTTTTATTTTTATTTTTTAGTCAAGATGCTCGGAATAATTAATTATAATTTATCGATCATTCGGTTTGAATTTTTGTTGCATATTTTATTTTAATTTAATTTTCCAAAATTTGACTTTTATATATTTTAAATTAGTTAATAAGAGAGTTAGAAAATCAAAAGAATTAATTGCCAACAACAAGGTGACACTTGGCATCACATCATTGGAGGATTCCCACAAAAATTCTGAAATTGGAGACGTGAGGATGATTTTGTTTCATGGAATATTCACTCACATAGCTGTCAATGCATGGATTAGGGACCATCCATTGAGTGGGAGTAGTTGGCTATGAAAGGCTACACGGCCAGTTGTATCAGGTAGAGGTTTTGTCTTCTTTTCAATTTTCAAATACCACGTGAAAGAGAGGGGGGGACCATTGAATGATACCACGTGGTACATTTTGGTTTGGCTGGGGTTTTCTTTGGAAATAAAAAAAGGAGTGTACTCAATAAAAGAGAGAGAAAAGGGGATAACTTAAAGATGTTTAAGAAAAAGAAAACTCTTTCTTCTGCAAATGATAAAAAAACCGAAAAACTTAACCCTGCACAAAACCTCCTTACGTTTTCTTACTCCATCAAAACCTTAACCCCTTAAATCATATCCTTCTCTCCATCCCTCAACGACCTCCGCCGCGACTGTGACGCCAAAACCCCTCCTTCATAGTTCAACTACATAACCGTGTAACAACAAACGGGTCGAGCTTAATGGTCATGGAGCAACTTCTTACCTTGGCTTTTGTTTGCTTTTTAGCCTTTCCTTTGGACAAATAAAAGTGTTGTGGTGACTCAAATTATATGTTGACTTTTGGTTTAGTCAATAAACCTAAAGGTAACGAAAACCCTGCTACAGAAAAGTGGCGACTTTGCTGGGATCAATAATGTCACAAGAGTAGTCGTGGTTAGGCATTACTCTTTCTAATATAAACCTTAGAAGCCAAGGACCTTAGATACCTATCCCATCTTGGCCTATTTTAGGACGTAGTGCGAAGATCGTTCAAGTGTAAGATTTGATACGATTGTTATGCGATACTACACTCATAAGAGTCCCTCTTGAGAATATTTTTGGAGCACGAGTAGTCGTTTTATCCGATAATATCTGAAAGATGAGATGATGACTATGGGGACCTTTTTAGAACATGATTTTCAGGTTTAACCATAGTGCCCTCCCATTGGGTGGTTCTTAACCGAGACTCCATGCTCGTGACTCACAACAAACCCTTGATTCGCGGTTGACCCGTTCTCGTATATCCTCAATATCAATGGAACTTGGGCGTTGATAAGGTGTAAACCATAATCCACCAAAACTGATGATTGATATTGATGATAACTTGAGCCATCCCGTGACCTTTGTGTGGTGTGACTTGCTTGATCCTTGAGTGTGATTGTTGCATCCATGCATTCATGTCATCAACAATAAATATTTTCAAGGAACTTAAGAGGTCTATTTGCAAATTTTTAGATATGGATAAGCAAAAAAGGAATACGAAGAAGTACAGTTTGAGACAACCCGACTTGAAAGAGTTAAGGAGTTTGACATCTTATGTATTAGAGCCTTTGGAGTTCAAAGCTCTCCATGGGAAGCTTATGTCTATTCTTTCTACTAAGGTGGATGAAGGTGTGATGAGTGTGTTGGTGTAGTTCTATGATCCTCTGTATCGATGCTTCACTTTTCCAGATTTCCAGCTTTTGCCTACACTTGAGGAGTATGCCTATCATATGGGTATACCTATTCTGGACCAGTTGTCGTTCAGTGGTTTGGAGAAGATTTCGTCTTCTCAAGAGATTGTTGATATGCTTCATGTGGATGTATCTGACATTGTCGCCAGTATGACTACCAAGGGTGGAACTCAAGGTCTCCCATCTGATTTTCTAATTGCCAAAGCTACTTTGTTTGGGAAGGCCATGATTAAGGAAGCTTTTGAAGCCATATTTGTACTCCTCATCTATGGGCTAGTGTTATTCCCCAACATCGACAACTTCGTGGATTTGAACGCTATTAGGATTTTCTCTTCTCTTAATCACGTTCCTACTCTGTTGGGTGACACTTATTTCTCTTTGCATATGAGGAATGCAAAGGGTGGTGGTTCCATTGTCTGTTGTCTGCCTTTGTTGTACAAGTGGTTTATTTCGCACTTACCTCATACGTTTGTCTTCAAGGAGAACAAGGGATGTCTACGGTGGTCCGCGAGACCTATGTCTCTCACTAATGATGATATCTCTTGGTATAACCTTGTTTATGATGGCATTCAGATTATTGACTCTTGTGGTGAGTTCTCCAATCCTGCTTTGGCTCGTCGTCAGCTTGGGTTCCCCTTAAAGGATAAATCTAACAACATTTTGTTGGAAGGCTTGTTCTTTCGAGAGGGTAAAGATCCCCAAAACATAAAGGATAGGATGGTTCGCGCCTGGCACAAAGTTCATAAGAAAGGGAGGAATGAGCTTGGTCCGAAGAATTGTGTTGCTTTGGAACCTTACACCTATTGGGTGAAGAGGAGAGCTCTCGAGTACCGCATGCCGTAAGAGTATCCGAGACCTACCTCTATGATTATGGTTGGGCCTTCAACCCTCCCTAATCAAGGAGTAGAGGAGTTGAGAGACGAAGACCGGTCGCGTGCATGGGTTCGTGAGCGTGAGGAACTTCTTCAGCAGCTCAAAGATAAGGATGCAAAGATAGAGTTTCTAGAGCATCAGGTTATTGATGAGCCTGATGATGTGGTTACTTCTCTTCTTCCTCACTCGTCCATGTTTTGGAAGAGGAAGTATGATCAGCTCGCCAAACAGAAGGCCGATATGGAAGCAGCTTATGAGAGAGAGGTGAAGAGGCTTCGTGCTATGTATCTTCCGATCTCGAAGGCTTTGGACGATTGCTTCTAGGGCTCCATAGGATGTTTATTCTCCTTTTCTTTTGTATTGTATTTGGTTACCAAAGTTGTACTACTTCTTTGGTGTAAAAAGTTCCAAATATTATATTGCTATGAGTATTCCATGAATGTCTTAAAAGGTTCAATATTTTTTTAAAATATTTGCAAATAGATCTCTATAAAGTTCCTCTGATAAAAACAAATCATATACACAAGCATTGCATGCATCATAGGCATAAGCAGGTTTTGTTCCGAGCTCTTGATCAGTGGTCTAACTCTTTGATCTTCATTTATTTTGAAGGCAAGCTGACGTACCGGTATAACACCAGAGCAAATCATCCGAAGATGATGGAATATCTCGAGCAAGAGAACAAGGACCTGAAGGAAGAGATCGCTAGACTGACTGCCATGATGGAGTCAGTTATGGCCGCGTAAAGTCAAGCTTCATCAACTCCTGCAACTCCTCCCGC
Organism: Lathyrus oleraceus; assembly: GCF_024323335.1. Taxonomy (NCBI): domain Eukaryota; kingdom Viridiplantae; phylum Streptophyta; class Magnoliopsida; order Fabales; family Fabaceae; genus Lathyrus; species Lathyrus oleraceus. The sequence continues at coordinate 275,982,713 of NC_066579.1, read as the reverse complement.
GAGGACGATCATTTCTGAGGTAGCTACATCAACAGTGCCTGCTGCAACAGCCCAGTTCGCTCCAACTATGCCAGTCGGATTCCCTTGGGGAATGCCATCCAACTTCATACCAGAGGGCTTCGCTCCTACTCTTGCTTCTATGCCGACATCTAACCCGGTCCTGTCTATGCCACCTCTCGTTGTGCACACTCTCCCACGTGTAGAAGACACCATTTATCATTCTGAGCCATCTGAGGGGCCAGACGTATATGAAAAAATGGACGAGATGAAAGATCAATTCCTTGAGTTGCGCAAGGAACTAAAGACTTTGAGAGGTAAGGACCTCTTTGGGAAGAGCGCTGCTGAGTTGTGCTTGGTGCCCAACGTTAAAATCCCTGTTAAATTCAAAGTGCCTGAATTTGAGAAGTACAAGGGAAACACATGTCCACTCTGCCATCTTGTGATGTATGCTAGCAAGATGTCGACTCAAACCGACAACGACCAACTGCTGATTCACTACTTTTAGGATAGCTTGACAGGTGATGTGCTCCGGTGGTATATGGGGCTGGAGAGTGCAAGCATCCACACTTTCAACGATCTAGGCGAGGCCTTTGAAAAGCAGTATAAATTTAATATGGATATGGCTCCAGACAGGGACTAGTTGAGGGCGAAGTCCCAGAAAGACAAGGAGACCTTCAAGGAATACGCCTAGAGATGGCGAGAACTGGTAGCTCAGATAGTGCCGCCCTTGGAGGAGAAGGAGATGACAAAGATCTTCCTGAATACTTTGAGCTCTTTATATTATGAGCGCATAATTGCTAGTGCTCCCTCGGGCTTCACCAAAATGGTGAATATGGGGATGAGGCTAGAGGAAGGGGTCCGTGAAGGACGTTTATCTCGTGATGATGGTTCCTCAGCAAAGAAGTATAGAGGATTTTCTAGGAAGAAAGAGGGAGAGACTCATGTTGTGTCTTCCCATGTTAAGAGAAGGCCCTCTGTGAAGAGGAGAGAAGTCCGTCCGACTGTCAACCAACACCAAGTGGCTCACATAGCACCTGCTTTTAGAGAAGTTCAACAATAACCACAACAACAACATCAACAACAACAACAGGCTTACCAGCCTCACAACAATAACAACACCAGCACCAACAACTACGAGAGAAAGAGGGTAACTTTTGACCCGATTTTGATAGGAAGCTGATAACTCCTCGTGATCCTCCTACTGTACCAGCCAATCCTCAATGATGGTATAAGCTCGAACTTCACTGTATATATCATTCCGGTGCTCCCGGACATGATGTGGAAAATTATTTTCCTTTGAAGACCAAGGTGCAAGACCTTGTGAGGAGTGGGATACTGTTCTTTGAGGATGTAGGCCCAAATGTGAAGAAGAACCCATTGCCCGAGCATGGGAAAGCAGTTGTTAATATCGTTCAGGGGTGCCCTGGCAAATACAAAGTCCTTTATGTGAATGACATAAGGCAGTCCTTAGTAGAGATACATAAGTTGTTGTATGAACACAACCATTATGAGCATGATCATGATAGGTGCCAGGTGTGCACTATCAATGAAAGAGGATGCCGTCAAGTGAGAAAGGACATCCAAGAGATGTTAGATCGAAGGATGATTGAGATACTTCAGAATCGTAATGAGGATGAAGTTGATGTTATCACTCCTATGTTTAAAATTCCTGATCCTGTTGTTATCAAATACGATGGCAGCAAGAAGAAAGTGTCGTCAACTCTTGTGATTAAGCCAGCGGGTCCGGTCCCATATGTATCAGACAAAGCGGTCCCGTACCGTTATAATGCAGTCATGCTAGAAGATGGAAAGGAGGTGTCGTTGCCCTCAACCTCTGTCGTGACCATTTCTGACGTTAGTGGAGTGACCCGTAGTGGTCGTGTTTTCTCGGCTCAACCGAAATCCCACGAAGACGTTGTAAAGAAGACTGTTGTCAATCCTGCCAGTCCCGTGGGGACTTCTTCTTCAAATAATTTTGTTCCTGTTGTCAAGGGTGTTGACCCCGTTGTTGTGAAAACCAATAATACTCCTATCCTAGTTGGCCAGTCTGGCATTTTGAGAGAGGATGGTGATGAGATGCTGAGGCTCATCAAAAGGAGTGAGTATAATGTTGTGGATCAGTAGCTACAAACTCCATCAAAGATATCTGTCTTATCTTTGCTGATGAATTCAGAGCCACACCGTGAAGCGTTGCAAAGGGTGTTGGATGTGGCATGCGTGGATCACGATGTCACAATTGAGCAATTTGATAGCATTGTTGCAGATATAACTGCCTGCAACAATTTGAGCTTCTATGATGCTGATCTTCCCGAGGAGGGAAAAGACCACAATTTGGCTTTACATATATCCATGAACTGTAAAGATGATGCCCTGTCCAATGTGTTGGTGGAAACAGGGTCATCACTTAATGTATTGCCAAAGTCCACTCTTGCTAAACTTTCATATCAGGGGCCTCCCATGAGGCAGAGTGGAGTGGTAGTGAAGGCGTTTGATGGATCGCGTAATACTGTGATTGGCGAATTAGAACTCCCAATCAAGATTGGACCTAGTGATTTCCAGATCACTTTCCAGGTCATGAATATTCATCCGTCTTACAGTTGTTTGCTCGGTAGACCATGGATTCACGAGGCAGGCGCCGTGACATCCACCCTGCACCAAAAGTTGAAGTTCGTAAAGAACACAAAGTTGGTGGTGGTAGGGGGAGAGAAGGTTCTCTTGGTCAACCATTTATATTCCTTCTCCTATATTGATGTTGAGGATGAGGTTGGAACACCGCTCCAAGCCTTATCTATTGCCGAGCCTTCTAGGAAAGGACTTTCTTCATTTGTCTCATACAATGATGTAAAGTTGGCCATTGAGCATGGTGCAACTACTGGTTTGGGGAAAATGATCAAGTTGGAAGATAACAAATCCCGGGCTGGCATAGGGTACTCATTGGGTGTTTCCAATGATCTTGGGCTGCTACAGAGTGGAGGTTTCATCCACACCGTTGAAGATCAGGAGGTTGTTGCCATTGTTGAAGATGATGAAGAGGAAGACCTTGGCAACTTTGTCATACCTGGAGGAACCTGCAATAATTGGGTCGCTGTTGATGTTCCAACAGTTATCCATAAGTCAACGTAATGTGTTAATTTTGCTTAAAAACCATTCTTCCATGCCAAAAGGAGAAGTGAAGACATTGTTGGAATATTTGATTAATACAATGATATTCATTCAGTAATCGCATGTTAAATGTTTGTTTTCTCAAATTATTTTTCCTTTTCGCTTTTTGCATGAAATTGATGATCACCATAAAACCCTAAAAAGGAGAATAAAATCAACTTTCCATCTGCATAATGATTGACCTTGTTTGAATTCTGAAATCTCTTTTATACTCAAAATCATTATGTAGGTTAATCAAACCCATTGAACATAATGAATCAACACCATCTCCCAACTTTGAGTTCCTTGTATTTGAGGCAGAAGAAGATGATGTTGAAGAGATTCCTGATGAGATTACCCGTCTGCTCGAGCACGAGGAGAAGATCATTCAGCCGCATCTTGAGAATCTGGAAACAATCAACTTGGGGTCTGAAGATTGCATTCGTGAAGTGAAGATTGGGGCACTCCTTGAAGAGTCTGTTATGAAGGCGTTGATTGAGTTGCTACGAGAATATGTCGATGTCTTTTCCTGGTCGTACCAAGACATGCCTGGTCTAGATACTGATATCGTGCAACATTTCTTGCCGTTGAAGCCTGAGTGTGTGCCTATGAAGAAAAAACTCAGAAGAACTCATCCTGATATGGCAGTGAAGATTAAAGAAGAAGTTCAGAAGCAAATTGATGCGGGGTTTCTGGTGACTTCTACATATCCTCAATGGGTGGCCAATATTGTGCATGTGCCTAAGAAAGATGGAAAAGTCTGAATGTGTGTGGATTACTGTGACTTGAATAAAGCTAGTCCAAAAGATGATTTTCCTCTACCACACATTGATATTTTGGTAGATAATACAACTAAGTTTAATGTCTTTTCATTTATGGATGGATTTTCCGGTTATAATCAGATTAAAATGGCACCCGAGGATATGGAGAAGGCAACATTCATCACACCTTAGGGAACATTCTGTTATTGAGTGATGCCCTCCGGTTTGAAGAACGCCGGAGCCACGTACCAACGCGCTATGACCATCTTGTTTCATGACATGATGCACAAGGAGATCGAAGTGTATGTTGACGATATGATTGCGAAGTCAAAAACGGAAGTTGAATATGTAGAGCACTTGTTGAAGCTTTTCCAGCGTTTGAGGAAGTACAAAATCCGCTTGAATCCTAACAAGTGTACATTTGGAGTCCGTTCCGGCAAGTTATTGGGTTTTATTGTCAGTGAAAGAGGTATTGAGGTTGATCCTACCAAGGTTAGAGCAATACAAGAGATGTCTGCGCCCAAAACTGAGAAGCAAGTCTGAGGTTTTCTTGGCCGCTTGAATTATATTTCGAGATTTATATCCCACATGACTGCCACATGTGCACCTATATTCAAGCTCCTCCAGAAAGATCAGCGCTATGATTGGACCGAGGATTGCCAAAAGGCCTTTGACAGTATTAAAGAGTATTTGTCTGAGGGTTGTGCTTGATGATTCCATGGGTTGTGTCCTTGGTCAGCAAGATGAATCGGGAAAGAAAGAATATGCAATATACTACTTGAGTAAGAAGTTCACTGACTGTGAGTCTCGGTACTCAATGCTTGAGAAGACATGCTATGCTTTGGCTTGGGCTGCTAAGCGTTTACGCCAGTGTATGTTGAATCATACGACTTGGTTGATATCCAAAATGGATCTGATCAAGTATATCTTTGAGAAGCCTGCCATAACTGGGAGAAATGTCCATTGGCCAAACCACACAAACAAGAGAATACTACATTGAATTGCAAGTTCTAGATCCAAAAAGTTTGAAGTTCTACCTCTGAATTGAAGCTCTTCAAGCCACAAAACCTTCAAGATCTTGGCTCCACTTTGCTCTAGGGATGCAGTGGGGATGATAGGCTAAGGAATTGAGCTTTGAAAATCAACTAATGATGTTGAATTTCAAGCTTGAAAGTGAGAAAAAAATCTGAAAATTTCCTTTGGTATGGCTATGGTTTCAGTGCTGCAGCATTTCAGATCTCCAAAAGGTTGATAAATGAATGAGATGGAGTGCTTATTTATAGCTGGACTTGGCTGTGCATCATGCTTCCCTCGTGTGCATGGCATTTGAAATTGGATATGCATGGGCCTGTATAGGCGCATGTGAGGCCCAATGATGGGTGCAAAACCATGTTGAGTTCATTTGGAATGGAATTGGACCTGTACATGAAATGGAACTAGCTTGCACATTAAGTTTCATCATGAAAATGCCAAATTGTACCTAAATGAGTAGCTCTTCGAAACTCAACAATGGTAAGTCCAAAAAAGTAATGTGAGTAACGGGGAGAAAGCCCTTGAAGTAAGGAACAAAAGTCATGTTGGGAAAAAATTCATTTGGCATTTTGAAATTAATGAAAACTGGATGTGAAAATTTAGGTACAAAACATGTTTAAGTCACCTTTGAAAAATTTCACCAAAAGCAAGCCTATTCAAACCCCTTTCTTTTCATGATGCAAGCTTCAAATGGAAACACCTCCAACATCAAAGTTATAGATCTTTTCAATATTATAAATTTAGACATATATTTTGCATCATTTGGATTTTTCATGACAAAGTTATGGGCATTTGAAGTTGGGTACTTTTTCAAATTCAATGACTTAGGTCCAATGTGACCTATAATGTTTTGTATTATCACATGTATTTCTTTTATGATTATGAAATTTTGTCCAACATAACATTTGAATTATACATATCAAGCTTTCCAATGCATCTTGTCTAACCTCTAAATCATAAAAATTAAGGGAGTTATGCCCTTGGTAAGTTGACCTGAAATTAGGGTTTCAGTCAAAATGATCTATAATATTTTGATATGAATGATGACCTTCCAAGTTTCAAATGTATTTTGGATGAACATGAAAGTTGTTTATATGGTTCTTAAGGACATTGTTTCTCTTGGGGTCATCTTCATTTAAATGACTTGACTGGTCAACTTCTCAAGGCCAAACTTCCAATCTTGATGAATAAATATTTGAGGATCCTCAAATAGGCTCATATATCCATAAAATAATGAATGAAAGAACTTCCCTTGATTAAATTTGATCATAGGTTGAGGTTGTTTCATGAGCAAGACACAGTCAAAACATAGTTGAATTAGGGTTTCCTTGGGAAACAATCCTCAATCCCTTTGGGTTAGCTTGATCAAATTGGAAAATTGAGATACTTGGGAGACATATATGATGATTAGGATCTTTGTGGACCATTGTCATGCTTTTTCTTATCTTCATCTAGCCATTGCATTGGGCTTGGGAGCCTCCTAGGAGCATTGGAGCACATGATCACTTGAGCTTCAAAACAAAAAGAGTTAGTGACATATTTTTGTGCTTTTGGTTAGTAATCAAAATAAGAAAATCAATAATATACAATACAAGCATGCTTGGTGGTCTCAAACCACTCACACAAGTCCCAACCCTAGGGTTAAGGAGCCAAACATTCTATGATCCTTGAGGCAATAGACTGAGCAATGATATGATGCCATGAGGGATCTTAGGGTCAAAATTAGGGTCTTATAGAGATAGGGTCTAAGGAACCCCAATTTTGATCAGTTGACTTTCTCTGGTCAACCTCTTTGAACCACTTTGCAAACTTGAAGTTATTTTGATATTTGGGGCTCATGGAGGATAATATATGCATAAGACGATATGTCATGAAGTATCCCTTGAAATATTTGACCAATTGTTGAAGAAACTTGTTGAGGAAGTCACATAAGTTACCCAGATGAGTGAGGGTTTTCAAGGAAAACAAGCTTCAAACTCTTGATAAATTCTTGACCAAATTGACAAATAAAGAACATGGGGATCCATATATCATGCTTAGAACCATTGTGAACCTTTCCTTGATTGATCAATTGCATTGAGGGTCTCAAACCCTAGATGTGAGCTTGATGAGGCACGGGTGGACACATACACTACCTACAAAAGAAACAAAGCTACATTAGACATATTTTTGGTATTTTGGTTAGTAAAAAAATAAAAACAAAGCATGATATAATCAAATATGGTTGGTAATCTCTCCCAATGCAAACCCAATGAATAAGGGGTGGGGAGGATGCCAACCTGTGATCCCAAAGCCAATGCAAATGATGAGATATCATGAGGGATCTTAGGGTCAAAATTGGGGTCTTACAACTTCCCCTATTTATTGACATTCTAGCTAAGGATGTGAAGGTTAAAGTTTTCGTATCAACTAAATAGAATGGACTTAAATACCAACATCAAGAAACAAATTTTGGTCCCTAAGAGACCTCATGATGCATATGATACGTATGTTAAAATAATCTTTGTGGGGAATATATTGTCACAAAGGAAAGAAATTCAGAGAGACCAAAAGTCCACAGGAGCATAACTCATCCCATAAGGAAAACTTAATGAGGATACAGAGACTCTAAGGATGCGTAGGTCGGGCTACACATTAAAAACTACTTGAGACACGAGGGGATTTCCATGAAAATAAATCAATGGAAAGGCGGACTAGGGATAAAGCTATTTTAAAGGGACAAGAGTAGATCAGAACGAAGCTGAAATACTCAAGCCAAAGGAAATTCGATTTCACAAAGAAATATCGAGGATAGACTATTGGAGGAAAGAAGAAGAATATCCGTCACCGATTAAGGTGAACATATCAAGGATAGACCACCAACAGAAATAGGATTCATAACTACCAGCTACCGGCTAGAAGACCAAAAAGAGAGTATTAGTCATCGGTTAAGATGAACATATCACGGATAAACTCAGAGAAAAAATATCAGTCATCAGCTAGGATGAATATATCAAGGATAAACTTTGTTGGGAAAGAAGGATTATAACTACCAGTTATTGGGTAGAAGACCAAAGGGAGAGTATTTGTCACTGGTTAGAGTGAACATATCAAGGATAGACTTAGAGGAGAGAATAAGATTTATATCTGCCATTAATGGACGGAATATCGCAAATAGGAATTGCAACTACCTTTTTACTGGATAGAACACCAGAAAGAAGAGAAAACCTGTCACTGGTTAAAGTGAACATATCAAGAATTGAGTCTATGGGGAAATAATAGGAATTATAACTACCTTTTTACTGGGTAGAATACCAGACAAGAAGAATATCCGTCACCGGTTAGGATGAACATATTAAAGATAAACTTGTTGGGGAAACATGAAGACGAATCCGCTGTGGAATACACAGGTAAAGTACTCAATATGAAGAAGGATATTACTAGTTACTGGGAAATAAACTCTTGGGGACCAAAAGATCTATCTAGGTAAGAACTAGAAAGAAACGGTCAAACAAGACTCAGCCCAATGAGGATATATCCCAAGGGGAGCGGTTCCATCCAGAAAATGAACCGGGGAGGAAACTGAAATAACAATCATCCATAAGGAAATAACTCAGTGGGGAAGAAGAAAGGATAAATTATTTCTTCTTAAATGGGGCTGACACTCTACAATTGAGGGAGGACAGACACACCAAATCTGCATAGGGAAATAATATCACCGAAGTAGGGGATCAGAAGAAAAGTCAATGCGAAAAAAAATGCACAATGAAATATCTGATGTTATGTTTTATGCATGAATATTCATGAGTATGTATATGATTATGCTGACAAATGAGCACAAAGGATACAAACAAATGAGGATTTGAATTATCACAACTAGATACTCAACCAATCTCAATAAGATGGAAACACCAACTAGAGAACCTGTTAGGGATGAAAATAAATCATCGAGGATAAATAAATCCTAGCTCAAAATAAATGCAACTCTGGTCGGGGAAAGACATGGAGAACATGCACCCAACCAAACACGACAAACTTCACGGGGAAAAGAAACGACTGTTGAAAATATCAACCAAACATGCCAAGGATAAAGGAAATTTGTTGAAGATCCACATCTCAAGTCGAGGGATACAACAAGTCAACACTGCGGGGAATTTTAGGTCAACACCATATCAAATGGGAGACAACCCTGCAGGGGACAACATCGATACTGCTCAGAATCAAAGGCTTTTGTCTAATTGAAACAATCTATAAACTCTGTATCGTCAAGCAGTCCTTGAGATCGACAAACGGGGAATTTCCCTTTTATTACTACAGTGAGAAAAATAGTACACTTGCTATTTTCCCATCAAGTTTTTGGCGCCGTTGCCGGGGACTGCCAAAGATAATAGAGTTTAATAATTTATTTTCAATTAGAATTTTGTTGCTCTGCATCCAAAATTTTATTTACTGTTAATTTTATTTTCATTATTATTATAACTAACTTCTGTCTAATCTGTGTATGCGAGGTAAGGCCTCAGCTGAGTTTCATTTTGACGCAGAACCAGAAAGAACATTGCGCGCAAATCTCAGAGAAGCTAGAAGAAAGAAACTGGCAAACTCTGACACCGAAGAACCGGCCACACCTGTCACACCAGTCTCTGCTCACTCCAAAAAATCTGAGTCAGACACAGCTTCACATCCAGACACTGTAAACATGGCTGCAGACCCACCCCCAGCGGAAAGACTTTTAGGTGACTATGGCAGACAGAATAACCCAGCAGTGCGGTTGACCATTGTTAACCAACCTGTTAATGTTGCTCACTTCCAGTTACACCCCTCAACTATCCGCCAGTTAGAAAGCAAACCTTTTGAAGGAAAGATCAATGAGGATGCAAACAAGCATCTGCAGAGGTTTCTGACTATGACTACATCATTAAAAATTAATGGGCATTCTGAAGAGGCAAAGAGATTGGTCATGTTCCCATTCACGTTATCTGAGGACGCTGAGGAATGGTTCTATTCCCTACCCGCAGGAAGCATTACTACTTGGCAACAAATGGAAACAGCATTCTTGAACGAGTATTTTCCTGCTTCTGTGTATATCCGTAAGAGGTATGACATTGTGAATTTTAAACAGAAAGACGGAGAGACACTTGGAGATGCATACAAAAGATTCAAGAGATGTTTAGTTGCATGTCCTACACATAATCTGGATGAAACTAAACAAATGCAGAATTTTGTAAACGGGCTGAAGATGAGAACTAAGCAACTCATTGATACAGCTGTTGGTGGCTCATCTAATTTTTCAACAGCAACCGGTATCAAAAAGATCATCGAAGCTATTGCAGCAAATGAGCATTTGGAATTATATGACCGTACTGTGAATCAGCCAGAGGGAAAAATTGACTTGAAATTAGCAAATCAGGTAGTGAAAATGGAAGACCAGATTGCTGCTGAGGTGGAAAGAAGATTGAAAGCTATGAATTTAGGTACCCAGACTGTTGCTCAAGTTCAACCGGTTCCGACCATGATTTGTGAGATTTGTAGTGGACCACACTTTGCCATGCATTGTGTTGCAACCGCAGAACAAGTGCAAGCTATAAATTACCTGAGGCAGAATAATCCCTACTCAAATACATATAATCCGGGGTGGAAAAATCATCCTAATTTCTCTTGGAAAGATCAGCAAGGTAATATTCAGAAGCAAGGACCTCCACAACAACAACCACCTTACCAACCACAATATCAACCGCAACAACAACATTATCAGCAACAAGTACCTAAGAAAGCGGATTGGGAGATTGCTATAGAGAAGATGGCAACTCAGAGTATGCAATTTTAGGAAGAAACCAGGAATAATCAGAAGAGCACCAATGCATCCATTAAAAATCTAGAGATTCAATTGGGTCAGATAGCACAACAGATAACAAATTCCCAAATACCAGGCGTATTACCTAGTGCAACAGTGACAAATCTGAGGGAGCACAATAATGTGAGTGCGGTAACAACAAGAAGCGGAAAATCTATTGAAGATCTTAAGAAGAAGGATGAAGAAGAAGATAAATTGCTTGAAGTGGACCTGGAAATCTTAGAAAACAAGACACCGCCTGAGGAAGAAAGTGTGACACTGTCGGTGGTACAAGAAAAGCTACCTGAACCAAAACCCATCATTAAGCTTCCATTCCCACAAAGAAACAAAAAGAAGAAGCAAGATGAGAAAATTTTTCAGAAATTCATGGAGTTGTTCAGGAAATTAGAAATCAATATTCCATTCTCTGAGGCACTCGAGCAGATGCCTATCTATGCGAAATTCATGAAAGACATCATCTCCAAGAAGCGCACCACTGACACTGATCCTGTTATACTAACTGAAACTTGTAGTGCTATTTTGTAGGGTATGAAGATTCCAATAAAGAAGCCAGATAGAGGTTTTGTGACCATCCCGTGTACCATTGGAGATAGGTCTTTTAAAAGGGCGCTGATTGATTTGGGGGCTAGTGTTAGCCTTATGCCTTTGTCTATTTACAGGAAGCTAGGAATTGGAAATGTTCAAGATACCAGAATGACCCTTCAATTTGCTGACCACTCAGTAAAGAGACCTTTTGGGGTAGTTGAGGATGTTCTGGTCAAAGTTGATAAATTTGTTTTTCCTGTTGATTTTGTAATTCTGGAAATGCCAGAAGATGAAGAGATACCTCTGATTCTGGGCAGACCTTTCTTAGAAACAGGTAGATGCATGATAGACATTGAGGGAGGTACCTTGACCCTAAAGGTATATGATGAAGAGCTCAGAATTGATGTCCGAGATACTATGAAACATAAAGAGGATATGTGTACAAACCACTCTATGGAAGTAATTGATCAAATGGTAACTAGCACAATGCAAAGAAAGTTTCCGGAATTACCGTTGGAAAGAGTTCTTAGTCTGTCGGTCAGAGAGATTGAAGAGAATGATGATGAAAAAGAAAAAGAAGTGCTTGCCATGCTGGATACACAACCTCTTTGGATGAAATCCAAACCACGCAGGTGGGAGGATCTGAGATCTTCACCAGAATTAGAAGATGAAAAGGTAAGTAAACCAGGTATAAATTTTGAATTAAAACAATTACCTGTAAACCTTAAATATGTCTTTCTAGGATTTGGAACAAATTATCCTGCTATTATCAGTTCTGAGCTAAATGCCATAGATGAGGAAAAGTTGATACAGGTACTAAAGAAACATAAAAGTGCTATTGGGTGGACTATTGAGGATTTAAAAGGTATTAGCCCCACAGTATGCATGCATAAGATACTGATGGAGGATAATCTGAAACCAGTAGTACAACCACAAAGGAGGTTAAACCCAGCAATGAAAGAAGTGGTAAGGAAAGAGGTTGTAAAGTTGTTAGATTCGGGAATGATTTACCCCATTTCTGACAGCTCGTGGGTAAGTCCAGTGCATGTGGTACCAAAGAAAGGAGGAACCATAGTAATTTTAAATGAAAAGAATGAACTGATCCCAACTCGCACAGTGACAGGGTGGCGAGTATGCATCGATTACAGAAGACTGAACACTGCAACAAGAAAGGATCATTTTCCTCTCCCTTTTATTGATCAAATGTTAGAAAGACTTGCAGGTCATGAGTATTATTGCTTTCTGGATGGATATTCGGATACAATCAAATTGCTGTAGCCCCGGAAGATCAGGAAAAAACTGCATTTACATGTCCTTATGGTATTTTCGCTTACAGACGGATGCCATTTGGGCTATGCAATGCCCCAGCTACTTTTCAGAGGTGTATGACATCTATATTCTCCGACATGCTTGAAAAGTATATGGAGGTGTTTATGGATGATTTCTCTGTGTTTGGTTCTTCTTTTGATAATTGTTTAGCTAACTTGTCTCTTGTTTTGAAAAGATGTCAGGAAACTAACCTTATTCTCAATTGGGAGAAATGTCATTTCATGGTGCAGGAAGGAATTGTGCTAGGACACAAGATTTCCCACAAAGGAATTGAAGTGGACAAAGCCAAAGTGGAGGTGATAGCTAACCTCCCACCTCCGGTGAATGAAAAAGGGATAAGGAGTTTTTTAGGTCATGCAGGTTTTTATCGCAGGTTTATCAGAGACTTCTCAAAAGTTGCCAAACCATTGACTGATTTGCTAGTCAAGGACAAGAAATTTAATTTTGATAAAAACTGCATGGTAGCTTTCGAGACTTTAAAGAGTAAGCTGATCAATGCACCTGTGGTAATCGCCCCCGATTGGTCCTTGCCTTTCGAAATAATGTGTGATGCAAGTGACCTTGCTGTGGGGGTTGTCCTAGGACAGAGAAAGGACAAATTATTGCATGTGATTTATTATGCTAGTCATGTCCTTAACCCGACCCAAATGAATTATGCAACTATCGAAAAGGAGTTGTTGGCCGTGATTTATGCTTTTGACAAATTTAGATCATATTTGCTTGGTTCAAAAGTCATTGTGTATACTGATCATACTGCTTTAAGGTATTTGTTTGCTAAACAGGAATCAAAGCCGAGACTTTTGAGATGGATCCTCCTCCTTCAGGAGTTTGATTTGGAAATCAAAGACAAAAAGGGGTGCGAGGACACGGTTGCGGACCACTTATCTCGCATGTCCCCAATCAAAGAAACTGAGGAAGAACATCCTATTCAGGACACATTCGTTGATGAGCAAATACTTGTTGTTCAGGAGATACCATGGTTTGCTGACTATGCGAACTATGTGGTAGGTGGGGTTATACCTAATGACTTTAATTCTCACCAAAAGAAAAAGTTTCTTTATGATTGCAGGTTATACCTATGGGATGATCCATTTCTCTATAAAAAGGGAGTGGATGGTTTGATCAGAAGATGTGTTCCAGAAAGAGAGCAAGCCGACATTCTGAAAGCTTGTCATAATTCGGAGTATGGTGGACACTTCAGTGGAGATAGAACTGCAGCAAAAGTCCTCCAATCGGGTTTGTATTGGCCGTCGCTATTCAAGGATGAAAATTCTATAGTCCGAGAATGTGATAGGTGCCAACGAATAGGTAACATTACAAAGCGGAATCAGATGCCGCAAAACTCCATGCTAGAAGTGGAGCTGTTTGATGTTTGTGGTATTGATTTTATGGGACCGTTTCCGCCATCATCTGGTAAGAATTACATATTGGTTGCGGTCGATTATGTGTCAAAGTGGGTAGAGGCTGTGGCATTACCAACAAATGATGCTAAAGTGGTGGTGAAGTTCTTGAGGCATAACATCTTCTCCAGGTTTGGGGTACCACGGGCTTTAATTAGTGACCAAGGTACACATTTTATAAATAAACTCATGGAGAATCTGTTGAAGAAGTATAATGTCAAACATAAGATAGCCACACCATATCACCCCCAGACGAGTGGGCAAGTGGAAGTATCCAACCGTCAAATAAAGCAGATCTTAGAAAAGACGGTAAGTGCTTCTCGGAAAGATTGGTCAGTAAAGTTGGATGATGCATTGTGGGCATACAGGACTGCATTTAAAACACCAATAGGTATGTCCCCCTATCAACTAGTTTACGGTAAGGCTTGTCATTTACCACTCGAACTCGAGCACAGAGCCTTCTGGGCCTCCAAATTCCTTAATTGTGATCTTTTCAAAGCTGGTGAGTTCCGAATTCTTCAACTTCATGAGTTGGAAGAATTCAGGAATCAAGCTTATGAAAATGCCAAAATTTACAAAGAACAAACAAAAAAATGGCATGATCAAAAGATCCAGAAGAGGGAATTTCGGGAGGGACAACTTGTACTGTTGTTTAATTCCAGGTTGAAGCTGTTCCAAGGGAAATTGAGGTCAAGATGGTCTGGACCGTTCGTCATTAACAAAGTACTTCCTCATGGAGCAATAGAGCTTAAAAATGAGAAGAATGGCGACACCTTCAAAGTTAATGGTCAGAGGTTGAAACCATACAATCCCGGTGAAGGGGGACCAATTGAAACTGTTAAACTCATCTGAGTATGAGGTGTCCCGTCGAGCCATGCGACGTTAAACGAAGCGCTGCTTGGGAGGCAACCCAAGGGAGGTTTGATTGGTTTTGTTATTTTATTTGTGCCGAGTCAGTTTTTTTTAAGAAAAGGAAAAAAAAATAGAATAGAAAAAAAAATGAAAATGAAAAATGAGAAACTGCCAATACGCGTATAGACCTCATGATACGCGTATTGGACCACAATATTGCGCTCCTCTGGTGAAACGCGTATGATACGCGTACAAGAGAACAATACGCGTATGATACGCGTATTGGACCAGGCAATACGCGTATCACATTCTGATACGTGATCTGTTACGCAGATCACTTTTTGCACTGGTTTAAGCAACGTATCATACGCGTAAGGCAGATTAATACGCGTATGGTACGCGTATGGGAGCCAGATACCCGTATTGGCTGCGTATCATACGCGTATCATTTTGTGGGCATGCTTATATAGTTTTTGTCCGTACGGACTTCATTTTCTCACTGTTTTCGTTACGTGTTTTGTGCGTATTGCTTTGATTTTTCTCTGTTTTCTTCTCTTTCACTCAGTCTACAGATCCTATAATGTCTCAATCACCAGAAGAGGTCAAGATATTCCGCACCTCCTACCATGAAGAAAGATATGATCAGATCAAGAGCCGAAATATGGTTGAAGAGAAGCATTGGATGTATCAAAATGAAACATATCCAGAAGTCACTAATCTTCTCAAAAAGCAAAAGTTAATATTTTTTAATGATAAAATCCAAACTGTTGCGCTGGATTTGATTTGGGAATTTTATGCAAACGCGCAACGGGTGACCTCCGATGAAGAAGACTCAACAGGGAATGAAGCTTTTGTTACATGGGTAAGAGGCAAGGTGATTAAATATGATTCGAAAACTATCAACAGTGTCTTGAAATGTAAATTCTATGATTCTGTCTGCCCTTTTGCTGAGTTGAAGCGTTCTGACAAAAACTACTGGCCATACAATGATATGAAAGAGTCACTGATTAGGCCAGGTCATGATTGGGCACCGACTTCAAAAATCTCTTCGGCGAAGATTATGGTTGTTGATCTAGCTCGGATTCCTAAGGCATTGGCATATTTCATTCATCACAATCTGAGCACTAATCGGAGCGGGTCGGAATTGATATCAGAGCGTGCCCTACTTCTTCATCAGATCCTACAAAAGAAGTAGGTGAATATTGGACGAATCATCGCTGCTGATATGGATGAGATTGCTCAGTCGCCTAAGAAATCATTAGGCCATGCGACTGTGATTTACCTGCTGTGCAAGAAAGCTGGTGTTCCGGATTTCTCTGATTCACTGATGTTGCGACCGGCTGCACCGTTGAACGCCCATTGGATGAAGGAGAGGACGGTCACAGATGATCCGCCCCAACCTTTGAGGCTACCACATGACAGGGAGGGCAGCACCAGTGCTCCACGCCAGGAGGCTCAGCCGACTGCTATAGAGACACGGCCCCCTCAGCCTCCTCCGATTGACGAGAACTCTCGGGAGTACCGGATGCAGATGTCACAGTTTTGTGTTATGCAGGACTTCTGTTTTCAGTATGGACTGTCAGGGAGAGTTCTTACTCATCAGACAGATCTTTGGGAGGAGGCATAGCGCTTTAGAGATAGATTCTCCGGACCGCCTCCAGCACCTCACTACGGACAGTTCACCTTTCCTTGGTGGAACCATCCCGTTCAGATAGGGGGAGAGATTCCGCAGCAGCCACCGCACCAGACACCACCTCAGCAGCAGCATACTCCGTCGGGCCACACAGAGACGTTGACGCCTATCTCTGCCTTCGCACGAGGGCACACTATGTTGGATCCGACAGATGAGATTGATTTTGACACTCATATGCAGGACGGTGGACTGGGTGATTGATTATGTTTTTTTTTGTACTTTTGGTTTTCTCTGTGTATTTTTTTTTTTTTTTTTAGGTTGATTCATTTTTTATTTTCTTTTGCTTTGATGTAATCACCTATTATGGGTTGTCTTAATCTAATGAATTTGATTTGGTTTACCTCCATTTTCCTGTTTATTTCGTTAGATATGTGACTATGTCTGGCTATTGGTTTTCTTGATCACTTACACCAAATACTTGGGCGTCCTCTCTTTCAGTCCCCTAACTGTAGATACTGTTGTTTATGATTGGACGCACTGGTTAAGATTAACATCAGAACCACGAGCATGAGCTTTGAACTCAGAGGTATGATAGAACAAGTCAGCTTAACCCGTCCTGGTGAGATCAGAAAAAGCCAAACACTTATCATCATATGAGAGATATCAGGTATGTCTTTATCAATCTTGGTTTGCGTATGTTCTTTTGTTATTATTAGCTGTACGACTACACACACTGAGGCATGTTTTTGTTTATCACCTAGAGCCTTTCTAGCCATCCCATTATTATTATTATCCATTGTTTTACCCTGTTGAGCCTGTTAATCATTTATTTTTGATATACCCGTTTTTTTTTCTAAATCCATGACCTTGTACCTATCCTACCCTGTTGAGCCTGTTAATCATTTATTTCGGATACACCCGTATTTTCTAAAGCCATGACCTTGTACCTATCCTACCCTGTTCAGAGTATGTGAGGATTGATTTCATCTCTACGTTTCTATCTAAGTTTGGGGTTGCTGTTGGAATAGCAACCTTTAAGTTTGGGGTAGCTTTGCAGTACGTGAATAGTAAGTGAATGTCGTATAAAAGAAAAAAAGAAAAAAAAAAAAAAAAAAAAAAAACACAAACATGAAAAGAAAGGAAGAGAAAAGCGAAAAACATTAAAAGAACAGCTTTTTAAAAATTCTACATTCACTATAGATAAAAGGAAAAGAGGATTGCAAAACCCTACAGGAATAATAGGAAAGAAACGTAGTGAGAGAATGATTTCATGTACTCTGAACCAAAAGACCCAAAAACCGTTGTTCCAATTTCATACCCTACCTAAACCAAAGCCCCGTTACAACCCAAAAAGACCTCAAAAAGTGTGTGTGATTGTACATGTTGATAGGATGAGAGAATTTATTCAAACTTCTGATTTGATATTGCATATTGTGATTTGAGAGTGATAACACTTTAACCCAGAGAGACTTGGTGAGAGTGTGATATAAGCTGACAGGTAAAGTCATATCTCTGAGGGAAAGAGTTTCTAGCTCGTTGGCTATGTGGAAGAATCAAAAAACCTGAAGAAAAAAAACATCAAGAGGTCCAGTGCGAAAGATTTCAGCAGTATTGTGGTAAGAACTGTTTTACAGTAAGTTTGGGGTGACATGATCTTTGAGGGTAATAAAATGTTACTTGAGGACAAGCAACAAGCTAAGTTTGGGGTTGTGATCAGTCACCATTTATGCTAGACATTCCACTATTTAACCGTAAATAAGTCAGGTAAACTGTGTAAACTGAAGCATTTTTAGTTAGATATAAGCTCAATTCTATAATATAAAGTGTGTTGTTACTTATGAGTTTCTTGAGAATATTTTACACTTTTGGTTATGTTAGCAGGTAAAAAAACTAGTTTGGAAGCTCAGGGAATGAAACGTCAGATGCGAAATTGAGCCCAAGCAAGAAAACGGAAGAAAAAATCAATTTTTGGAGAACCTGTTGTCCATACACGTATGGCCTTACATGATACGCGTATGGACCTTCCCAGTACACGTAGCATACGTATATGACCAGAGGGATGGAAAATCTAGCCAAAAGACAAGCTCCTGGTGATACGCGTACCAGCCTGGGCAATACGCGTACCAGACTGGGCAATACGCGTACCAGCCTGGGCAATACGCGTATCAGAGGTTGTCTTACGTGCAGTACGCGTTTGAGACTAGGCAATACTCGTATGAGACTGGGCAATACGCGTATGGAGCCCAAAATCAGGAAAAGTCCAACTGAATAGCTATTTAGAGGGCAGAACACGATTTTCCAGGGGTTGGACGATTTTGGAGAGAAAAAAGACGCGTTTTGAGAGCTGGAGACTCTACGATTATCAGAGGATTCATATGTTCACGAGTTTTCGGACGATTGAAGATTGATTCCTCACGAAATTCTGTAATGACAACAATGTTAATCTTTGTTTTTATTTCGATTATGAGTAGCTAAACCCCCCATTGCTAGGGGGGTGACCCTGATTCTGAATGTGACAAATTTTATGTTTATGAGTGCATTGACTATTTCTTCTTTTCCATTGATTTGTTCTTATTACCGTTCTTTATGCTTTATTCGTCGGACCAACGAATGATGATTAATATGAATAGTTGAAGCTGGACAGCAATTATTCATTGATATGTATAACAATTCTGGATAGTAAAAATAACCTAGGACTAGGGATTTTCTATCTGACCGGTAATTCTTGATATTCGAATGCTTGAGTATGAACTTAATTATTTATGGACATAGTAATTAGGTTACATAATCAAAGGTCTTTTCACTAAGGAATTAGGAATAGATACCCTTGAGGACCGGAATTAATTGGACAAAATTATTGTCCAAGCCTTCATAAATTATATCTGTTACAAGAAGTTTCATTCACCGAACCCTAGCAATCTTCTCTCATTTGTCTCTTGTTCAACCTTTTACTTGTTTTATTTATTTGCAATTGGTGGTATAATTACTCACAACACAAAAACCAAAGGCTTTTGTCTAATTGAAACAATCTATAAACTCTGTATCGTCAAGCAGTCCTTGAGATCGACAAACGGGGAATTTCCCTTTTATTACTACAGTGAGAAAAATAGTACACTTGCTATTTTCCCATCAGACCACCTGGGAAAGAGGAAGAATATCCGTTACCGGTTAGGGTAAACATATCAAGGATAGACTGCTAGGGAGAAATAGGAATTATATCTACCAGTTACTGGACAGAATACCAAAAAGGGGAGAAAATCTATCACCGATCAAAGTGAACATATCAAGAATAGACTCTCTGGGGAATAAAATAGGGATTACAACTACCTTTTTACTAGGTAGAAAACCAAAACGGAAGAATATCCGTCATCGGTTAAGATAAACATATCAAGGATAAACTCACTGGGAAAACGTGAAAACAAATCCGCTAGGGAAAACAAAAGAAGTAGATTACTTTTTACCGGGTATTGGGAAAAAGTAATGTACTCAATCATGGAGAAGAATATTACCAGTTACTGGGTAATAGACTCTCAGGGGACCAAAATATCTATCTAGGTAATAACTAAAAAGAAACGATCAAACAAAGACTCAACCCAATGAGGATATAACTCAAGAGGAATGAGAAAGGTGAAACTCTTTCTGATTAAGGGACTGGCACTCTCTACTTGAAGGAGGACAAACACCAAATCTGCACGGGTAAATAATATTACCGAAGCAGGGGATCAGAAGAAAAATCAATTGTGATAAAATGCATAATGAAATATCTGATGCTATTTTTTATGCATGAATATGCATGTATATGATTGTGATTATGCTGACAAACAATACAAAGGATACAAATAACAAATATTTAAATCACTTCAACACCCGGCTAATCTCAACAAGATGGAAACACCAACTAGAGATGATGCTAGGGATGAAAATAAATCATCTAGCTTTGCATAAAGCAGCTCTGATTGGGAAAGTCATGGAGAAGATGCATCCAATCAATCACGACAAACTCTGAGGGGAGAGAGCACTGCTGAAGGATGACTATTCTAGCATGTCGATGATAGAGATGTATCTGCTGAGGATCCAAATTGTCAACACTGTGGGGAATTTTAGGTCAACACCATATCAAATGAGAGACAACCTTACAGGGGACAAAAATCAGATACTGCTCAAAATCCAACATTGCCGCGAAAGAGGGAACTTCTATCAAAAGATGAACTTCGTCGAGGAATACAAGAGGTAAAATTTTGCATGAGCATTTAAGAAAATTAGTGGGGATGTTGTGACCAAGACCATCACATTCCTCAATAATCATCGAATTGTTCTTGGAATTTGCGAAATAAACCAATTCCAAGGCAAAGATAAACAATCAAATGCAAAATGGAAACCAAATAAAGGTTCCGGATCTCCAGGGTCCAATCATAAATCACTAACAGAGGGATACAAAACTTGAGTACCACAACTGGGGAATATGGATATGCAAAGAGGATCAATCATCAGCTAAATTGGAGATGACATACACCAACTCTACTAGGGAGAGGAGATTAATCTGGGATAAACTCATTGACCAAGCCGGGGGTAAATGACGAACTGTTGGGGAGAAAAAGAGTTACCAAACCAATTGCTTGGGGAAGACCAACAATGCTTCACACTTCAAGACTTACCTTTTCTCAGATTGCTGCTGACATTCCTTGCTGAAATCAATTATTCTTAAAGTGAATGTTTTGATTATTTAAAGAA
This sequence comes from Lathyrus oleraceus, assembly GCF_024323335.1. Classification (NCBI taxonomy): domain Eukaryota; kingdom Viridiplantae; phylum Streptophyta; class Magnoliopsida; order Fabales; family Fabaceae; genus Lathyrus; species Lathyrus oleraceus. The sequence continues at coordinate 275,961,479 of NC_066579.1, read as the reverse complement.
AAATAAATATTCATTGATTTATTTCAAAATTATAATCATAAAAATTCAATTTTATTTAGCATAAATAATTAAGAATAGAAATAATTGGATAAAAGCTCAACTTTATTTAATAGAATGGTAGTCCGTAAATGACGATACTCCATAGATCTTTACAAAGTTTGAATATGGTAATTTACATGGAAAATGGCTACATTGAATACAATGACCACTACTCTCCCTACCAATTTCAACATCCATTGTGCTTGTCTTCGGTTGAAAATGATGAATTAGAACCAAATGACTTGATAAAAACCGGCCGGATGCAGTTACTTGCCATAATCCTTAATTTTTTCCTAGACTTCCCCAAGGTAGAGTACTCAATCTACCGGGATAAATTTTATGTTTTATGTTTCTAATTTTTTCTTGGATCTCCCTTTCGGGTTTTCAATCCACCGAGATGCACATTTTTGCCTAAGCCACCCTTTCAGGTTTCAACTTAGCGAGTTGTTCTTTTCTTTTTAGGAGAAGTATTTTTTTATTGCATCAGCGCTCACAGGACGCATGAACTCTTCACCATCCATAGTTGTAAGAATTAATGCACCGCCTGAAAAGGCTCTCTTAACAACATATGGGCCTTCATAATTAGGAGTCCATTTGCCCCTAGCATCAGGTTTGAAAGATAAAATCTTCTTGAGCACGAGGTCACCTTCTCTAAACACCTGAGGCTTGACCTTCTTATCAAATGCTTTCTTCATTCTCTGCTGATACAATTAACCATGACACATGGTAGTCAATCTCTTCTCTTCAATTAAATTCAGTTGGTCGTATCTGGTCTGGCACCATTCAACTTCTGTAAACTTGGCTTCCATTAGCACACGCAGTGACGGGAGCTCAACCTCTACTGGGGGCACAACTTCCATGCCATAAACAAGAGAGAAAAGGGTTTCCCATGTTGAAGTGTGGATGGATGTACGGTACCCATGCAAAGCAAAAGGAAGCATCTCATGCCAATCCTTATATGTCACAACCATCTTCTAAATGATCTTCTTAATGTTCTTATTCGCAACTTCAACAGCCCCATACATCTTAGGTATGTAAGGAGAAGAATTATGATGTGCAATCTTGAAGTCTTCGCAAAGAGCTTCCACCATATTATTGTTCAATTTTGGTCCATTATCAGTAATGATCTTACTCTGCACACCATAACGACATATAATTTGATTCTTTACAAACCTTACAACAACTTTCTTGGTTACATTCGCATACGAGGCCGCTTCAACCCTCTTTGTGAAATAATCAATAGCCACAAAAATGAAACGATGTTCGTTCGAAGCTTTGGGCTCAATCACGCCAATCATATCAATTCCCCACACGGAGAAGGGCCATGAAGAGGAAATAACATTCAACAGTTTCGGAGGAACATGAATCTTATCCGCATAAATTTTACACTTGTGGCATTTCTTCACAAACTTGCAACAGTCAGATTCCATTGTCACCCAATAGTAACCTGCTCTCAAGATCTTCTTTTCCATAGCATGTCCATTGTAATGGGTACGAAAGGAACCTTTATGGACTTCAGTCATCAAAAGGTCTGCTTCGTGTCTATCCACTCATCTGAGCAAAACCATATTGAAATTTCTCTTATAAAGCACATCACCATTCAGTTAGAAGTTGCCAGCTAATCTTCTCAAAGTCTTCTTATCTTTCAAAGATGCCTTAGGCAGGGTAACTCTGACTTTGGAGGAAACATTTGATATCATAATACTATGGCTTTTTATCTTTGACTTCCTCAATAGAAAATACATGAGTTGGCCTATCAAGACGCATCACAGTCAAATTGGGAACTTCATTCCAAAATTTTACCACAATCATTGAAGCCAATGTTGCAATGGCATCTTCCATACGGTTTTCATCTCGAGGGATATGATGAAACTCAACCTTTGTAAAGAAAGTTGAGATCCTTCTCGCATAATCTCTATACGGTATCAAACCAGGTTGATTCGTCTCCCATTCACCTTTGATTTGATTCACAACTAAAGTTGAATCTCCAAAGACGTCAAGATATTTAATTCTGAGATCAATGACCTCTACAAGCCCCAAAATGAAAGCTTCATACTTAACCATATTGTTTTTACACTTGAAGGTCAATCTAACTGTAAACGGAAAATGAGTGCCTTGAGGAGTAATAATCACTGCCCCAATGCCATTACCATACGAATTAATAGCTCAATCGAATACCATGGTTCAACGGGAACCAGGCTTTGACCCTTCTTCAAGAAATGTTTCATCACAATCTTTCCTATTCAAGTACAAAATCTCTTCATCAGGAAAATCATACTTCACTGGCTGGTAATCTTCAATAGGTTGGTGAGCCAAATGGTCAGCCAAGACACTACCTTTAATAGCTTTCTGAGATCGGTAATCAACATCATACTCCGATAACAACATCTGCCGACGGGAAATTCTACCAGTTAAAGTAGGCTTCTCAAAGATGTACTTGATTGGATCCATTTTGGATATCAACCAAGTAGTATGATTCAACATATATTGGCGCGGACGCTTAATAGCCCAAGCCAATGTGCAACATGTATTCTCAAGCATAGAATACCAATTCTCACAGTCGGTGAACTTCTTACTGAGGTAGTAAATCGCATATTCTATCTTTCCATTCATCTTGCTGACCAAGAACACACCCCATACTCTCATCAAGCACAATCAAATACATGATCAACGGTCTTCCTTCAACAGGAAGAGACAGAATTAGAGGCTCAAGAAGATACTCTTTGTTACTATCAAAAGCTTTATGGAAATCTTCGGTCAAATCACAAGACTGATCTTTCTGAAGAAGCTTGAAAATTGGCGCACATGTGGAAGTCATATGCGATCTAAATCTCAAGATTTAGTTCAAGCGGCCGAGAAAACCTCTGACTTGCGTCTCAATTTTGGGCGCAGGCATTTCTTGTATTGCTTTCACCTTGGCAGGATCAAATTCAATACCCTTCTCACTGACAACGAAGCCCAACAACTTACCAGAACGAACACCGAAAGTACACTTATTGGGATTCAAGCGGAGTTTATACTTTCTCAAACGCTAGAATAACTTCAACAAATGCTCAACATATTCTTCTTCATCACTTGATTTGGCAATCATATCACCAACATAAAATTCATTCTCTTTATGCATCATATCATGAAAAAGAGTGGTCATAGCTTTGTGGTATGTTGCACCAGCATTCTTTAAACCGGAAGGCATCACTCTATAACAGAATGTTCCCCAGGGTGTAATTAATATGGTCTTCTCCATATCTTCAGGTGCCATCTCGATCTGATTATAACCAGAAAATCTGTCCATAAATGAAAAGACTTTGAATTTAGTTGTATTGTCTACCAACATATCAATGTGTGGCAGAGGAAAATCATATTTTGGACTGGCTTTATTCAAATCTCTATAATCAACACACATGCAGACTTTTCCATCTTTCTTCAGAACAGGCACAATGTTGGCCACCCACTGTGGATACTCGGAGGTTACAAGAAAACCAGCATCAATCTGCTTCTGTACTTCCTCTTTGATCTTCATTGCCATATCAGGATGAATCCTTCTCAACTTCTGCTTGACCGGCTGGCATTCTGGCTTCAACAACAATCTATGCTCCACGATCTCAGAATCCAACCCAGACATGTCTTCATAGGACCAAGAGAACACATCAGAATACTCTCGAAAAAGATCAATCAACCCTTTCTTAGCTTTTGGATACAGTTGAGACCCAATCTTGACTTCCTTCACATCATCCTCGGAACACAAGTTGAGTAATTCAATCCGCTCTTCAAACGACTGAATGTCTTTTTCCTAATGCTCAAGTAAACGGGATAACTCATCAGATACTTCTTCATCATCAATCTCTTCCTCAACTTCAAACACAGGGAAATTAAAGTTTGGAGAGGGAGTATGATCATTGTATTCAATGGGTTTGAGAATCAACCTACATAATGATTTGATATTTTGATTTTAGAGAAGTGGAGTGCAGACAAATATTATGCAGATGGAGAGATTAATTATTTATGTTTTTTATGATTACCATTTTCAGAAAAAGTAAAAAGTAAAAATAAAACATCATAGATGTGGATGAATAAAATTGTATTTTATTCATGATAGTAATAAAAATGCCCAATAATGTTCACTTCTCCCTTAAGCATATGAGAAGGATTTTTCTTTAAAATAACAAAAAACAAATTACTTAGAACGATCAATGACAACAGGAACAGCAACAGCAACATAATTGTTGCAAATTTGGCCATGCGTCACAAAATTGGCACAAGCTTCGTCTTCATCACCATTGTCTTCAATAATGGCAGCTGAGTGTGGATCATTCCCATGAATGAACCCTCCACTATGAAAAATTGGTTGCATAACTTTGACTCTGGCGGTGAATGGACCTGGTTGAAATCTTAGCCCGACTTTGTTCTTGTTTTTGGCGACCTCCACAAAGAGACCCCACTTGTCAATGCTACCATATTGAATATCCTTTTGTACATATTTCAAAGAAGACATGGGTTCCCACATTTTCTTCAATTCATTAGCAATAGACATACGTGAAAGATGACAAATGGATCACCAATAGTGCGCTCTCTCCACCAACAACAATGAGCTTGCCGTTCTTCACAAATTTCAGCTTCTAGTGAAGAGTAGACGTCACTGCTCCAGCTTCGTGAATCCATGTCCTTCCGAACAAGAAACTATAGGTCAGGTGGATATACATCACCTGAAAAGTAATTTGGAAATCACTCGGACCTAACTTTACCAGAAGGTCCACTTCTCCAATGACAGTTTTATGATAATCGTCGAACGCTTTGATAATTACACTGAGGTAACTCATTGGGGTGCCTTGATAAGAGAGTCTTGACAAAGTTGATTTTGGTAACACATTCAATGATGACCCAGTGTCAACCAACACATTGGACAACGCGTCCTCCTTATAATTCATAGAAATATGGAGTGCTAAATTGTGATTCTTGATCTCCTTGGGAAGTTCTTCGTCACAAAAACTCAAATTGTTACAAGAAGTAATATTGGAAACTATGTGGTCAAACTAATCCATAGTAACATCATGCTCAACATAGGCATGTTCCAACACTTTCTGCAATGCCTCCCTGTGCGCTTAAGAATTGATGAGCAATTATAGCACGGAGTTCTTTGACGGTGTCTAGAGCAACTGCTCTACAACATTGAATTCACTTCTCTTGATTAAACTTAACACCTCATCATCATCGTTAGTCTTTAACTTGTTGGACCCACCAAACTGACACATTGGAGCACTAACCGGATTCGCAACTGGAATCTCTGTCTTCTTACTCACGCAAGAATCTTCTACAACCTTAGGGAAAATTGGACTGAACACATGACCACTACGGGTCACCTTTTCTATATTTGCGATATTCACCACTGAGTCTGCAACTGGTAGAAGAACCTCTTAACCGTTTTCAATCATAGTGGCATTGTATTGATATGACATAGCTTTATCGGATGCATAAGGGACATGGCCCGCTAACCGTATAATCAACGGTGATACCGATTTATTGACATTGTTGATGTTGTTACTATCAAACTGAAGAACTACCCGCTCAGGGGTCTTAAACTCTGGTACAATAACATTTACATCATCTCCCATATCCCTCGACTGTTGAATCTGGATTACATTCTCATCCATCAACTTCTGGATATCTCTCTTGACAATCATACACCCACAGAGGTTCACGCTGCAAATGACACAACCATCATAGTCATGTTCACAATCACTGGTTAAACACAAAGTCTTATGCATCTCCACCATAGATCTTCGAATACGTCTCACATCAAAAACTCAGAAATTCCCTAGACATCCGTCCACCATGTTGACAGAAGCGTTACCATGAGCGGGATATGAATTGGCTTTCACATTAGGAGTTATGTCCTCAAAGGACACCATACCACTCTTCACGAGCTTTAAACTTCATATTTCAGTGGATAACAGTTCTCTATATCATGACCAGGGTTTCCCTTTTGAAAAGACAAATGAAGGTTTGACTTAAACCACCATGGTAATGGCTCAGGGATTTGTGGAGGATTTCTTGGTTGGATTAGATTTTTTAGGACTAATGACGGGTATAACTCTGCATACGTCATAGGAATAGGGTCAAAGGAGACCTTCTTCCTTTAAAAATTTTATTGGTGATTATTGTTGTTGTTGTAGTTGGTTCTTTGTTGCAGTTGGTATTGATGTTATTGTTGCTGAATCGAAACTGGTCGATTATTAGAGTTGTTGGAAAAAACGGGAATTACTGAAGAAACTCGGTGTTGATGTTGACGGGGTTGAGAACTTTTTCTGACATGAGGCCTCCTCTGCCTCCCTACTGACACTGAATTAGCTTATCCTTCCTTCCTCTTAGGGAAACTCCCACCATACTTCCTGCTAGCTGACGCCTCTTCTTTAGACAAACGTCCTTCATAAACTCCTTCTTCTATCCTTATCCCCATGTTTACCATTTTGGTAAAATCATTGGGGGCACTTGAAGGAGAATTGCCATCCAAGGCGCAGCGGAATTTAAAATTTTCTCCATTTAGTGATCCTTACGAATGGGCATGATCAGTGATAGAATTGTTACCTCTTGTGGCGATTCAAACCTTTGGTGCAGATCTCTTGTAACGATCAAAACCTTGGATACAGATCCACGGGGAGATCACGAATGTTGAACGATGACAACGTCTCTACTCAGTCCACACGAACGGATTCCTTCAATCTCAGTGCTAGCTGGTACGAATGAAGGCTTTGAGTGAGAGAGAGAGAGAGGGAAACGAAATTCCAAGTCTACACTTAAGTTCACTTCTAGTGTTTTTATGCTTCTGCCCAAGGGTTCTATTTATAGAACCACTTGTGTGGGCTTCAAGCTAAAAAGCCCACTTAAGTGTATTTTGGCCCATATCTCATAATATGCCAAAATCACTTAAGTATTTGGTACCTTACCATATTTCATATTCCACTTAAGTGCACCGTACCTTACGATGTTCCTTTGTGTGTGACCCTATAGGTTTTCGCGACGTTGGCAATTATATTAAATCACACATTTAACATAAAAAACAGTGAGCGGGATCTAGCAACACATCACTGCTACCCAAGACACGAAAATGTCATGTGATCTGACAAAACCTCCGGTGATAATAATTATGTGTATAATTACCCCTTTGCCCTTATGTTTATATTGAACACAAGGTATAGACTGTGTCATCCTTGTCCAGTTCAATATTGGGCCCATAGACATTTATCCTGTTACGCAGGATGGGCAAATTCCATCTAGGTCACTCATGTCCCTCAGCATGCTTTGTGGAGTACCTATCAACTGTCTTTATGGTTATCCAGTTACAGACAACGTTGGATCAGTAATAAAGCACTCGACTCTACATCTAGGATCCATAGTGGTTTCAGGTCGAAGAGTGGTATACACCATTATCACCATGAGAATAACTTATGACACTTTGCATAACTTTCTATATAGTATTCTCATAGAGGGTCAATCCGGTATAAATATTACTCTTAGTATTCATACCTATGTTTAAGACTTGATAACTCTTTATCCATGATCCATGAGATGTGATCATCAATCTACAAACATAATAGTCTCAATGCTTTAATGTTATCCCACTTCACAATAAAGCTCGACTACGGATACTTTAAGAATAGTGTCCTTATGTTTAATGTGATCTCATGATCAAGTCACACTTGATTCATTAAACGGACTATCTATTCCAGGGACTTTATTAAACAATCATAATAAAGAAAATGCCTTTTATTAATAAATAATTCGATACAAGTACCAAAAGTATTGGCCTCTAGGGCTTACACCAACAACACTTGCAATCATACGTTCGTAATAAAACGAACTCAATGTCTTTAAGAAGATTTTTGTCATTTCCTTCTCTTCAAGAGGTGGACTTATCTGGGCAGCCAATTCTCTCCATCTATGGGCATATTCTTTGAATGTCTCTTTATCCTTCTGAGACATAGGCATCAATTGATCTCTATCATGCTCCATATCCACGTTGTACTTGTATTGCTTGAGAAAGGACTTACCCAAGTCATTGAAAGTACGAATGCTTACATTGTCCAGACCCATATACCACCTCAAGGCAGCTCCAATTAAATTGTCTTGGAAATAGTGAATCAACAACTGATCATTATCAGTCTGAGTAGACATTTTCCTAGCATACATAACAAGATAGCTTAGCGGGCAAGTATTCCCTTTATACTTTTCAAAGTCTGGGACCTTGAATTTCACTGGGATCTTAACATTGGGGACTAAAGAGAGTTCAACAGCACTCTTCCCAAACAAGTATTTCCCTCTCAGAGTCTTCAAATCTTCGCGCAGCTTGAGGAATTGATCTTTCATTTCATCCATCTTCTCATATACATATGGACCCTCAGACGGCTCATAATGGTAGATAGTTTCCTCAACACGAGGAAGAGTGTGAACAATCGGAGGTGGCACTGACATGATCAGACTAGATACCGGCAGAGAAACAAATGTGGGTGCATACCCCTCTGGCATAAAATTTGACGGCATTCCCCAAGGGAATCCAGTAGGCATAGAAGGAATGGATTGACTGCCAGCGAAAACTGGAATAGTTGAAGAAGCAACCTCAGAAATGACAGACCTCTGAGGAGAGGGAGTTGTAGGAGTTGGTGATGACTGATTCTGGGCGGCAATGACAGACTCTACCAGTGTCATAAGTCTAGCGATCTCGTCCTTCAACTCTCGATTATCTTGCTCTAGATGCTCCATTCTCTTCGGTTGATTAGCGCGAGTATTATAGTGGTGAGTCAACTTGGTTGATGCACAGAAGAAGAACTAATAAGACATCTGGCGAAAGAAACCTATTATGCAAACGATGCATGAAATGCAATGTTTTTTTTGTTTTTAATTTCAAGGAATATATGAAGTCCCATTTGCAAATATATGTATTCAAGTAATAACAATAATAAAAATAATAACAATTTGATTGACCATAAAATCTCTTCTTATTCATAAAATTAGGAAGGATTGCACTGAGTACAATTTCAGAAACCAAAGTACAAATACAAGAGAAAAGGAAAATGTCCTCCTAAGGATCCCTAGCAACTGCATCAGATGATCTAGCTATGGGTGTATACTTCCTTCGGATGCGTCGAATCTCTGACTCAAAGGATGTTTTCATCTAAGCCTTCTCGAGGACTAGATGACCAAAAATCTTCTACCAAGCACTGGAAGGTTGAGGCATACTAGAGGAAGATAGACCATCTAGCTCTCTATGTCTCTTCACTACTCGGTCTTCAAGAATCTCAATAAGTGCATCCTTGTCTTTCGACTCAAGCTGCAACTCCTCATGCTTTCGGCTTAAAGCATGGAATCGCTCTTCCCACATATCATTCTCTTGCTTCATCTTGGCGAGTGCGTCTTCCAACTACTCTACATCTAGGTTAGGGGGAGTTAATGGCTCGGCCACAACCACAAATATAGGTCTTTCACAAGCATATGGTATCTTGAGCTCCACAACTCTCTTCTTCACCCAAATAATATAAGGTTCCAAAGCTACACAGTTGTGTGGACCATGCTCGGATCTTCCTTTCCTATGCACATTATGCCAAGCATGCACTATCCTTTCTTCAAATGTTGGGGATATTTATCATGTTGATAAAATAAACCTTCTAACTGAGTGTTATTAGGTTTATCTCTCAAGGGGAACCCAAGTTGACGACGGGCCAAAGCAGGGTTGTAGTTGATTCCTCCATGTGTACCAATGAGAGGAACATTAGAGAATTCACCACAGTTATCAGTAATATCCAAGCTACCCAATGCAGAATCTTACCAAACAATATCATTATTAGTGAGAGACATAAGTCTCTGAGACCATCGTAAGGATTGCTTGTTCTCCAAAAAAGCAGATGTCTGAGGTAAGTGCGAAATAAACCACTTGTATAGAAGAGGAACGCAACACACAATAGTCCCATCACCTTGGGAATTCCTTAAATGCAAATAGAAATACATGTCACCCAACAGAGTAGGGACATGGTTCCCAATCAAGAAGATTCTGATGGAGTTAACCTCAACAAAACCGTCAATGTTAGGGAACAAGGCTAAACCATATATGAGCAATACAAAGATGGCTTCAAGAGCGTCCATACTACCGGCTTGAGAAAAGACAATAGCTTTTCCAATGAGGAACTCAAAAGTCAACCCAAGAATACCTCATTTCTTCACCAAATGAGCATCAATCTCAAATTTCTTCAGATGAAGAGCTTCAGCTATGACATGAGATCTGGGAATCTCCTCTAATCCACTGAAAGGTACCTTTCCAGATACAGGTATTCCCAAGAGATGGGCATACTCCTCTAACTTAGGTACAAGCTGATAATCAGGAAAAGTGAAGCACCGGTAGAGAGGATCATAGAACTGAACCAAAACACTCTGAAGTCCTTCAACCACATCAGCAGATAATACAAACAAAAGCTTCCCATGATGTTTCTTAAAGTCCAAGGGATCTAATACAAAAGATGACAACTTCCTTAGCTCTCTCAAATCAGGACATCTTAAACTGTCCTTCTTAGTGTTCCTTCGTCCATATTCCATGGTCTGGAAATATTTGCAAATAAGACCTTAGTTCCTTAAAATTTATTTTCTGTGATGGATGTCATGATGCGCATGTATGCATGAATTCAACAATCACATACGAGCGATCACACACAAGGAAAACACAAATAAAGGTCAAGGGATGGATCAAGTCATCATCAAGATCAGTCATCCATTTTGGTGGATCACGGTTTTCACCTTATAAACACCCAAGTTCTATTGATATTGACAAGACTTGATCGGATCAACCAAGAATCAAAGGGTTTGTTGTGGGTCACGAGCATGGAGTCAGGTTAAGAACCATCCCCAAAGGAGTGTACTAAGGATAAATAACCTGTAGATCATATTCTAAACAGTTCCCAGAGTCTTAATCCCATCTATCAGATATTATAGGTTAGGATTCAACCCATAATATTCTTAAGAGAGACTCGTCTAAGTGTAGTATCATGTAACAACTGTGATCAAGTCTACACCTGAACAGTCTCCGCACTACGTTCTAAATAGGCCAAGTTGGGTTAAATGTTCTACGGTCCTCAGCTTCTCGGACCCCAAATCAGAGAAAGTAATGTCTATCCACAAATAACTTGTGTGACATCAGTAACCCTAAAGAGGTCTTCACTGAGTAGATGGGTCTCAAGCCAACTTGTTAAGGACTACTCCACACAAGTTGAACATTACTATACCATCATCCTATCTTAATTGCATTCAAGTTCGGTTTAGAACTTATCTCAACACTTAGAGATCACCAAGCATACCAAATTGATTATATCATACAAACAAGATATACAAACATCAACTATACAAATATATATACATAAAAAAGTAGGCTAGACCCACTGAGGACTACATCTCCAACAGAGTCGCCACCTACTTTTTGTTGCGGTAATTCATGAACATCAAGCTATGGATAAGCTTAACATCAATAAAACTAGAGTCGCCACCGCGCTTTTTTTGTTTCCAAAGGAAAAGGGAAAAGTACGAACAAAACCCAAAGATAATAAGTTTTCAAATCAAAACTAATAAAATGCCAGATTTTATAGGTAAAGGGGTTGGTTACACAGAGGGAAGGTGTTAGCCCCAAAAGAGTCCTGGGTACTCCTAGGGAGCCCTTTTTTATGTGTCCATGTGTTTTTGGTATAAATGATGTTTGATAAAAAAAATAGAGTATGGGGATAAGAAAAGAATTCATTGATTATATTTTTGTGTTTGACAAGACCTTCGGTCTTGTGCCTACGTACCAACATAAAAATGAGGGATCAAAATCTTGTAGTCCGTGGTAAAAATTTCAAATAAGTTGGTGAATTGTTTTTAATAAAAGTTTAATAAGAAAAGGCACAAAGGGCCAAAAGTTTGAATGGAGTTGTTAGTTATTTTTGTCTTTTTAAATTTTAAGTCAATATGATTAAGTTTATTTACAAATTTGATTTAAGAAAGAGTTTGAAAATTCAATGGCATAAGGCCAAAGTTTCTAATTATTGAAACAAAGTCTAAGTTTGAAATCACAAGCAAAGATTTTTTTTAAAAAGAGGGAGAGATTTTGAAATTTAAGAAGTGTGGGGAGATGAAGAGACTACCCTAAGCATAAATGTTAAGAGTTGAAAATATCTGACCAATGGGATGCAATCCAACAGACAAGAATGTCATATAGAAACCCATTTTCCTTTGTACTTTAATCAAGTAATGATCAATAAGAAATGAGCAATATCCAGACATCATAAAGATCAAGGCATCAAATAAAGATGGCCACATCCAAGCAAGCATTCCAATATATAGCAGTCTTCATTGTCTTCCAATGTACCAGATGAGATATTCCTTGATCAACTTAGAACACAACATCAGACACAACATCAAAATAACAATTAAGCACAGAGATAGAGTGGCAGGAGGATCCAAGAAATTCTCAAGTCTTGCATCAGATGAAAGCATAATTCAAAGATAGCTTAGTCTCAAATGTTGGTATTGGACAAGTCCTTTAGCACAGGAAATGTTGCCTAATTCTAAGTCCAGAAGCTCATATCAAGTTCAACAGTCCACCAAGTGTTTGTTTACGGTTTTTGTTGTTATTATGTGTTTTAGGGTCCTAAGACCACAAACAAAATCAAAACACACAAACAAGTATATACAATCACAAGATATGACTCAAATGAGAAAAAAAAGGACTTAAACGTAAACAAGTTATATGAAATGTAAATGGCAATGAATGATAAATGACTGAAAGTTAAATTGCATAAAGTAAATGACTTGAAAGTAAAAGCATAATGAATAAGAGTTAATCAAATGCTAATAACAAATTAGTGGTGTTAGAGGTGATTTTAATTTATTAAGTCATCCTTTGTAGAACACTCAACCATTCATTCACAAGTATGAATCCTTAAACCAAGACATCTTCCATGAGAAAGGCTCCAACTTGGGTAATTCAACCAGTATGCCACTAGCTCTCATGAAAGGAAAAAAGGTCAAGTCTCCATACAATGCCATGAAGAATGGGAGACTTACAATCTCACTTACTAGGATGTTATGCCTTGAGGGTCAAATTTAGCTCTATGTTAAGCAATCGTAATTGGACTTATGTAGAATTCACAACTATCTGAGATCAGGCATAAAAATATAGGTGTTAATTCATGTTAGAGATTTGGTACAAAGAATCAAACTCCTAAAACACACCACACACTAAAATAAAATAAAAACAAAAGGGAGGGACCTATCTCAGTCATACTTGTATTGATTCATCTAACACAAGGTCATTGATGAATCAATTAGCCTTAAGACATTAGAGATTTCATTGGTCAAATGAGGGAATGGGGAAGAATAGGGATGAAGATAAAGAGGGAGGGGAAGCTAGAACACAAATTGATCATGGGAGGAATTTCACTAAATCAAAACCATCCATTCATTTTTGGAGATGAAACGTACATTTCATCAATCCCCTAAATCCAATAGTTTTGATCCAACAAAAGTTAAATCAACCATGACCAAGGCCCAAACAGAAAGTCAAATATCACAAGACCATAAAAATGGCTCAACAACATTTTTAAACATTTAATCAATTTAAAAATGAATAAAAATACATTTTAATTTGGTCAAAACCTAAAATCCCTTCAAAACACCAAATAAATAACCAAGGGACTTATCCTAGATCAAACAAGGTCAAAGGACCTTAGACAAAAAATTTCACTATTTTTAAAATGTCAGAAGTATTTTTAAACAATTTAAAATGTACACAAAAATATTTAATTCATGAAAATTATCAAAGTTAATCCAAAAAATAATTTTAATTCAAAATATGGAAGAGAAATATATTTAAAGATTTTTAATGAAAGTCCCATATTTTTTGGATTAAAAATGAAATTAATATGAATCAAACAAAATAAAGGGATTAAATGAAAAATTAGAAAACAAAATGAAATTCGAAAAAACAAGGGTCATCAGATCTCCCTCATTAATTGAGGTGGCTGATCTGATGGCCAAGCGCGCGCTTCCATCAAACGCCTTAGTCAACGCGTGTACACGCGTGGTATTCCAAAGCAAGGGCCATGATTAGAACGTGGATTCATGATTAGATGGTCTGGGCAATGCCAACACACCACCAGAGCCCTAGCTCCGGTCATCTTCTCCAGTGGACCTCACCGGACTGGTCCACCACAAACCGCCACCAAAATAAAAAGTAAGAACATGATTTTTAAGTAAAAATGCTTAGGAGGACGATCATGACCTTCATTTCTTCCAATTCCAAGTATATTGAAAGATACATGGATTTGAAATTTGAGGTTCATAATCCGAGTTGCTTCGATTTAACCTCAAAGCAACTCAATCTTGTTGCTTACATTGGTAGGACTTTAGCCAACCAAAAATCAAAGTGAATGGTGAAGAATTGAGAGAGAATCGAAGAGAGAAAGTTTTACAAATGTCACCTTCTGTTTGCAGTGATGAAGCTTGATTTGGATCTCAATTGGCTTGGGCTTGCTTCCACTTGATTGGAGGAAGTGAATTGAGAGCTCAAATGGCTTGGATTCTTTGAGTTTCCACTTCAAAACAGAAGTGAAATTGAAACTCGATTTTCAATTGAAAACCTTCAAGATTATCCTTTAATGGAGATGTGAAGGTTGCAGGAGCAAAGCTTGGGCAAGGTGTGTCCAATTCTGAGCAGGAGGTAATGTATTTATAGGCTTGGCAATTGATTTTCACACACTTCCTTCCAAATGCCAAAAATAGAAATTCAAGTGATGTAATTAGGTTTAAAAATAGCAATTCTGAGCAAGTTGTGTCCCTTGAAATGATGTAATCAGGTCCAAGAATGATCATGAGTGATGCTGGAAGTATAACATGAAGCCATGCATTTGAAATTGAGAAGTGATCATGAGATTCATCCAAATGGAACCATGAAGAGTAACCATGCACAAGTCATTCAAACCTCGTCCAAGTTAACTGATTTTGGACTTTTTGGAAAGCTGACATCAAGGGGAGCAACTTTCATGTTGAACATATTTCCATTTGAAGCTTGTATGATGAAGAATGTTGAGGTGGAAGTTGGGGAAATCAAACATAATTAAAAAAATTCTAAGTACCAAGTCAAATGTTCACTTCTTCCACCTCAAATAACTTTTGCTATGAGCTTTAAATGGAAACAGTTCCTTCATCGAAGTTGTAGCTCTTTCAAACTTATTCAATTTAGTAACAAATTTGACCTCATTTGGATTAGGCATGAAGGATTTATGCATTTTAGAAGTTAAGGAAAATTACTTGTTCAATGGTAATGGCCCAAAATGACCTATAAGGTTTCCTCTTGGCACATGCCCTTGCAAGTTGAATTTGAAGTTTCTCAAAGTATCAAAGTTGGAGAGGACATCTTGAAATTGATAAAGAAACTTGGATGGCCTTCATCTCATAAAAAATGAGCAAGTTATGGTCCTTGGAAGTTGACCTCCTAACTAGGGCACAAACAAATAGACCTATAATCTTTCACCATAAAAAGTGACTTTCCAGGAAAACCTAGCTCTTGACCTCAACAGGAAAGTTGTTTGTAGTGTCATAATGAGTAACGTTTCTCTTGGAATAATTTTCATACGACAAAAATTGTAGGATAAGGGTCTAAGGAACCCCAGTTTTGACCAGTTGACTTTCTTTGGTCAACCTCTTTGAACAAGCTTGCAAACTTGAAGTTCTATTGGTCTTTAGAGCTCATGGAGGATCATATATGTTTGATATGATGTATAATGAAGTATCCTTTGATATATTTGATCAATTGTTGAAGAAACTTGCTGAGAAAGTCACACAAGATACCTAGATGAATTAGGGATCCCAACGCAAACAAGCTTCAAACGCTTAATGATTTCTTGATCAAATTGATAAATGAAGATCATGGGGATCCACAAATGATGTCTATAAAAAATATGAATCATCTCTTGATTAATCTCCTTGCATTGAGGGTCTCAAACCCTAATTGTGAGCTTGATGGGGCATTGGTGGATGCACACACTTCCTACAGAAGAAACAAAGCTATACATAGACATATTTTTGGCATTTTGGTTAGTAAATAATGAAAAAAAAGTATGATACAATCAAATGTGCTTGGTGATCTCTCCCAATACAAACCCAATGTATGAGGGGTAAGGAGGATGCCAAGGTGTGATCCCAAATCCAATGCATATGATGAGATAGCATGAGGTATCTTAGGGTCAAAATTGGGGTCTTACACCATGAAAATAAATCAATGGAAAGACTCGGTTGGGGAACGAGGAAAAATATGAGGGGAAATGGGTACATCATAACAAAGCTGAAATACTCAATCAAAACAGGGGATGGCAATCTCACTAAGGAAATACGCACTCCAACTCAACCGGGGAAGAATGAACTTCATCACAGGAGTAAAAGAGATATATAATCTACTACCGGTTACTAATACACTCGGACAGAGGTGCATCCGTTACCGGTTAGGGTAAACATATCAAGGATGACTTGCTGAGGAGAAAGAGATGTATTAATTATCGGTTACTGGGTAAGGATAACCTACTGCGGAGAAAAGATAAAATGGGATTTACCACTACCTGTTACTGGGCAGAAGACCAAAAACAGAGTATCCATCACTGGTTAAAGTGAACATATCAAAAATAAACTCAAAGGAAGAATATCTGTCATCGGTTAGGATGAACATATCAATGGTAGACTACCTGGGGAATGAGGAAGAATATTAGTTTCCAGTTAGGGTAAACATATCAAGGATAAACTGCCTGGGAAAAATCGGAATTATATCTAGCAATTACTAGGTAGAATACCACACGTAAGAGAAAATTTGTCACCGGTTAAAGTGAACATATCAAGGATCGACTCAGCAGTAGGAATTACAACTACCGGTTACCGGGTAGAATACCACAAAGAATAGGAAATTTGTCACTGGTTAAAGTGAAGATATCAAGGATAGAATCTCTGGGGAATAGAATAGGGATTACAACTACCTTTTTACTGGGTAGAAAACCAAAAAGGAATAATATCCGTCACCGGCTAGGATGAACATATCAAGGATAAACTTACCACAGAAACGTGAAAACGAATCCGTTGGGAAACACAAAGGAAGTAGATTATATTTTACCGGGTATTGAGCAAAATTAATGTACTCAACATCAAGAAGAATATTACCAGTTACCAAAAGATCTATCTAGGTAAAAACTAGAAAGAAATGGTCAAACAAGGACTCAACCCAATGAGGACATAACTCAAGGGGAGTGGTTCTATCCAGATGATTAACTGGGGAGGAAACTGAAATAACAACCGTCCACAAGGAAATAACTCAGTGGGGAATGAGAAAGGTTAAACTCTTTCCGCTTAAGGGACTGACACTCTACAAATGAAGGAGAACTAACAAACCAAATATGCATGCACAACGAAATATCTGATGTCGTGTTTATGCGTGAATATGCATGTATATGATTATGATTATGCCGACAAACTGTAGCACCTCAAATTTGCACCTACTTCTTGTACATACATTCTCATATTAGGTCATAACATAACATGGTCCACTGCATAACATTGCATTGTCCCTTTGCCTCAAGTGCAAGCCAGTCAGAAGAATTAGGTCAAACTGGTCAGGAGATCAGTCAGTCAAGCAAGCAAGTGCAATTTTCATTGAAACAAGGCCCTAGGGTTGGTCCAACATGTTCACATGACTTGGGGATCCTTTTGAAGTGTTTTGGTCAAGGATTGGATGTTCAGAAGTCATCAGTCAATGCACAGTTTGCCAGAAACCCTAAAAAGTCAAACTTGGTCAACTATGTCTGATTTTATGGTTTTGATGGTTGGATTTGGTTTGAGAGAGCTCATTCATGTCCAAATAGGCCTCATATAACATGTCAAAGACCATTATTGGAGAATTGGAAGCCAAATCAGAAATTTCCAAAAATAGAAACTGGACCTGTAACTGAAACTTGCCAAAAATGGAAACTTCTTGATCCCAAACTTACATCATGATACAAGCTTCAAATGAATTTTTGCCCAACATGAAAGTTGAAGATCTTGTTCTCCCATTTCCAAAAAGTCCAAGAACACTCAATTCCCATGTATGGTTGGCAAGTTATGATCAATTCATTCTCCAAAATTTTTGAACTTCAAAAGGCCATATCTCTCAAACCATTTGGCCAATTTGGGTGGGGTTTTTTGCAACAAATCACATTTGATCCCCTCTTTCCAAATATGCAACCATCATTCACCAAAACATTACCAATCAAAATGGCATTTTTGGACTTGCATGAATTAATTTCAAGTGAGGTTGAAAAATGAGTTTCAAAATTAACCACTTCCAACCAATTCTACCAATCAAATATGTTCAGAAATCATATTTTGGACATGTTCAAGGCCCATTTTCGTGCAGTACATACACCCATTACCAACTTGCTTGAAAATTGGCAAAAGGACACTTTTCACCAACTCCATTCCACTTTTTCATGAACCTTGATTAAGTACCATTGAACAGAGTATATATTCATCATTTTCTCTCTGAAGGAAACCCTAGCAGCCACTCTCACCAACAGAAAACCTCATTTTCTCAAACACACTCATTTTTCTTCATTTGGCATTTTTGCTGAAAACTTTCAAAGAACACAAGCCTTGGTCGATTGTTCCATCATATTCCATCGTTTTTGGAGCTGTAGCAAACACTATCTTTCAACTGTAAGCAAGGATTCATGGACTGTTTCTTCAAAGCTCCTCTAATGGCAGAACTCGTGTGCATCCAAACCAAGCATTCTTGAGCTTGAAACCTTCCACCATTCACTTATTGGAGCTTGGACCTTCACCTGTTTTAAGCATTTGGAGCCAAACAACATCAGAATTGCAACTGCACTTCAGAATTGGTAAATTTTCGATCTCCTTATTTTATCAAATCAATACATGCTTTAGAAAGGTCTCTCCATGCTGAGCTTCGTGATGGTCTTGCTTTTGAGAATGGTTGATTATTTCTGAAGATATGCTGTTTTTAAGTTTGAAGATGAAATGTATTTTTGCTCGATTCATGAGTTGTGTTGTGTTTTAGTGAAAATTGATGATGGATTCATGTTAGTCATGCTTTGCTGATCATTTCTGTGTATCCAATTGAGATTTCTGGAAAAATTATGGTTGAGTCGAATTTGAGAGGATGAAGATCATACTGTTGATTGCATAAACCCTAGTTTCTGTTTGCATTGCCCAGATTTCCTCTTTCTCACGTGTTGCATGTTACTATTCATCCATGAACCAATAGAAACATTTCATTTTCGTGGCCAAAACGACTGCGCATTGATAAGTGGTTTGGATTATTACAAAAATGCCATCCCCGGTTTTATTAATTCAATAAAATCATTTCATTTCAATTTTTATTTCACTTTGTTACACAATCTTACAAAAATCATAACATCCTCATTTTAATCCAATTTTCATGGGAATTTTTGCATTGTGTTCATCTGGACCTCTACTTATTTGTCATATTTTTTCTTGATTTTTTGATAAGTGGATTTTATTTGGTATTAGGGTTTTGACCATGTGCTCATATTTTGTACCTCTTGCCAAATCCTTTGTGAAATAGTGATACTTTATCCTATGGCCTTGAAATTTTTTATGCATAAACTAGACACATCCATGGTGATTTTGGTATAAAGTTTATGAATTTCTCATCTCTGGTCATTGAGTTATGATTTTTTGAAGTAGGGTGTGACAATTTGTGTCACACCATTGATGTGCAACTTGATGATTTTCTTTACCATTCCTCTTGACCTCAAATTGGATTGAATTTTTGCATGAAAGTACTTGAGTATGTCTAGTTTACATGTGATTTTTCTTGGAATTATTTGTGGCATTTCCTAATTGTTTGAGATTTTTCTCCCCTGTTTGGTCATATGTTGACTTTTTGTGATACATGTTCCCATTTCATTTGTGAAATTCTCATACTTTATTAGATGGACATGAAATTTGACATGTGATTAGTAGACATCTTAAGCTTTGCCATGGTTTTAGTCCCATTCATTTATCATATGCCATCCCTGATTTATGAATTTTTCAAGTTGATGCATGTTTGGTTGACTTCTTTGAGCATGTTCAAAATTACCTTGCCTTTCTGATTTTCATTGACTATCTTCTACTTGTCCAAATGAGATGAAATTTGACATGCATACCATGCTATGGGTTGTGATTGACCATGATTTATTTGGTGATTTTTGGAATTGTTTATGATTGGTTTTGAGTTAAGTCTTGCTGTTGACTTCTATGAGCTTCCATATGCCATGCTTTGACTTCTTTTGCTTGTGAAATGATGATGATGAATGATATGATTGTGGAACCAATTGAGTTTGTTTCTTGATTGTTTAAATATGATTTTGATTGGAGTTCATTTGCTGTTTTGACTTTCTCATCCCTTTTGACCCTAGGCTTGTCCTAGTGGTCCTGTTACTTATGTTTGAGCTCATTTTTTCAGGTTAAGCAACAATTACCCAATGAGACCAATACAAATTGATTGAGTGTGCTTGTTTATCATGACTAATCTATTTGTTTTGTAGGTTGCTTGGCTCACATGCCTTGAACCTTGTGCATTGCACATTTATCTGCTTGTGCTGACTGTTAGCCTTTGTTTCATTCTGATTTAACTTTGACTTGTATACTAACTGTGCTTGACTGATTTCAGGTACTTTAGTTGCTTTTAGTTCCTTGTGAACTTTGCTTTGCTTTGCTTGATAAGCAATTTGCATTGAGGTATACCTTTCTATCTTCATGTAGTCTGGAAGACCTGGCCTGTTACTTGGCCAGGCAACTGTCTGAAGTCCTCCTTAAGAGGCAATGTTTGTGACTGTTTACATTTGTCCTTGTACAGAGTCAAAGACCTCCTAAGTGAAGAGGCAATTGGCAGAACCCAAGGGATATGCAATCTATCCCCTGCTATTCTGTGTGTCATCTGCTTTGTTCACACCACTGTGTTGATGCATTGCAGATACAAACCCAAGATCTTGTACAATTGTACAGTTGAGTCAGTTTCACATGTGTAGAAGGGTTCCCACTTTCTGAACCCACACATTCTTGTCTTAAAGCTCTCCCAGGCCAGGGATAAGAGCTGTGAAGTCCTATCTTCACTCACCTTTCATCTGCTTCACCTTAGCCCCTCAATGGCAAGGTTAAGAGCTAACACTACCCAGTTCCAGTGGTTTGTTTGTTGAGGTTGATATGACCCCTCGACTAAAACCTGACCTTGTTTGAGCCCATTGCTTGCATATAGTGTGTGCTACTTGTGCTTGTGTGTTTGCTTTAGCTTGCTTCCTGTGCAAGTTAGGTTTAGTTTGACTTGCTTCCTGTGCAAGTTAGGTGTGGCTTGCTTCCTGTGCAAGTCATGATTAGGATAGGCTTGCCTCCTGTGCAAGTTAGCTAGAAACCTTAACTTAGGGATGATTTGCATGACAACGTCTAGGCTCGAGTCGTAGTCTCCCTAGTG
This sequence comes from Lathyrus oleraceus, assembly GCF_024323335.1. Classification (NCBI taxonomy): domain Eukaryota; kingdom Viridiplantae; phylum Streptophyta; class Magnoliopsida; order Fabales; family Fabaceae; genus Lathyrus; species Lathyrus oleraceus. The sequence continues at coordinate 275,939,920 of NC_066579.1, read as the reverse complement.
TTGTGTCTCCCTCTGTTATTTGGTTAGGCTAGTCCTTTATCCCCCCGTAGGGGAACTACGTCGCCCTGATCCTCATACCAGATGAGGTACGTAGGCAGGAGATGAGCAGATCTCTCCGAGCGCCTGTGTCTTTGTTTTGTCTTGTTGTGTGCTTGGAAGCTGATGTAAGTCCATCGAGTGGCATTTGGGTTCCAGTGTGGGTTTGTTGGTTCGGATGCTGATGTAAGTCCAGTGATTGGCATTCAGGCTCCACGTCTGCCTTTGCCTGTGTTTGTTTGTGTGCGTGTCAGCCGAGCTACGAATGCTCTGATTCTTCTCCGTCCAAGCAGATACGTATGCATAGGATGCGATATCCTAGCGAGCATGTGTCGTTTCCCCAGTCCGAACTACTTCGACTCTGATGTCTATGCCTGATAGACTAAGTAGGCTCAGGACGCGATGTCCTGCCGAGTCAGTTTCAGTCTGTTTTCTTGTGTCTCCTTCAGCCAGTGTGTGTGTGTGAGCAGTGTTTTTTTAGCAACCATTTTTCCTTCCTTTTGTGCGTGGATCCCGTCGAGTACGACGGATGCGTAGGGGTGCTAATACCTTCCCTTCGCATAACCGACTCCCGATCCCATTCTCTTTGGTCGCGAGACCATGCTTTTTCCAGGTTTACTCTGAGCGTTTCCTTTCCCTCTTTTGGGATAAATAACGCACGGTGGCGGCTCTGTTGTTCTTGTTTCCCGCCGGTTTTTCGCGTGATGCGACAGCTGGCGACTCTGCTGGGGAATATAGAGAAGTTGACCTGTGCTGGTCCGTCTTCCCTAAGCGAGTCTCTCCTAGCGCTCTCTAGGATAGGGTTTGGTTGCTTTTGCTGTTATTTATTGCATTCATTTATTTATTGTTTGCATTCATGTTTGCACTTATGTTTGCATTCATTCACATTCATTATTCATCTGGCTGGTTGTCTGTTTCTCTTTGTTGGGGTGGGAGTTACATGAGGTAAAAGGCCCAATACCCAGGCCATGAGTGAAATCTAGGATACTTAGGAATAGAGTGATTCATGGGAAGCGGGTGGTATTGCGCCACTTAGCGGAACATTGATATCACGAGCAGTTCAGACCCTGGTGGGATATTATCGTTACATACTTCGGGTGTGTATATGATGATATTCTGCGAAAGGTTATTTATGCTGCGTTTCTCTCGACCTTACCCTGGCCTAGATGACACCCGTGAGTGGGGAGGGAATGATCATTATTACAGGTACAGTTGGTGACTTGTTGGTGACTTGTTGGTGACTTGTGGTCCTGTTGGTGACTATTGGTTCAGAAGTTTGGGGGTCTCAGATGAATATGTGGTTCCGAGTTCAAGCCGAAGCTTTGATCCTGTGTTTCGAGAGACACAGCCAACCAGTCCAGTCTGCATCATTTGCATCATAGCATATTTATTTTTCAAAAGAAACGCAATAAAAAAAAAGATACAAAAAAAAAAGAAAAGAAAAAGAAAAAAGAAAAAAAAACTAATCCCTGCATGCATATCATTTCTCAGGTACATTCCAGAGCTTGTTCACTGATAGAGATGGCAACAGTCCCAGAGTTGAAGCGGAAGACTTGTTCCTACAGCTTTCACCGTGAACCTTTGACGTCTCTGATTGAGTTGAGCAACCTTATGACCAGTGGTAACCAGAAGGGGTTTGTTGACCAGTATGGAGATATTCTGACACTGTTGAAGATGGTAGTCGATCCGGTGCCGTTGCAGACTCTTCTACAGTTCTACGACCCAGAGCTTCATTGTTTCACCTTTCAAGATTATCAGTTGGCGCCTACTCTTGAGGAGTACTCCATTCTGCTGAGTGTCCCGGTCCGGTATCAGGTTCCTTTCTTGGATGTGCCCAAGGAGGTTGATTTCAGAGTTGTTGCCAGAGCTCTCCATTTGGGTATCAAGGAAGTCAGCGATAGTTGGAAGTCCAGTGGGGATGTTGTAGGATTGCCTTTGAAGTTTCTGTTAGGGTAGCTAGAGAAGAAGCAGAGAAGGGAAGTTGGGAAGCCTTTCATGCTCAGTTGGCCGTCATGATCTATGGGATCGTCCTGTTTCCGAGTATGCCCAATTTTGTTGACTATGCTGCAGTCAGTATTTTCATTGGAGGAAATCCAGTTCCTACTCTGTTAGCTGACACTTACTATGCTATTCACAGTAGGCATGGTAAGGGTGGGGCTATCAGGTGTTGTCTCCCGCTTTTGCTCAGATGGTTCTTGTCTCTCCTGCCAGTCGGTGGACCTTTTGTGGATGCTCAGAGCACGCATAAGTGGACTCAGAGGGTTATGTCTCTTACCTCCTATGATATCAGGTGGCAATCTTACCGGATGGATGTGCGTAACGTCGTTATGAGCTATGGAGGATTCCGTAATGTGCCACTCATAGGGACTAGGGGTTGCATCAATTACAACCCGGTTCTTTCTCTTCGCCAGTTGGGGTTTGTGATGAAGGGAAGACCACTTGAGGCTGAGGTAGCAAAAAGTGTGTATTTTGAGAAGCAGAGTGACCCGGATAGATTGGAGCAGATAGGAAGAGCTTGGAAGTCTATTGGTATGAAGGATGGATCTGTCTTAGGGAAGAAGTTTGCCGTTGCTATGCCCGATTACACTGATTGGGTCAAGGAGAGAGTAGAAACTTTGTTGTTACCCTACGATAGGATGGAGCCGTTGCAGGAGCAACCACCTTTGATCCTTGCTGAGAGTGTGCCTGCGGAGCACTACAAGCAAGCCCTGATGGAGAATCGCCGTTTGAGAGGGAAGGAGCAGAATACCCAGATGGAGTTGTACAAAGCCAAAGCTGATAGTTTGAACTTGGCTCATCAACTCAGAGGAGTGCGAGAAGAAGATGCTAGCAGACTGAGAAGCAAGAAGAGATCCTACGAGGAGATGGAGAGCATGTTAGATGCAGAACACCGGGAGTGCTTGAGGTTGCAGAGGGTTGAGGCCAGCTATCAGAAGAAGATCAGAGACTTGGAGAAGCAACTCAGAGATAAAGAAATCCAGTTGAAGAAAGAAGTAGACTTGAGACAGACATCAGAGAACCACCTTGGAGGAGAAGTGGTAGAGCTTAGACGACAACTGAAGGAGAAGATCACTCTTTTGCCAGAATGTTCAGAATGTGACCTGTTGATAGACCAGTGTCAGTACTTGAAGACTCTCATTCCGGGAGGCCGTTTGTCTTAGCTTGTATCTTTGATATGTATGTTGAGAATCACCTCCAGGCTTGTTGGATGGGATTCATTGTTGTACTCCGATTGTTTGGATTTTCTTTGTCGACTTTGTTGTATGATCCTGTTACTCATATAGATGAGGTTGTTGGTTTCACCTTGTACTCATCACTCTTGTGTATGTTGTTTCTGTGCTTCTATGTTGTTCTTGCTGCAGGTTGCCATCTTTTGAGGATGACTCAGGCTCTTTGAATGCCTGAGGAATGAACATATCATGTGCATCATACGCATCATTAGCACCATACTCATATCATTTTGCATAACAGGTGTTCTTGGTCGTGACTTCTCACTCTTGGTTCCTGTTCAGGCAGGATAGCTGATCAACGTCCGCACCGCTACTCAACAAGACTGAATCAACAGAGAGGTATGGATCAAGTTCAAGCTGAGTTGGCTGAGATGAAGGCTAACATGGCCCAGTTTATGAATATGATGCAAGGGGTTGCACAAGGTCAAGAAGAACTTCGAGCCATGGTTCAGAGACAAGAGGCTGCAATTCCACCGGTCAACCATGCTCCGCCAGAGGGAGGCCCGGTCAATGATAATAATGTTGCTGCTGCTGTACCCATCAACAACTATGCTGTAGGTGATGAGTTGGGGGGTATTCGAATCAACGGTCAACCTATTGCTCCAGATGCCGCTAATGCCAGAGCGGTCCGTGCCCCGGCCCGTAATCCTGCTCCGATTGTTGACAGACAAGAGGATATGTTCACTCTGCTCAGTGAAGACGAAGTGTTCTGGGAAGGGTTGATGAGAGGGATCGTAAAGTTGATGCCCTTGCTGAGAAAATTAGAGCTATGGAATGTCAAATTCTCTCGGTTTTGATGTTACCAATATGGGGTTGGTGGAAGGTTTGAGAATCCCTTACAAGTTCAAAGCACCGTCCTTCGATAAATACAACGGTACTTCTTGCCCTCGCACCCATGTGCAGGCTTATTATCGAAAAATCTCTGCGTATACCGATGATGAAAAGATGTGGATGTATTTTTTCCAAGATAGTCTATCTGGGGCTTCTTTGGACTGGTACATGGAATTAAAGAGAGATTCGATCCGATGCTGGAGGGATCTGGGTGAGGCTTTCTTGAGGCAATATAAACATAACATGGACATGGCGCCTAGCCGGACTCAGCTGCAGAGTCTATGTCAGAAATCCGGAGAGAGCTTCAAGGAGTACGCCCAGAGGTGGCGTGAACTGGCTGCTAGAGTTCAACCCCCTATGCTGGAGAGGGAGTTGACAGATATGTTTATCGGTACTCTTCAGGGTGTGTTTATGGACCGGATGGGGAGCTGCCCATTCGGTAGTTTTTCTGATGTTGTCATTTGTGGAGAGAGGACTGAGAGCTTGATTAAAACTGGGAAGATCCAAGATGCTGGTTCCTCTTCTTCTAAGAAGCCGTTTGCTGGGGCACCTCGTCGAAGAGAGGGTGAAACTAATGCTGTTCAATACCGCAGAGATCAGAACAGAAGTCAACGCTGTCAGTTGCTGCAGTGACCATTCCGGCACCTCAACCTCGTCAACAACAACAACAAAGAGTTCAACAACCGCAACAACAACAACAGCAACGTCCGTATCAGCCCAGACAAAGGATGCCTGATCGACGTTTTGATTCGCTACCCATGTCGTACGCCGAACTGCTGCCCGAACTACTCAGGTTGGGGTTGGTTGAGTTGCGTACAATGGCTCCGCCTACAGTATTGCCTCCTGGGTACGACGCCAACGTCCGTTGTGACTTTCACTCTGGGGCACCAGGGCATCATACTGAGAAGTGTCGGGCTCTCCAGCACAAGGTCCAAGATTTGATCGATGCCAAGGCGATCAACTTCGCTCCAGTGCCTAACGTCGTAAACAACCCTATGCCTCAGCATGGTGGGCATAGAGTGAACAATATTGAGGGGAAAGAAGCTGAAGATCTGGTTGTTAATGTTGATGATGTTCAGACTTCTCTGCTAGTTGTGAAGGGCCGTCTGCTGAATGGGGGTGTCTACTCGGGCTGTGATGAGGATTGTTTGGGCTGTGCAGAATCTGAGAATGGTTGCGACCAGTTAAGGGCCGGTATCCAGGGTATGATGGATGAGGGTTGTTTGCAATTCAGTAGGGCTGTAAAAGATTGTGGAACAGTGTCAACTATCACCATTTACTTTAAACCAACTGAAGGACGTGGACAAAGGGTCGTTAGTGCACCTGCAACAAATGGTACCCCAGTTACCATTTCCGTGCCTGTAACCATCAGTGCTCCAACTACTATCGTTGCGTCTGGAAGAAGGGCTGTTGAGAATAGTAGAGCCGTGCCGTGGAAGTATGATAATGCTTACCGCAGTAACAGAAGGGCTGAAAGTCAGACGAGACCAGTGAATCAAGCTCCAGTGACAATTGGTTTACCGAATAGAGTTCCTGCAACTGTTGGTCCGGCTGTGGATAATGTAGGGGGTCCAGGAGGTTTTACCAGAAGCGGTCGTCTGTTCGCACCGCAGCCTTTGAGGGACAATAATGCTGAGGCTCTCGCCAAAGCAAAGGGTAAGCAAGCTGTGGTTGAGGAAGAGCCTGTCCAGAAGGAAGCGCCCGAGGGCTCATTTGAGAAAGACGTGGAGGAGTTTATGAAATAATCAAGAAGAGTGACTACAAGATTGTAGATCAGTTGAATCAAACTCCGTCCAAGATTTCTATACTTTCACTGTTGTTGTGCTCTGAGGCACACCGTAATGCCTTGCTGAAGATGTTGAATCTGGCTTACGTGCCTCAGGAGATTTCTGTCAATCAACTGGAGGGTGTGATGGCCAATGTGAGCACCAGGCATGGTGTAGGATTCACCAACCTGGACTTACCACCTGAAGGGCGGAACCATAACAAAGCCTTGCACATCACCATGGAGTGCAAGGGGGCAGTGTTGTCTCACGTATTGGTAGACACCGGGTCGTCGCTGAATGTGCTGCCTAAGCAGATTCTGAAGAAGATTGATGTGGAAGGGTTTGTGCTTACTCCCAGTGACCTGATCGTTCGTGCTTTCGACGGCTCCAAACGTTCTGTGTGTGGGGAAGTTACCTTGCCTGTGAAGATAGGTCCTGAGGTATTCGATATCATCTTCTATGTTATGGACATCCAGCCCGCCTATAGTTGTTTATTGGGGCGTCCATGGATTCATGCAGCAGGGGCAGTCTCGTCGACTCTCCATCAAAAGCTCAAGTATGTCTGGAACGGTCAGATTGTGACCGTGTGCGGTGAAGAAGAGATTCTGGTGAGTCATCTATCCTCGTTCAAATATGTTGAGGTGGATGGCGAGATCCACGAAACCTTATGCCAGGCGTTTGAGACTGTGGCTCTTGAGAAAGTGGCGTACGCTGAGCAGAGGAAGCCAGGTGCTTCAATTACTTCTTACAAGCAGGCTAAGGAGGTTGTTGATTCTGGCAAAGCTGAAGGCTGGGGCAAGATGGTGGATTTGCCTGTCAAAGAAGACAAATTTGGCGTTGGTTACGAGCCTCTCCAAGCAGAGCAGAATGGTCAAGCGGGTCCGAGTACCTTTACCAGCGCTGGGCTGATGAATCATGGCGACGTCTCTGCAACCGGTAGTGAAGACTGTGACAGTGATTGTGATTTGGACAACTGGGTTCGCCCGTGTGCACCAGGGGGTCTATCAACAACTGGACGGCTGAAGAAGTGGTTCAAGTTACTCTTCTGACAGAGTAATTTTCTGTTGTTTTTTCATTTTGCATGAAAATCCTACGATCTGCCCAAGGCGTAGTGATTCATTGTAGGGCCTCATCATGTTTTAATGATTATCATTAATGAAGGACATTTTTTGCAATCAAACTTTGTGATCCCTGTCTTTCTATTTTTTGTTTTCATCTTTTTTCAAAAACAATAAAAATGGCAATGTTTTTGTTTTTTGTGACTTTATTGAACTCTTTTTCTAAAACAAAGCATTAAACATGCAGAAGCGATCTTATGGCATTCACTATGAACAGTTCTGTTATGGCTCAGTATGATTTCGACAATCCCATCTACCAAGCTGAAGAGGAGAGTGAGGAAGACTGTGAACTCCTGCAGAATTGGTCAGATTGCTGAAGCAGGAGGAAAGGGTCATCCAACCTCATCAGGAGGAGTTGGAGGTTGTTAATTTGGGTACTGAGGACGCCAAAAGAGAAATCAAGATTGGGGCTGCTTTAGAGGACTCTGTCAAGAGGAGGCTGATTGAGATGCTGAGAGAATATGTGGAGATATTCGCCTGGTCATATCAAGATATGCCTGGGTTGGATACAGACATTGTGGTGCATCGATTACCTCTTAGAGAAGGATGTCCTTCGGTCAAGCAGAAGCTTCGTAGAACGAGTCCTGATATGGCAGCTAAGATCAAGGAAGAGGTTCAGAAGCAGTGGGATGCGGGTTTTTTTGGCTGTTACAAGTTATCCCCCATGGGTGGCCAACATCGTTCCTGTGCCAAGAAAGATGGCAAAGTCAGAATGTGTGTCGATTACCGGGATTTGAATAGAGCGAGTCCGAAAGATGATTTCCCATTACCTCACATTGATGTATTGGTTGATAATACGGCTCAATCCTCGGTATTCTCTTTCATGGATGGTTTCTCTGGATATAATCAGATCAAGATGGCGCCAGAGGACATGGAAAAGACGACATTCATTACACCTTGGGGCACGTTCTGCTATAAGGTGATGCCATTTGGGCTAAAGAATGCTGGTGCTACCTATCAGAGGGCAATGACGACTCTTTTTCATGACATGATGCACAAAGAAATTGAAGTGTACGTAGATGATATGATTGCGAAGTCGCAGACAGAAGAGGAGCACTTGGTTAATTTGCAGAAGCTGTTTGATCGGTTGAGAAAGTTCAAGCTGAGGTTGAATCCGAACAAGTGTACGTTTGGGGTGAGATCAGGGAAGCTTTTAGGCTTCATTGTCAGTGAGAAAGGGATTGAGGTTGATCCAGCAAAAGTCAAAGCTATTCAAGAGATGCCTGAACCGAAAACGGAGAAGCAAGTCCGTGGGTTTTTAGGGAGGTTGAACTACATTGCAAGGTTCATATCTCACCTAACTGCCACATGTGAACCAATTTTCAAACTGCTCAGAAAGAATCAGGCGATCAAGTGGAATGATGATTGTCAGAAAGCTTTTGACAAGATTAAAGAGTATTTACAGAAACCTCCAATCCTTATACCTCCAGTTCCAGGGAGACCTCTGATAATGTACCTGTCAGTGACTGAGAACTCGATGGGGTGTGTATTGGGACAGCATGACGAGTCTGGTCGAAAAGAGCATGCCATATACTACCTTAGCAAAAAGTTTACCGACTGTGAAACAAGATATTCACTGCTCGAGAAAACTTGCTGTGCTTTGGCCTGGGCTGCTCGCCGACTGAGGCAGTATATGTTGAACCATACTACCTTATTGATTTCTAAGATGGATCCAGTGAAGTACATCTTTGAGAAACCGGCTCTCACCGGACGCGTTGCTCGTTGGCAGATGATTCTAACAGAATATGATATTCAGTACACGTCACAAAAGGCCATCAAAGGTAGTATTCTGTCAGACTACCTCGCCGAGCAACTGATTGAAGATTATCAGCCTATGATGTTTGAATTCCCTGATGAAGACATCATGTATCTTAAGATGAAAGATTGCGAAGAGCCTCTTGTCGAGGAAGGACCGGATCCGGATGACAAATGGACACTGATGTTTGATGGGGCTGTGAATATGAACGGTAACGGTGTTGGTGCGTGTTGATCAATCCTAAAGGTGCTCATATACCTTTTTCTGCCAGATTGACGTTTGACGTCACCAACAATGAAGCTGAGTATGAGGCTTGTATCATGGGGATAGAAGAAGCCATTGATCTGAGGATCAAAACGCTTGATATTTATGGAGATTCCGCTCTAGTGGTCAATCAAGTCAATGGAGATTGGAATACGAATCAGCCGCATTTGATTCCGTATAGAGATTACACCAGAAGAATACTGACGTTCTTCAAGAAGGTGAAGTTGTATCATGTCCCCCGGGATGAGAATCAGATGGCTGATGCCTTGGCGACTTTGTCTTCCATGATCAAAGTTCATTGGTGGAATCATGTGCCACATGTTGCGGTGAATCGACTCGAGAGGCCTGCGTATGTGTTTGCAGCCGAGTCTGTTGTGATTGATGAGAAGCCGTGGTATTATGACATCAAGAACTTCCTCAAGACTCAGGAGTATCCTGAAGGTGCGTCGAAGAATGACAAGAAAACCCTGAGAAGGCTAGCTGGAAGCTTCTATTTGAATCAGGATGATGTGTTGTATAAGAGAAACTTTGACATGGTCTTGCTCAGATGCGTGGACAGACCCGAGGCGGACATGTTAATGCAGGAAGTTCATGAAGGTTCCTTCGGTACTCATGCCGGCGGACATGCAATGGCTAAGAAATTGTTGAGAGCGGGTTATTACTGGATGACTATGGAATCCGATTGTTTCAAGTATGCTCGGAAGTGCCATAAGTGTCAAATTTATGCTGATAAGGTGCATGTACCACCAAGCCCTCTGAATGTCATGAATTCGCCTTGGCCGTTTGCCATGTGGGGCATTGATATGATTGGGAAGATTGAGCCTACTGCTTCGAATGGACATCGCTTCATTTTGGTAGCGATTGACTATTTCACCAAATGGGTGGAAGCAGCTTCCTATGCTAACGTTACCAAACAAGTGGTTACCCGGTTCATCAAGAAAGAAATCATATGTCGTTATGGAGTTCCTGAGAGAATCATCACTGACAATGGTTCGAATCTCAATAACAAGATGATGAAAGAGCTTTGTAAAGATTTCAAGATTGAACATCACAATTCTTCTCCTTACAGACCGAAGATGAATGGTGCTGTAGAAGCGGCGAACAAGAATATCAAGAAGATTGTGCAGAAGATGGTCGTTACGTACAAGGATTGGCATGAGATGCTGCCTTTCGCTTTGCATGGGTACCGTACCTCAGTACGTACGTCGACCGGGGCAACCCCTTACTCCCTTGTGTATGGTATGGAAGCTGTCCTACCTGTTGAAGTGGAGATTCCTTCTCTGAGAGTTTTATTGGATGTCAAGCTGGACGAAGCCGAGTGGATTCGAACAAGGTTTAACGAGTTGAGCCTTATCGAAGAGAGACGGCTAGCAGCTGTATGCCATGGACAGTTGTATCAGCGAAGGATGAAGCGAGCCTTTGATCAGAAAGTGCGTCCTCGAAGCTATCAGATCGGTGATCTAGTTTTGAAGAGGATCCTCCCTCCCGGTGCAGATAACAGGGGCAAGTGGACTCCTAATTATGAAGGTCCATATGTTGTGAAAAAGGTATTCTCCGGTGGAGCCTTGATGCTTACAACTATGGATGGTGAAGACTTTCCGTCTCCTGTTAACTCAGATGTAGTCAAAAATACTTCGCATAAATTGACCCGCTGGACAAAAAGAAAAAAGAGTCCAGGCAAAAAAGGGCATCCCGGCGAACCAAAAAACAGAAAGAAATTCGGGCAAAAATTAGGGATAAAATGAAAAGAATTTGTACACCCGGTAAGTCGAAAACCCGCAAGGGCGGCTTAGGCAAAAATGGGTATCCCGGTGGATTGAAAACCCGAAAGGGCGATCCAGCCAAAAGAGGGATTAAAGCGAAGACTACAGTCTGAGTTGTCTGTACTTCATCAAGCTTTGTCGTCTGCCATCTCGAAAGATGTGATCCGTCCAGTCATTCTTCTCAGAAAGCAAGGAGTTGGGAGGAAAACTGATGATCTGTGAGTTATAACAGAATTGGGAAATAGTGGATGTCGTGTTCACATTGCCATTAGGATAGATCTTTCCTTTTGTGCGCAATTACCTCTTTCTAGGAATTGCCTCCCAATGTATTTGCCTTTTCAGGCGCATTTTCAATCAATAAAAGTCGTTATTCAGATAAATGGCTCTTTTGTTTTTATTTTTACTGTTTTGTTTGCAAAAATGTCCGAATTTTTGATAGGCATTGCATATAAGAACATGAAGGCTACACAATAACGTGCAAAAAGATAAAACATTTGAAAATCATTTTGAATGTTGAGGACACTTGAGCGTATCTTGTCCATGTATCCCCTGGGGGCATTTTGTTGTGCTGTTTTTCGGGTTGGCGTCTGTGAGGACGTTTCCTCAGCAGCATATTTTCCCCAAGCAAATTTGGAAGCTATCAGAGCTATGTTCCCATGCGGAGACGTCTGTGGATAGTGCCTTCTATTTCCCAGCAGATCCAAGGATTGCCTATCCCCAGCGGGCCTGTATTTGCCAATTTCCTCCCCGAGTGAGGCAGGTTCATTGAAATTTATCTCCAACATTTATCCTATCTGTGGACTGAAGGATATCCCCAGCGGGGTTCACCTTTCCCCAGCAGCAGTGCTATTCTTCAACATGAGTGAGAAGTCGTTGCTCTCCCTGCAGAGTCTCCCCGCAGAGTTGGAGTACCCGATCAGTTTTGGCTCCCCAGCTGGAGTTTTTCATCATTTTTGCATTTTTGCATTTTAGTGATCATTGCATCCTCAAACTGCGTAGCATTCCCATTCAATATGGAGCATTACGCCATAGAAAAATTCAAACATATGCATTCATGTGTTAACCCAATCAGACAATATCCCCGGCAGAGGCGGATCATTTTGTTCAACATCGGTGCAACACGCCTGCTACAGTGGCTCCTGACAGCATTCAGGATTGATATTCCCCAGAGAGGTTTATTTCCTCACCCGTCCGATGACGGAAAGTTTGTTTCTCCCCAGTGAGGTCCCCAGCAAGTGGTCAACCTTGCCTTGACATATCTAAGATGACGTTCTTGTGATACCGGTAAGTGTCATGCCAGCACCCACGTGTGTTTCTTTGTTTGGTGTCGGTAAACACCATTGTTTCGGTGTATGTAAACATCGGGTATTCTCCCCAGTCATCGGTAAATGTCTGGTCATCATTTTTGGTGTCGGTAAACACCATTGTTTCGGTGTCTGTAAACATCGGGTTTTCTCCCCAGTCATCGGTAAATGTCTGGTCATTTTTTGATGTCGGTAAACATCATCTTTCGATGTCGGTAAACATCGAGTCTTTTCTGCAGTCATCGGTAAATGTCTGATAATCCCCAGCTAGAGATCCCCAGTAGAGTCATCGGCAAATGTCCTATCTGGTTTCCAGTTGCAAATATTTGTTTTTTCCCTTAGTGAAGTGTTCCCCAGTCATCGGTAAATGTCTGGTCGTTTTTGGATGTCGGTAAACATCATCTTTCGATGTCGGTAAACGTCGAGTCTCATCCCAGTCATCGGTAAATGTCTGGTCATGCTTTGTTTCCTTGTTGATAAAATCAAGATCCCCAGAAGTCGTCGGTAAACGTCTTGTTTGATTACACCACAAAGATTTTGTTCCTCCCCAAGTGGAGACGCCATCGGTAAATGGCCCTGTATGCTTCGATATCGGTAAATATTGAATGCCCAGTTTTATCAACCATCGGTAAATGGCCCCGTTTTCCTCGATATCGGTAAATATCAGATCCCCAGTTGCAGTAGCCATCGGTAAATGTTCGAATTGAAGTTGATATCGGTAAATGTCAAGTTTCTTTGCAGCAGCCATCGGTAAATGGTCTTGTTGAAGTTGATATCGGTAAATATCAAGTTTCCAGTTTCTAACCATCGGTAAATGGTTTCGCCTTTCTGAAATTTTCAATGGCAGGCGTCATCAGTAAATGACGTAGTTCTTCTTGTATCATATCCGGCAGAGTGCAAATTTCTACGGTTCTTTGGTATTCAATCCCTGTTTACCCTGAAAGTCTGACAGCCGTCGCTATCATCCGTTCGGGTTCCCAGCTGATTGAATAGGGGCAGCTGTAGCACCTCAAATTTGCACCTACTTCTTGTACATACATTCTCATATTAGGTCATAACATAACATGGTCCACTGCATAACATTGCATTGTCCCTTTGCCTCAAGTGCAAGCCAGTCAGAAGAATTAGGTCAAACTGGTCAGGAGATCAGTCAGTCAAGCAAGCAAGTGCAATTTTCATTGAAACAAGGCCCTAGGGTTGGTCCAACATGTTCACATGACTTGGGGATCCATTTGAAGTGTTTTGGTCAAGGATTGGATGTTCAGAAGTCATCAGTCAATGCACAGTTTGCCAGAAACCCTAAAAAGTCAAACTTGGTCAACTGTGTCTGATTTTATGGTTTTGATGGTTGGATTTGGTTTGAGAGAGCTCATTCATGTCCAAATAGGCCTCATATAACATGTCAAAGACCATTATTGGAGAATTGGAAGCCAAATCAGAAATTTCCAAAAATAGAAACTGGACCTGTAACTGAAACTTGCCAAAAATGGAAACTTCTTGATCCCAAACTTACATCATGATACAAGCTTCAAATGAATTTTTGCCCAACATGAAAGTTGAAGATCTTGTTCTCCCATTTCCAAAAAGTCCAAGAACACTCAATTCCCATGTATGGTTGGCAAGTTATGATCAATTCATTCTCCAAAAATTTTGATCTTCAAAAGGCCATATCTCTCAAACCATTTGGCCAATTTGGGTGGGGTTTTTTGCAACAAATCACATTTGATCCCCTCTTTCCAAATATGCAACCATCATTCACCAAAACATTACCAATCAAAATGGCATTTTTGGACTTGCATGAATTAATTTCAAGTGAGGTTGAAAAATGAGTTTCAAAATTAACCACTTCCAACCAATTCTACCAATCAAATATGTTCAGAAATCATATTTTGGACATGTTCAAGGCCCATTTTCGTGCAGTACATACTGTCGCATCGCGCGAAAAACCGGCGGGAAAAGAAAGAAACAACAGAGCCGCCACCGTGCGTTATTTATCCCAAAAGAGGGAAAGGAAACGCTCAGAGTAAACCTAGGAAAGAACATGGTCTCGCGACCAAAGAGGATGGGTTCGGGAGTCGGTTATGCGAAGGGAAGGTATTAGCACCCCTACGCATCCGTAGTACTCTACGGGATCCACGCACAATAGAAAGGAAAATGGTTGCTAAACACTGCTCAAATACTCACACACACTGGCTGAAAGGGACACAAGAGACTGACTGAAACTGACTCGGCAGGATGTCGCATCCTGGGCCTACTTAGTCTATCAGGCATAGACATCGGAGTCGAAGTAGTTCGGACTGGGGAAACGACACATGCTCGCTAGGATGTCGCATCCTATGCATACGTATCTTCTCGGACGAGAGAAGAATCAGAGCGTTCGTAGCTCGGCTGACACGCACACAAACAAACAAACACAGGCAAACATGGAGCCCGACTGCCAATCACTGGACTTATGTCAGCATCCGAACCTAAACACACACAAGAAGGCAAACATGGAGCCCAAATGCCAATCACTGGACTTACATCAGCATCCGAACCAAACACACGCACACTGGAACCCAAATGCCACTCGATGGACTTACATCAGCTTCCAAGCACACCACAACACAACAGGTTAATAGGGAGTCGGGGACTCGAGCCTATAACTGTCAAGCACACACAAACGGACAGACAGCAAATGCTAAGGAGTCAGGGACTCGAGCCTAGCAAAGGTCAGACAACACACACAAAAAGAAAGAAAAGGCGCCCGGAGAGATCAGCTCAATCTCCTGCCTACATACTTCATCTGGTGTGAAGATCAGGGCGATGTAGTTCCCCTACGCAGGGATAAAGGACTAGCCTAACCAGATAACAGAGGGAGACACAACTAGGGAGACTACGACTCGAGCCTAGATGTTATCATGCAAATCATCCCTAAGTTAAGGTTTCTAGCTAAACGGCACGCGGGCCAACCTATCCTAAGCATGGCTCACACAGGAAGCAAGCCACACACACACTTAACTTGCACAGGGAGCAAGCCAAGTAAAACCTACTTGCACAGGAAGCAAGTCAAACTATCCTAACCTGCACAGGAAGCAAGTCAAACTATCCTAACTTGCACAGGAAGCAAGTCAAACTATCCTAACTTGCACAGGAAGCAAGTCAAACAATCCTACAAGCACAGATAGCACACGCTATACACAAACAAGTGGCTCAAACAAGGGTTAGGTTTTAGTCAAGGGGTCATATCAACCTCAACAAACAAACCTCTGGAACTGGGTGAATGTTGCTCTTAACCTTGCCATTGAGGGGCTAAGGTGAAGCAGATGAAAGGATGAAGTGAGGATGAGACCTCACAGCTCTTATCCCTGGTCTGGGAGAGCTCAAGACAAGAATGTGTGGGTTCAGAAAGTGGGAACCCTTCTACACATTTAGAACTGACTCAACTGTACAGTTGTACAAGATCTTGGGTTTGTATCTGCAATGCATCAACACAGTGGTGTGAGCAAGGCAGATGACACACTGAATAGTGGGGGATAGATTGCATATCCCTACCTTCCACCAATTGCCTCTTCACTTAGGAGGACTTTGACTCTATGCAAGGACAAAATTAAACAATCACAAACATTGCCTCTTAAGGAGGACTTCAGACAGTTGCCTGGCCAAGTAACAGGCCAGGTCTTCCAGACTACATGAAGTAAAAGAGACATACCTCAATGCAAATTGCTTATACAAGCAAAGCAAAGCAAAAAGTTCACAAGGAACTAAGCAACTAAAGCACCTGAAACAGTCAAGCAAATGTTAGTATGCAACTTCAAACAAAACAAACAGAAACAGACAACCACAGTTAATTGGAGGCACAGGGATATGCAAGGCACAAGGCTTAAGGCATGTGAGCCAAGCCACCTACAAAACAAATAAGGTTAGACAATGATATTTGAGCAAGCTCAATCAAAAAGAATTGGTCACAATGGCCATTTGATGGTCAACCTGAAATCACAAACTCAAAGGTGAGTAACAGGACCACTAGGGCAAGCCTAGGGTCAAAAGTGAATGAGAAAGTCAAAACAGCAAGGGTTAAGTATCCAAAATCATGTTCAAACAATTAGGAAACAAAACCAATTGGGTTCACATTCATATCAATCACTATCATCATTTCATGAACCATTTAGGTCAAAACATGGCAAACAGGAGCTCATAGAAGTCAACAGCAAGACTTGCATAAAAAGCAATCTAAACATTTTCCAAAAATCACCAAATAAATCATGATCAAACCTAACACATAGCATGGTAAGCATGTCAAATTTCATCCCATTTGGACAAGTGGAAGGCAGTCAATGAAAATCAGAAAGTCAAAGCCAATTTGAACATGCTCAAAGAAGTCAACCAAACATGCATCAACTTAGAAAAATCATAAGTCAAGAATGGTGTATGATAAATGAATGGGACTAAAACCATGGCAAAGATGAGTAGGTCTAGTTATCTCATGCAAAATTTCATGTCCATCCAATAAAGTATGAGAATTTCAAAATGAAGTGGGAACATGTGTCATACAAAGTCAACATTTGACTAGGCAGGGAAGAAAAATCTCAAACAAATGGAAAATAGTTCAATTAAATCCAAGAAAATTCACAAGTCAAATAGACATACAAGAGTAGGCTCATGAAGAACTTCAACCCATTTGGAGGTCAAGAAGCATGGTAATGAAAATCATGAAGTTGGTCATCAATGGTGTGACACAAATTGTCACACCCTAATTCAAAAAATCATATCTCACAAACCACAAATGATAAACTCACAAACTTTATACCAAAATCATCATGAATGTGTCTAGTTTAAGCACAAAAAATTTGGGAGCCATTGGATAAAGTATCATCATTTCACAATTGATTTGGCAAAGTGTACAAAATTTGGTCACATGTCACAAACCCTAAGGCCATTTAAAAACCATTCATCCAAAAATTCTGGAAAAATAATGATAAAAAAGTAGAGGTCATGATGAACACAGCACAAAAAATCCCATTCAAATTGGATCAAAAATGAGCAAGTTATGAATTTTGGAAGGTTGGTTATAAAAATGTGAAATAAATGAAGCAAGAATGGCATTTTTGTAATATTTGAATCCACTTAACAAAACACAGTCGTTTTGGGCTTTAAAGGAAATGTTTTCATTGGCCAGTGGGGAATGGCACAGTACACGTGAGGAAAGAAGAAAAACTGGAAAATGGCTTTGGGGTTTACTGTAGCAGCATCATCTCCAAATTCGAATTTCTTAATTTCTCCCCAAAAATGTCAATTGAGCATACCATTGTGATCATTAAACCATGTACATCAACATTTCAGCAATAGATTTCATTAAATCAGTTTAAACACAACCAAATCGAGCCAAGACACATTTGAGCATACAAGTTGAAATCCATATTTCTCACATCATAGTGAATCATTTTCAATGGTTCAAGTGGCATTGATTTCAGCATAACAAGATCTTTCACAAACACAGCATGATTTAGCAAAAAGAGCAAGTCGAAAAACTAACCAAAATGATGAGCAGTGATGATTCAGCCACCTTTTGCTGGTGAGTGCTTGAAACAGATGAAGAATGTGCTCCTACAAGATGAATGGGGAAGTAAACTTGGCTCAATGAAGCTTGTTCGTGCTTGCATCCAAATCTGCCATGGCTAAGCTTCCAATGGGACAGTGGTTTTGAGCTGCTTGCAGATGGGGTAATGTGATGAAAACAAGCTCACAAGGTTGTTTGAGTGAAGGAACAATGTTAACCAGGTCAAGTTTTGGAGGTTTGACTGTTTGTTGGAAATGGCCAAAGGTGAGTTTTGGACAAATGAGTGAAGGAAGTTGTTTCTTGTTTTGGACCTGTTTTGAGCAAAGTGCAAATGATAGGGATTTTGGTTGAATGAGGTTTGTTTTGTTTTATGTCATTGTGTTTGGACAGGGAAGATCAAATGCAAAATAGCAGGGTTAGGTTTTGAAATGGTGAGAGGATTGTGCAAGGCAAGGCAATCTTAGGGCGTTTTTACAGAAAATTTAAAATGCCAAGAATCCCAAGTTTGGTCGTGGCTGCAGTTGATTTTTATGACAGGGTTACAAGGCAAGGCTTGGTTTTAAAACACAAGGCAAGGTCCAGTTTGAAGGAGGTTTTTGGTGAGTGAGTTAAATCAGTGTTGCAAGGCTTTATACTCTTGTGCTTTTGACAGCCAAGATGAAATGCCAAGCCAGGGTGAGGTTTGAAAAGGAGTGTATTTAGAGGACTTGGTTCTTTTGTTTGGACAGATGATGCTAAGTGCCAAGGCTGAAAGTGGAGGTGTATGAATGAGATTGGTTTGGAGCTTGTTGGTTATGCTGCTAGTTTCTTATGACAGCAAAAGTAAGGTTTTGAAACTTTGCTGTTCTATGTCTTTTGTGGTTTGGCAAGGTTTGGGCAGAAACATACCAAACAAGGCAAGAGCATGGTTGGAAAAATGAGTGAAAGTGTTGTGGTGTGCTGCTACTTTCAAAATGGTGACAGGATTGTGAAGGCAAAGCAAATAGCAAGGGTGAGGCTTTAGAATGCTGTATGCAGATGGATGTATTGGCAAGGCTTTTGGTTGAAAAATGCAAGTGAGGTGGTTGGAATAAATGAGGTTTGTTGGTTGCCAAGCAAGGTTGGATTATGCTGCTGCAGGGTTTTGTTCTCTTGCTATTTCATGACAGGTTTTCAAATGCCAAGGGGTGGTCTTTAGCACCAGGTATTTTCTGCTGTGGATGGTGGTATGCTGCTAGGCTTTTCATGACAGGAAATGCAGGAGGGTATGTATGTGCAGGTGGTTATGGCTTGTGGCTGTTAGCCTCATGACAGATAGTGAGACTCTTCATCTTTTGTTTTGGTGCTGTTGGTGGCATGGCAGGTTTTTTGTTATTGGGAGTTTGGGCAGAAGGTTCTAAAGTGCAAAACAAAGGTCAGTGCAGTTGGGATGAGTGAGTTGTATGCAGTTTTTTTCTTGCTGGTTTAGGGAATGAGTTGTAGGCAGTTTTTTAGAAGCTGCTCCTAATGTCATGCCAGAAAAAGTGAGGAAGATATGATGTTAGTTGTGTTCATGATGACAGAAAAATCATGATGCATGAGGTTACCCTTCTGCTGTTGGCCATTAGCAGGATTTAATGCCTTTTTTGAAGTTTTCGACAGCTCTTGGTTCAAATGGCCAAAGATCCTTTTTCACAGCATCCAGTTTTTTGTTATGCAGCAGTTAGTCTTTTTTTTTGAATCAGCATGCCCCTCTCATTTGCCTTGGCCAAGTGGTTTTGTGGTTTTTGCTGCCAATGCTGTTACCAGTCACAGCAAATTAAGGCCTTGGTCTGCTATGAGCAGTACCAGGCATGGCAAGGCCCATGCTTTTGGATGCTTTTGACAGCTCTTTTCAAAATGGCAAGGATCATGCTCCACAAAATGAAGTTTTCTCTTGTGTTATGCAGCCAAATCCTCAAGATGACAGGAATTTTTCCATAAAATCTGCTATGCCATATATGGTACAAGTATGGTTCATGGACTTGGTTGTTGAAACAATGTCCTTTTTGCCAATGTTCAAATAAGCTAGTATGGCCATATGTACTATTGGAGTATGGCTGCACAATGAGGCTCACCATGACAGAAAAAATGATCAAGAATGCTGCATAATGATGCTGGTACAAGGCATGGTTGTGGAAAGCAAGGACAAGCATGGTGCATTTGTACCTTTCTTATAATTCAAGCAACCAAGTATAGATTCACATGTGCTGCATAATTTGACTTTGCAAACACATTTAAAATGATATTTATGAGCTGTCCCAATTGGCCAAATGCTGAAAAAATGTTTAAATCAAAAAGTCAACTCTTGGTCAAACTTACATTTAAATGAAATAGGTCAAAATATGCCATTTTGATTGGTGAAGTTTTGGCACATGAAATTTATATTTTTGGAAAGAGGGGATCAAATGTGACTTGTAGGAAAAAACCCCACCAAAATTGGCCAAACGGTTTGAGAGATATGGCCCTTTGAAGTTCAAGATTTTCTGAAATCGATTCGATCATAACTTGCCAACCACACATGGGAATTAAGAGTTCTAGGACTTTTTGGAAATGGGAGAACAAGATCTTCAACTTTCATGTTGGGCAAAAATTCATTTGAGGCTTGTATCATGATGTAAGTTTGAGGATCAAGACTTTCCATTTATGGTAAGTTTCAGTTACAGGCCCAGTTTCTACTTTTGGAAATTTTGATCTGGCTTCAAATTCTTCCATGATGGTGTTTGGCATGATGTATGATGACTATTTGGACATGAATGAACTCTCACAGACCAAATCCAAGTATCCAATCACTGATTAAATGGACAGTTGACCAACAGTTGACTTTTAGGGTTTCTGATTGATTATGCATTGACTGATGAATTCCAAACCCTAATCCCTTGAGAATTTGACTTCAAATGATGTCCCAAGTTGTATGAACTCTTGATTATTAACCATGGTGCCCAAATTCCACAAGAATGACCACCAACCATTGCCTTGACTGACAGTTGACTTTTCTAGGGTTTTTGACTGTCTGTGTATGAACTGCTGACCTCTGAGCCCTCAACCCTTGACCAAAATACTTCAAATAGACCTCCAAGCCATGTGAACTTGTTGGACAAACCCCAAGGCCTTGAGGCAACTGAGGGACAATGCAAATGCTATGCAATGGATCATGATATGCTATGACCTAACATGAAAATGTATGCATAATGATAGGTGCAAATTTGAGGTGCTAGACATACACCCATTACCAACTTGCTTGAAAATTGGCAAAAGGACACTTTTCACCAACTCCATTCCACTTTTTCATGAACCTTGATTAAGTACCATTGAACAGAGTATATATTCATCATTTTCTCTCTGAAGGAAACCCTAGCAGCCACTCTCACCAACAGAAAACCTCATTTTCTCAAACACACTCATTTTTCTTCATTTGGCATTTTTGCTGAAAACTTTCAAAGAACACAAGCCTTGGTCGATTGTTCCATCATATTCCATCGTTTTTGGAGCTGTAGCAAACACTATCTTTCAACTGTAAGCAAGGATTCATGGACTGTTTCTTCAAAGCTCCTCTAATGGCAGAACTCGTGTGCATCCAAACCAAGCATTCTTGAGCTTGAAACCTTCCACCATTCACTTATTGGAGCTTGGACCTTCACCTGTTTTAAGCATTTGGAGCCAAACAACATCAGAATTGCAACTGCACTTCAGAATTGGTAAATTTTCGATCTCCTTATTTCATCAAATCAATACATGCTTTAGAAAGGTCTCTCCATGCTAAGCTTCGTGATGGTCTTGCTTTTGAGAATGGTTGATTATTTCTGAAGATATGCTGTTTTTAAGTTTGAAGATGAAATGTATTTTTGCTCGATTCATGAGTTGTGTTGTGTTTTAGTGAAAATTGATGATGGATTCATGTTAGTCATGCTTTGCTGATCATTTCTGTGTATCCAATTGAGATTTCTGGAAAAATTATGGTTGAGTCGAATTTGAGAGGATGAAGATCATACTGTTGATTGCATAAACCCTAGTTTCTGTTTGCATTGCCCAGATTTCCTCTTTCTCACGTGTTGCATGTTACTATTCATCCATGAACCAATAGAAACATTTCATTTTCGTGGCCAAAACGACTGCGCATTGATAAGTGGTTTGGATTATTACAAAAATGCCATCCCCGGTTTTATTAATTCAATTAAAATCATTTCATTTCAATTTTTATTTCACTTTGTTACACAATCTTACAAAAATCATAACATCCTCATTTTTAATCCAATTTTCATGGGAATTTTTGCATTGTGTTCAACTGGACCTCTACTTATTTGTCATATTTTTTCTTGATTTTTTTGATAAGTGGATTTTATTTGGTATTAGGGTTTTGACCATGTGCTCATATTTTGTACCTCTTGCCAAATCCTTTGTGAAATAGTGATACTTTATCCTATGGCCTTGAAATTTTTTATGCATAAACTAGACACATCCATGGTGATTTTGGTATAAAGTTTATGAATTTCTCATCTCTGGTCATTGAGTTATGATTTTTTGAAGTAGGGTGTGACAATTTGTGTCACACCATTGATGTGCAACTTGATGATTTTCTTTACCATTCCTCTTGACCTCAAATTGGATTGAATTTTTGCATGAAAGTACTTGAGTATGTCTAGTTTACATGTGATTTTTCTTGGAATTATTTGTGGCATTTCCTAATTGTTTGAGATTTTTCTCCCCTGTTTGGTCATATGTTTACTTTTTGTGATACATGTTCCCATTTCATTTGTGAAATTCTCATACTTTATTAGATGGACATGAAATTTGACATGTGATTAGTAGACATCTTAAGCTTTGCCATGGTTTTAGTCCCATTCATTTATCATATGCCATCCCTGATTTATGATTTTTTCAAGTTGATGCATGTTTGGTTGACTTCTTTGAGCATGTTCAAAATTACCTTGCCTTTCTGATTTTCATTGACTATCTTCTACTTGTCCAAATGAGATGAAATTTGACATGCATACCATGCTATGGGTTGTGATTGACCATGATTTATTTGGTGATTTTTGGAATTGTTTATGATTGGTTTTGAGTTAAGTCTTGCTGTTGACTTCTATGAGCTTCCATATGCCATGCTTTGACTTCTTTTGCTTGTGAAATGATGATGATGAATGATATGATTGTGGAACCAATTGAGTTTGTTTCTTGATTGTTTAAATATGATTTTGATTGGAGTTCATTTGCTGTTTTGACTTTCTCATCCCCTTTTGACCCTAGGCTTGTCCTAGTGGTCTTGTTACTTATGTTTGAGCTCATTTTTTCAGGTTAAGCAACAATTACCCAATGAGACCAATACAAATTGATTGAGTGTGCTTGTTTATCATGACTAATCTATTTGTTTTGTAGGTTGCTTGGCTCACATGCCTTGAACCTTGTGCATTGCACATTTATCTGCTTGTGCTGACTGTTAGCCTTTGTTTCATTCTGATTTAACTTTGACTTGTATACTAACTGTGCTTGACTGATTTCAGGTACTTTAGTTGCTTTTAGTTCCTTGTGAACTTTGCTTTGCTTTGCTTGATAAGCAATTTGCATTGAGGTATACCTTTCTATCTTCATGTAGTCTGGAAGACCTGGCCTGTTACTTGGCCAGGCAACTGTCTGAAGTCCTCCGTAAGAGGCAATGTTTGTGACTGTTTACATTTGTCCTTGTACAGAGTCAAAGACCTCCTAAGTGAAGAGGCAATTGGCAGAACCCAAGGGATATGCAATCTATCCCCTGCTATTCTGTGTGTCATCTGCTCTGTTCACACCACTGTGTTGATGCATTGCAGATACAAACCCAAGATCTTGTACAATTGTACAGTTGAGTCAGTTTCACATGTGTAGAAGGGTTCCCACTTTCTGAACCCACACATTCTTGTCTTAAAGCTCTCCCAGGCCAGGGATAAGAGCTGTGAAGTCCTATCTTCACTCACCTTTCATCTGCTTCACATTAGCCCCTCAATGGCAAGGTTAAGAGCTAACACTACCCAGTTCCAGTGGTTTGTTTGTTGAGGTTGATATGACCCCTCGACTAAAACCTGACCTTGTTTGAGCCCATTGCTTGCATATAGTGTGTGCTACTTGTGCTTGTGTGTTTGCTTTAGCTTGCTTCCTGTGCAAGTTAGGTTTAGTTTGACTTGCTTCCTGTGCAAGTTAGGTGTGGCTTGCTTCCTGTGCAAGTCATGATTAGGATAGGCTTGCCTCCTGTGCAAGTTAGCTAGAAACCTTAACTTAGGGATGATTTGCATGACAACATCTAGGCTCGAGTCGTAGTCTCCCTAGTGTTGTGTCTCCCTCTGTTATTTGGTTAGGCTAGTCCTTTATCCCCCCGTAGGGGAACTACGTCGCCCTGATCCTCATACCAGATGAGGTACGTAGGCAGGAGATGAGCAGATCTCTCCGGGCGCCTGTGTCTTTGTTTTGTCTTGTTGTGTGCTTGGAAGCTGATGTAAGTCCATCGAGTGGCATTTGGGTTCCAGTGTGGGTTTGTTGGTTCGGATGCTGATGTAAGTCCAGTGATTGGCATTCAGGCTCCACGTCTGCCTTTGCCTGTGTTTGTTTGTGTGCGTGTCAGCCGAGCTACGAATGCTCTGATTCTTCTCCGTCCAAGAAGATACGTATGCATAGGATGCGATATCCTAGCGAGCATGTGTCGTTTCCCCAGTCCGAACTACTTCGACTCTGATGTCTATGCCTGATAGACTAAGTAGGCCCAGGACGCGATGTCCTGCCGAGTCAGTTTCAGTCTGTTTTCTTGTGTCTCCTTCAGCCAGTGTGTGTGTGTGAGCAGTGTTTTTTTAGCAACCATTTTCCTTCCTTTTGTGCGTGGATCCCGTCGAGTACGACGGATGCGTAGGGGTGCTAATACCTTCCCTTCGCATAACCGACTCCCGATCCCATTCTCTTTGGTCGCGAGACCATGCTTTTTCCAGGTTTACTCTGAGCGTTTCCTTTCCCTCTTTTGGGATAAATAACGCACGGTGGCGGCTCTGTTGTTCTTGTTTCCCGCCGGTTTTTCGCGTGATGCGACACAAACAACGCAAAGGATACAAATAACAAAGATTTAAATCATCACTACAACACTCGGCTAATCTCAATAAGATGGAAACACCAACTGGAGAAAATTCTAGGGATGAAAATAAATCATCTAGCTTTGAATGAATCTACTTTGGCTGGAAAAGTCATGGAGAACATGCTTCCAATCAAGCACGGCAAACTCTGCGGGAAGAGAGCGTTGCTGAAGTATGATCAACCTAAACATGTCGAGGATAGAGAAGGATCTGCTGAGGATTCAAACAAATCAACGTTGCGGGGAATTTTAATTCAACACCGTGTTAAATGGGAGACAACCTTACGGGGGATAAAATCAAAATACCGCTCAGAATCAAACACTGCCAAGAAAGAGGGAACTTTTATCTGAAGATGAACTCCGCCGGGGAATAAGAGATAAAACTCTGAATGAGGAAATAAGCCAATTGATGGGGATGTTGTGACACATACCTTCATATTCCTCAATAATCATCAAATTTTTCTTATAAATTATGAAATAAACCAATTCCAAGGTAAAAATAACCGGATCTGACTCACACAAAGGAGAAACTGATGAAGTTTATGCAACACAATGAGATGCAAATGGGAATCTGGAAACCAAATAAAGGTTTCGGAGTACCCAGGGTAAGGTCATCCAAATCACAAACTGAGGGATACAAAGCATGAACACCTCAGCTGGGGAAGATGAATTTGCAAAGGGGACCAATCATCAGCTCAACTGGAGATAAGACCCACCAACTCTATTGGGGATGATGAAATATTCAGGGAGAAACTCATCAATCAAGCTGGGGATAAATGACGAACTGTTGGGGAGGAAAATATTTACTAAACCAACTGCTTGGGGAATACCAACAATGCTTCACATTTCAAGACTTACCTGTCCTTAGATTGTTGTTGACATTTCTTGCTGAAATCGATTATTCTTAAAGTTAATGCTTTTATTATTTTTTTTTAAAAATTTATTCGTTAATCTATTTCAAAATTATCATCATAGAAATTCAATTTTATTTAAC
The DNA here is from genome assembly GCF_024323335.1 of Lathyrus oleraceus. Lineage (NCBI taxonomy): Eukaryota > Viridiplantae > Streptophyta > Magnoliopsida > Fabales > Fabaceae > Lathyrus > Lathyrus oleraceus. Next base: position 275,914,238 of record NC_066579.1, on the reverse strand, counting down.
AGAAATAAATAAGAATAGAAATAATTAGATGAAAAACTCAACTTTATTTAATAGAATGGTAGTCCGCGAATGGCAAGACTCCATGAATCTTTACAAAGTTTGAAAATGGTAACTTACATGGAAAAAGGCTACATTGAATACAATGATCACTACTCTCCCTACCAACTCTGAAGTCTGTTGTGCTCTTGTCTTTGGTTGAGAATGACGAATCTGAACCAAATGGCTAGATCAAAACTACTTCCATGATTAGGACCAGCCGAATGCAGTTACTTGCCATAATCCCTAATTTTTGCCTAGGTTGCCCCAAGGTGGGGTACTCAATCTACTGGGATAAAATTTCTGTTCTATATCTCTAATTTTTGCTTGGATCTCCCTTTCGGGTTTTCAATCCACCGAGACGCTCATTTTTGCCTAAGCCGCCCTTTCGGGTTTTCGACTTAGCAAGTTGTTCTTTTCTTTTTAGGCGAAGGATTCCTTGACTGCATCGGCAGTCACAGGACACGTGAACTCTTCACCATCCATAGTTGTAAGAATCAAAGCACCACCTAAAAAGGCTTTCTTAACAACATATGGGCCTTCATAATTAGGAGTCCATTTGCCCCTAGCATCGGGTTTGAAAGATATAATCTTCTTGAGCACGAGGTCACCTTCTCTGAACACACGAGGCTTGACCTTCTTATCAAAAGCTTTCTTCATTCTCTGCTGATATAATAGACCATGACACATGGAAGTCAGTATCTTCTCTTCAATCAAATTCAATTGATCATATCTGGTCTGGCACTATTTAGCTTCTGTCAACTTGGCTTCCATCAAGACATGCACTGATGGGATCTCAACCTCCACAGGGAACACAACTTACATTCCATAAACGAGAGAGAAAGGGGTTGCCCCTGTTGAAGTGCAGATGGATGTACGGTACCTATTCAAAGCAAATGGGGGCATCCCAAGCCAAACTTTGTACGTCACACCCATCTTTTGTACGTTTACCGACGACTTCTGGGGATTTGATTTTATCAAAAAAAGACCAGACATTTACCGATGACTGGGATGAGACTCGATGTTTACCGACATCGAAAGACGATGTTTACCGACATCAAAAGAACTGACCAGACATTTACCGATGACTGGGATGAGACTTGATATTTACCGACATCGAAAGATGATGTTTACCGACATCGAAAGATGATGTTTACCGACATCCAAAGATGATGTTTACCGACATCCAAAGAAATGACCAGACATTTACCGATGACTGGGAATGAGAAATTTATTGGGGAGATACAAATATTTGCAACAGGAAACCAGATAGGACATTTACAGATGACTCTACTGGGGATTTCTCGCTGGGGAATTATCAGACATTTACCGATGACTGACGAAAAGGACTCGATGTTTACCGACATCGAAAGATGATGTTTACCGACATCAAAAATGACCAGACATTTACCGATGACTGGAGAAAATACCCGATGTTTACAGACACCGAAACAATGGTGTTTACCGACACCAAAAATGATGACCAGACATTTACTGATGACTGGGAATGAGAAATTCGATGTTTACAGACACCGAAACAATGGTGTTTACCGACACCAAACAATGATGACCAGACATTTACTGATGACTGGAGAGAAAATTCGATGTTCACAGACACCGACACAATGGTGTTTACTGACACCAAAAAAAATGACCAGACATTTACTGATGACTGGAGGAAGACTCGATGTTTACGGACACCGAAACAATGGTGTTTACCGACACCAAAAGAAAGAAACACACGCGGGTGCTAGCATGACACTGACTAGTATCACAAAGTATAATATCTGGGATATGCTGAGGCAAGGCTGATCACTTGCTGGAGGGTCTCACTGGGGAGAAACAAACTTTCTGTCACCATCGGGTGAGGAAATAAACCTCTGTCACCATTGGGTGAGGAAATAAACCTCTGTCACCATCGGGTGAGGAAATAAACCTCTGTCACCATCGGGTGAGGAAATAAACCTCTGTGGGGAATAAACAATTCTGAATGCTGTCAAGAGCAACTGTAGCAGTCTTGCTGTGCTGATGTTGAATGAAATGATCCGCCTCTGCCGGGGATACGGTCTGGTGAAGTTAACACATGAATGCATATGTTTGAATTTTTCTATGGCGTAATGCTCCATTTATGAATGGAAATGCTACGCAATTTGAGGATGCAATGATTACTTCATGCAAAATGCAAATGAACTCTGGCTAGGGAGCCAAAATGATCAGATACTCTGACTCTGTGGGGAGATTCCTCTTGGGGAAATACTCTGCGGGGAACTCTGCTTGAGGAATGGTAAAGCGACTTCACACTCTTGTTGAAGAATAGCACTGCTGCTGGAGAAAGGTCAACTCCGCTGGGGATATCGTTCAGTCCACAGATAAAATAAATGCTGGAGATGAACTCCAATGAACCCGCCTCACTCGGGGAGGAAATGGAAAATACAGGCCTGTTGAGGATAGGCAATCCTTAGATCTGTTGGGGAATAGAAGGCACTATCCACAGACGTCTTCGCAGGGGAAAATAGCTCTGATAGCTTCCAAACTCGCTTGGGGAGAAAATCTGCTGAGGAAACGTCCTCACAGATGCCAATCTGAAAAACAGCACAACAAAATGCCCCGGGGGATACATGGACACGATACGCTCAAGTGTCCTCAACATTCAAAATGATTTTCAAATGTTTCATCTTTCTGCATATTGTTGTGTAGCCTTCATGTTTTTTATATGCAATGCTTATCAAAAATTCGGACATTTTGCAAACAAAACAGTAAAAATAAAAACAAGAGCTATTTATCTGAATAACAATTTTTTATTGATTGAAAATGTGCCTGAAGAGGCAAATACATTAGGAAGCAATTCCTAGAAAGAGGTAATTGCGCATAAAAAGAAAAAAATCTATCCTAATGGCAACGTGGACACGGCATCCACTATTTCCCAATTCTGTTATAACTCACAGATCATCAGTTTTCCTCCCAACTCCTTGCTTTCTGAGAAGAATGACTGGACAGATCACATCTTTCGAGATGGCAGACGACAAAGCTCGATGAAGTACAGACAACTCATACTGTAGTCTTCGCTTTAATCCCTAACTTTTGCCTGGATCGCCCTTTCGGGTTTTCAATCCACCGGGATACCCATTTTTGCCTAAGCCGCCCTTGCGGGTTTTCGACTTACCGGGTGTACGAATTTTTTCATTTTTATCCCTAATTTTTGCCCGAACCTTTTCTTTCTGTTTTTTGGTTCGCCGGGATGCCCTTTTTTTGCCTGGACTCTTTTTTCTTTTGTCCAGCGGGTCGATTTATGCGAAGTATTTTTTGACTACATCTGAGTTGACAGGAGACGGAAAATCTTCACCATCCATAGTTGTAAGCATCAAGGCTCCACCGGAGAAGACCTTCTTCACAACATACGGACCTTCATAGTTAGGAGTCCACTTGCCCCTGTGTCTGCACCGGGAGGGAGGATCCTCTTCAAAAATAAATCACCGACCTGATAGTTTCGAGGACGCACTTTCTGATCAAAGGCTCGCTTCATCCTTCTCTGATACAACTGTCCATGGCATACAGCTGCTAACCGTCTTTCTTCGATAAGGCTCAACTCGTTAAACCTTGTTCGAATCCACTCGGCTTCGTCCAGCTTGACATCCAACAAAACTCTCAGAGAAGGAATCTCCACTTCAACAGGTAGAACAGCTTCCATACCATACACAAGGGAGTAAGGGGTTGCCCCGGTCGACGTACGTACTGAGGTACGGTACCCATGCAAAGCGAAAGGCAGCATCTCATGCCAATCCTTGTACGTAACGACCATCTTCTGCACAATCTTCTTGATATTCTTGTTTGCCGCTTCTACAGCACCATTCATCTTCGGTCTGTAAGGAGAAGAATTGTGATGTTCAATCTTGAAATCTTTACAAAGCTCTTTCATCATCTTGTTGTTGAGATTCGAACCATTGTCAGTGATGATTCTCTCAGGAACTCCATAACGACAGATGATTTCTTTCTTGATGAACCGGGTAACCACTTGTTTGGTAACGTTAGCATAGGAAGCTGCTTCCACCCACTTGGTGAAATAGTCAATCGCAACCAAGATGAAGCGATGTCCATTCGAAGCAGTAGGCTCAATCTTCCCAATCATATCAATGCCCCACATGGCAAACGGCCAAGGCGAATTCATGATATTCAGAGGGCTTGGTGGTACATGCACCTTATCAGCATAGATTTGACACTTATGGCACTTCCGAGCATACTTGAAACAATCGGATTCCATAGTCATCCAGTAATAACCCGCTCTCAACAATTTCTTAGCCATTGCATGTCCACCGGCATGAGTACCGAAGGAACCTTCATGAACTTCCTGCATTAACATGTCTGCCTCGGGTCTGTCCACGCATCTGAGCAAGACCATGTCAAAGTTTCTCTTATACAACACATCATCCTGATTCAAATAGAAGCTTCCAGCTAGCCTCCTCAGGGTTTTCTTGTCATTCTTAGACGCACCTTCAGGATACTCCTGAGTCTTGAGGAAATTCTTGATGTCATAATACCACGGCTTCTCATCAATCACAACAGACTCGGCTGCAAACACATACGCAGGCCTCTCAAGTCGATTCACCGCAACATGTGGCACATGATTCCACCAATGAACTTTGATCATAGATGACAAAGTAGCCAAGGCATCAGCCATTTGATTCTCATCTCGGGGGACATGGTACAACTTCACCTTCTTGAAGAACGTCAGTATTCTTCTGGTGTAATCTCTATACGGAATCAAATGCGGCTGATTCGTATTCCAATCTCCATTGACTTGATTGACCACTAGAGCTGAATCTCCAAATATATCAAGGGTCTTGATCCTTAGATCAATGGCTTCTTCTATCCCCATGATACAAGCCTCATACTCGGCTTCGTTGTTGGTGACGTCAAACGTCAGTCTGGCAGAAAAAGGTATATGAGCACCTTTAGGATTGATCAATACTGCCCCAACACCATTACCATTCATATTCACAGCCCCGTCAAACATCAGTGTCCACTTGTCATCCGGGTCCGGTCCTTCTTCGACAAGAGGCTCTTCGCAGTCTTTCATCTTCAGATACATGATGTCCTCATCAGGGAATTCAAACATCATAGGCTGATAATCTTCAATCGGTTGTTCGGCGAGATAGTCTGACAGAATACTACCTTTGATGGCCTTCTGAGACGTGTACTGAATGTCATATTCTGTTAAGATCATCTGCCAACGGGCAACACGTCCGGTGAGAGCTGGTTTCTCAAAGATGTACTTTACTGGATCCATCTTAGAAATCAATAAGGTAGTATGGTTCAACATATACTGTCTCAGTCGGCGAGCAGCCCAGGCCAAAGCACAGCAAGTTTTCTCGAGCAGTGAATATCTTGTTTCACAGTCGGTAAACTTTTTGCTTAGGTAGTATATGGCATGCTCTTTTCGACCAGACTCGTCATGCTGTCCCAATACACACCCCATCGAGTTCTCAGTTACTGACAGGTACATTATCAGAGGTCTCCCAGGAACTGGAGGTATAAGGATTGGAGGTTTCTGTAAATACTCTTTATTTTGTCAAAAGCTTTCTGACAGTCATCGTTCCACTTGATCGCTTGATTCTTTCTGAGCAGTTTGAAAATTGGTTCACATGTGGCAGTTAGATGAGATATGAACCTTGCAATGTAGTTCAGCCTCCCTAAAAACCCACGGACTTGCTTCTCCGTTTTCGGTTCAGGCATCTCTTGAATAGCTTTGACTTTCGCTGGATCAACCTCAATCCCTTTCTCACTGACAATGAAGCCTAAGAGCTTCCCGGACCTCACCCCAAACGTACACTTGTTCGGATTCAACCTCAGCTTGAACTTTCTCAATCGGTCAAACAGCTTCTGCAAATTAACCAGGTGCTCCTCTTCTGTCTGTGACTTCGCAATCATATCGTCCACGTACACTTCAATTTCTTTGTGCATCATGTCATGAAAAAGAGTCGTCATTGCCCTCTGATAGGTAGCACCAGCATTCTTTAGCCCAAATGGCATCACTTTGTAGCAGAATGTGCCCCAAGGTGTAATGAATGTCGTCTTTTCCATGTCCTCTGGCGCCATCTTGATCTGATTATATCCAGAGAAACCATCCATGAAAGAGAATACCGAGGATTGAGCCGTATTATCAACCAATACATCAATGTGAGGTAATGGGAAATCATCTTTCGGACTCGCTCTATTCAAATCCCGGTAATCGACACACATTCTGACTTTACCATCCTTCTTCGGCACAGGAACGATGTTGGCCACCCACGGCGGATAACTTGTAACAGCCAGAAAACCAGCATCCCACTGCTTCTGAACCTCTTCCTTGATCTTAGCTGCCATATCAGGACTCGTTCTACGAAGCTTCTGCTTGACCGAAGGACATCCTTCTCTAAGAGGTAATCGATGCATCACAATATCTGTATCCAAACCAGGCATATCTTGATATGACCAGGCGAATATCTCCACATATTCTCTCAGCATCTCAATCAGCCTCCTCTTGACAGAGTCCTCTAAAGCAGCCCCAATCTTGATTTCCTTTTTGGCGTCCTCAGTACCCAAATTAATAGTTTCCAACTCCTCCTGATGAGGTTGGATGACCCTTTCCTCTTGCTTCAGTAATCTGGCCAATTCTGCAGGGAGTTCACAGTCTTCCTCACTCTCCTCTTCAGCTTGGTAGATGGGATTGTCGAAATCATACTGAGCCATAACAGAACTGTTCATAGTGAATGCCATAAGATCGCTTCTGCATGTTCGATGCTTTGTTTTAGAAAAGAGTTCAATAAAGTCACAAAACAAAAAACATTGCCATTTTTTTGTTTTTTTGAAAAAGAAAAACGAAACAAAAAATAGAAAGACAAGGATCACAAAGTTTGTTCAAAAAATGTCCTTCATTAATGATAATCATTAAAACATGATGAGGCCCTACAAAATGAATCACTACGCCTTGGGCAGAACGTAGGATTTTCATGCAAAATGACAAAACAACAGAAAATTACTCTGTCAGAAGAGTAACTTGAACCACTTCTTCAGCCGTCCAGTTGTTGATAGACCCCCCTGGTGCACACGGGCGAACCCAGTTGTCCAAATCACAATCACTGTCACAGTCTTCACTACCGGTTGCAGAAACGTCGCCATGATTCATCAGCCCAGCGCTGGTAAAGGTACTCGGACCCGCTTGACCATTCTGCTCTGCTTGGAGAGGCTCATAACCAACGCCAAATTTGTCTTCTTTAACCGGCAAATCCACCATCTTGCCCCAGCCTTCAGCTTTTCCAGAATCAACAACCTCCTTAGCCTGTTTGTAAGAAGTAATTGAAACACCTGGCTTTCTCTGCTCAGCGTACGCCACTTTCTCAAGAGCCACAGTCTCAAACGCCTGGCATAAGGTTTCGTGGATCTCGCCATCCACCTCAACATACTTGAACGAGGATAGATGACTCACCAGAATCTCTTCTTCACCGCACACAGTCACAATCTGACCGTTCCAGACATACTTGAGCTTTTGATGGAGAGTCGACGAGACTGCCCCTGCTGCATGAATCCATGGACGCCCCAACAAACAACTATAGGCAGGCTGGATGTCCATAACATAGAAGATGATATCAAAAACCTCAGGACCTATCTTCACAGGCAAGGTAACTTCTCCACACACGGAACGCTTGGAGCCGTCAAAAGCACGAACGATCAGGTCACTGGGATTAAGCACAAACCCTTCCGCATCAATCTTCCTCAGAATCTGCTTAGGCAACACACTTCAGCGACGACCCGGTGTCTACCAATACGTGAGACAACACTGCCCCCTTGCACTCCATGGTGATGTGCAAGGCTTTGTTATGGTTTCGTCCTTCAGGTGGTAAGTCCAAGTTGGTAAAACCTACACCATGTCTGGTGCTCACATTGGCCATCACACCCCTCCAGTTGATTGACAGAAATCTCTTGAGGTACGTAAGCCAAATTCAACATCTTCAGCAAGGCATTACGGTGTGCCTCAGAGCACATCAACAGCGAAAGTATAGAAATCTTGGACGGAGTTTGATTCAACTGGTCTACAATCTTGTAGTCACTTTTCTTGATTATCTTCATAAACTCCTCCACGTCTTTCTCAAATGAGCCCTCGGGCGCTTCCTTCTGAACAGGCTCTTCCTCAACCACAGCTTGTTTACCCTTTGCTCTGGCGAGAGCCTCAGCATTATTGTCCCTCAAAGGCTGCGGTGCGAACAGACGACCGCTTCTGGTAAAACCTCCTGGACCCCCTACATTATCCACAGCCGGACCAACAGTTGCAGGAACTCTATTCGGTAAACCAATTGTCACTGGAGTTTGATTCACTGGTCTTGTCTGACTTTCAGCCCTTCTGTAATTGCGGTGAGCATTATCATATTTCCACGGCACAGCCCTACTATTCTCAACAGCCCTTCTTTCAGACGCCACGATAGTAGTTGGAACACTGATGGTTACAGGCACGGGGATGGTAACTGGGGTACCATTTGCTGCAGGTGCACCGACGACCCTTTGTCCACGTTCTTCAGACGGTTTAAAGTAAATGGTGATAGTTGACGCTGTTCCACGATCTTTTACAGCCCTACTGAATTGCAAACAACCCTCATCCATCATACCCTGGATACCGGTCCTCAACTGGTCGCAACCATTCTCAGATTCTGCACAGCCCAAACAATTTTCATCACAGCCCGGGTAGACACCCCCCTTCAGCAGACGGCACTTCACAACTAGCAGAGAAGTCTGAACATCATCAACATTAACAACCAGATCTTCAGCTTCTTTCCCTTCAATATTGTTCACTCTATGTCCACCATGCTGAGGCATAGGGTTGTTCACGACGTTAGGCACCGGAGCGAAGTTGATTGCCTTGGCATCGATCAAATCTTGAACCTTGTGCTGGAGAGCTCGACACTTCTCAGTATGGTGGCCTGGTGCCCCAGAGTGAAAGTCACAACGGGCGTTGGCGTCGTATCCAGGAGGCAATACTGTAGGCGGAGCCATTGTACGCAACTCAATCATCCCCAACTTGAGTAGTTCGGGTAATAATTCTGTGTAAGACATGGGCAGAGGATCAAATCTTCTATCAGCCTGCAATTTCTGTCTGGGCTGATAAGGACGTTGCTGTTGTTGTTGTTGTTGCGGTTGTTGAACTCTTGGTTGTTGTTGTTGACGAGGTTGAGGTGCCGGAATAGTCACTGCAGCTACTGGACGATATTGATCTCTGTTAGCATTTGTTCTGTACACACCCCCTCTGTGCTGTACAGCATTGGTCTCTCCTTCTCTACGGCGAGGTGCCCCAGAGAAGGGTTTCTTTAATGAAGACGAGGAACCAGCATCATGGTTCCTACCAGCTTTGATTAGACTCTCAGTCCTTTCTCCACAAATGACAACATCAGAAAAACTACCGAACGGGCAACTCCCCATCCGGTCCATAAACACACCTTGAAGAGTACCAATAAACATGTCTGTCAACTCCCTCTCCAGCATAGGGGGTTGAACTCTAGCAGCCAGTTCACGCCACCTCTGGGCATACTCCTTGTAGCTTTCATTGGATTTCTGACAAAGACTCTGCAGCTGAGTCCGGCTCGGTGCCATGTCCATGTTGTGTTTGTATTGCCTCAAAAAGGCCTCACCCAGATCCTCCCAACAGCGGATAGAATCTCTCTTCAATTCCATATACCAGTCCAAAGAAGCCCCAGATAGACTGTCTTGGAAAAAATACATCCACATCTTTTCATCATCAGTATACGCAGAGATCTTTCGATAATAAGCCTGCACATGGGTGCGAGGGCAAGAAGTACCGTTGTATTTGTCGAAGGACGGTGCTTTGAACTTGTGAGGGATTCTCAAACCTTCAACCAATCCCATATTAGTAACATCAAAACCGAGAGAGTTCTGACTTTCCATAGCACGGATCTTCTCAGCAAGAGCTTCAACTTTACGATCTCTTTCATTAACCCTTCCCAGAACGTCTTCGTCTTCACTGAGCAGAGAGAACATATCCTCTTGTCTGTCAACAATTGGAACAGGATTACGGGTCGGAGCACGGACTACTCTGGCATTAGCGGCATCTGGAACAATAGGTTGACCGTTGATTCGAATACCCCCTAACTCATCACCTACAGCATAGTTGTTGACGGGTACAGCAGCAGCAATATTATTATCATCGACTGGGCCTCCCTCTGGCGGAGCATGGTTGATCGGTGGATTTGCAGCCTCTTGTCTCTGAACCATAGCTCGAAGTTCTTCTTGACCTTGCGCAACCCCTTGCATCATATTCATAAACTGGGCCATGCTTGCCTTCATCTCAGCCAACTCAGCTTGAAATTGATCCATACTTCTCTGTTGATTCAGTCTTGTTGAGTAGCGGTGCGGACGTTGATCAGCTATCCTGCCTGAACAGGAACCAAGAGTGAGAAGTCACGATCAAGAACACCTGTTATGCAAAATGATATGAGTATGATGCTAATGATGCGTATGATGCACATGATATGCTCATTTCTCAGGCATTCAAAGAGCCTGACCCATCCTGAAAAGATGGCAACCTGCAGCAACAAGAGAACAAAACATACAAGGAAATGCTGACATCCTTATACATACCTAAGGGTAAAAAGGCATACAACCAATGTCAACAGAATATCTGAATAAACAACGTACAAAGAAAAAGAATCCCATCCAACAAGCCTGGAGGTGATTCTCAACAAAAAGATCCAAGAGATGGCTTACACGCAAATGAATCCCATCCAACAAGCCTGGAGGTGATTCTCAACAAAATGCAATCACAGATACAAACTAAGACAGACGGTCTTCCGGAATGAGGGTCTTCAGGTAATGGCACTGGTCGATCAACAGTGAGCATTCTGAACAATCTGGTAAAGGAGTAATCTTCTCTTTCAACTGTCTTCTCAGCTCCAAGACTTCTCCTCCAAGGTGGTCCTCTGATTTCTGTCTCAAGTCTACTTCCTTCTTCAACTGGATGTCTTTATCTCTGAGTTGCTTCTCTAGGTCTCTGATCTTCTTCTGATAGTTGGCTTCTGCTCTCTGCAGCCTCAGACATTCCCTATGCTCCGCATCTAACATAGACTCCATCTCCTCATATGACCTCTTCTTACCTCTTGCTCTGCTAGCATCCTCTCCTTGCACTTCCCTGAGTTGATGGGCCAAGTGCAGCTTATCAGCTTTGGCTTTGTACAGCTCCATATGGGTGTCTTGCTCCTTCTCTCTCAAACGACGATTCTCCATCAGGGCTTGCTTATAGTGCTCAGCAGGTACACTATCAGCAAGGATCAAAGGTGGTTGCTCTTGCAACGGCTCCATCCTATCGTAGGGTAGCAACAAAGTTTCCACTCTCTTCTTGACCCAATCAGTGTAATCGGGCATAGCAACGGCAAACTTCTTCCCCAAGACGGATCCATCCTTCACTCCCACATCTCTCCAGGCTCTCCCTATCTGTTCCAACCTAACAGGGTCATCCTTCTTCTCGAAACAAAAACTCTCAGCTATCTCTGCCTCGAGCGGTCTTTCACTCATAACAAACCCTAGCTGGCGAAGAGAAAGAACTGGGTTGTAATTGATGCAACCTTTAGTCCCTATGAGTGGCACGCCCCGAAATTCACCACAACTTATGATGACATCTTTCACATCCATCCGGTACGACTGCCACCTGATGTCGTAGGAAGTAAGCGACATGACCCTCTGAGTCCACTTTAGAGTGCTCTGGGTATCCACAAACGGTCCACTGGCTGGCAGAAGAGACATGAGCCATTTGAACAGAAGAGGTAGACAACACCTGATGGCTCCACCCTTACCATGCCTGCTGTGAATGGCATAGTAAGTATCTGCTAGAAGAGTAGGGATTGGATTCCCTCTGATGAAAATGCTGATAGCAGTCAAGTCAATGAAATTTGGCATACTGGGAAATAGGATGATCCCATAGATCATGGCAGCTAACTGTGCGTGAAAAACTTCCCAATTCCCCTTTTCTGCTTCAACTCTGGCTACTCTCAACAGGAACTTCAATGGCAGACCTACAACTTCCCCACAGGGTTTCCAATTCTTACCGACCTCCTCAACACTCAACCGGAGAGCTCTGGCAATCAATCTGAAGTCGACCTCCTTTGGAACGTCCAAGAAGGGAGTCTGATGCTGAATAGGGATACTCAATAGGATAGAATACTCTTCGAGAGTGGGTGCAAGCTGATAATCCTGGAAAGTGAAACAGTGAAGCTCTGGGTCGTAGAACTGTAGAAGAGTCTGCAACGGCACCGGATCGACTACCATCTTCAACAGTGTCAGAATATCTCCATACTGGTCAACAAACCCCTTTTGGTTACCACTGGTCATAAGGTCACTCAACTCAATCAGAGACGTCAAAGGCTCACGGTGAAAACTGTAGGAACAAGTCTTCCGCTTCAACTCTGGGACTGTTGCCATCTCTATCAGTGAACAAGCTCTGGAATGTACCTGAGAAATGATATGCATGCAGGGATTAGTTTTTTTCTTTTCTTTCTTTTTTTTGATTTGATTTTTTTTGATTTTTTTTTTCCAATGCGTTTCTTTTGAAAAATAAATATGCTATGATGCACATGATGCAGACTGGACTGGCTGGTTGTGCAATCTCTGATCACTAGGTCGAAGCTTCAGTCAAAATCAGAACATAAATCCCACTTAAGGTCAACCGAAAACTGTCTGAACACAAAGTCACCATCAGAACCAAGTCACCAAACAGAACTGAGTCACCAACGGTACCTGTAATGAATAACCCTTCCCCACTCACGGGTGTAGTATAGGCCAGGGTAAAGCTGAGAGAAACGCAGCATAAATAACCTTTTCGCAGAATACTGTCATATACACACCCGAAGTATGTAACGACAGCATCCCACCAGGGTCTGAACTGCTCGTGATATCAATGTTCCGCTAAGTGGCGCCATACCACCCGCTTCCCATGAATCACTCTATTCCTAGGTATCCTAGATTGCACTCATGGTCTGGGTATTGGACCTTTTACCTCAACTGACTCTTCCCCCCACACAGAGAGAAACAAACAACCAGCCAGGTGAACAGATGAATAAATGCAAACATTAATGCAAACATAAATGCAAACAATAGACAATGAATGCAAACAGTAAATAATGAATGCAATAAAAAAAACACAGCACAAAGCAACCAAAACCCTAACCTAGAGAGCGCTAGGAGAGACTCGCTCAGGGAAGATGGACCAGCATAGGTCAACTTCTCTATATCCCCAGCAGAGTCGCCAGCTGTCGCATCGCGCGAAAAACCGGCGGGAAAAGAAAGAAACAACAGAGCCGCCACCGTGCGTTATTTATCCCAAAAGAGGGAAAGGAAACGCTCAGAGTAAACCTAGGAAAGAACATGGTCTCGCGACCAAAGAGGATGGGTTCGGGAGTCGGTTATGCGAAGGGAAGGTATTAGCACCCCTACGCATCCGTAGTACTCTACGGGATCCACGCACAATAGAAAGGAAAATGGTTGCTAAACACTGCTCAAATACTCACACACACTGGCTGAAAGGGACACAAGAGACTGACTGAAACTGACTCGGCAGGATGTCGCATCCTGGGCCTACTTAGTCTATCAGGCATAGACATCGGAGTCGAAGTAGTTCGGACTGGGGAAACGACACATGCTCGCTAGGATGTCGCATCCTATGCATACGTATCTTCTCGGACGAGAGAAGAATCAGAGCGTTCGTAGCTCGGCTGACACGCACACAAACAAACAAACACAGGCAAACATGGAGCCCGACTGCCAATCACTGGACTTATGTCAGCATCCGAACCTAAACACACACAAGAAGGCAAACATGGAGCCCAAATGCCAATCACTGGACTTACATCAGCATCCGAACCAAACACACGCACACTGGAACCCAATGCCACTCGATGGACTTACATCAGCTTCCAAGCACACCACAACACAACAGGTTAATAGGGAGTCGGGGACTCGAGCCTATAACTGTCAAGCACACACAAACGGACAGACAGCAAATGCTAAGGAGTCAGGGACTCGAGCCTAGCAAAGGTCAGACAACACACAAAAAGAAAGAAAAGGGCGCCCGGAGAGATCAGCTCAATCTCCTGCCTACATACTTCATCTGGTGTGAAGATCAGGGCGATGTAGTTCCCCTACGCAGGGATAAAGGACTAGCCTAACCAGATAACAGAGGGAGACACAACTAGGGAGACTACGACTCGAGCCTAGATGTTATCATGCAAATCATCCCTAAGTTAAGGTTTCTAGCTAAACGGCACGCGGGCCAACCTATCCTAAGCATGGCTCACACAGGAAGCAAGCCACACACACTTAACTTGCACAGGGAGCAAGCCAAGTAAAACCTACTTGCACAGGAAGCAAGTCAAACTATCCTAACCTGCACAGGAAGCAAGTCAAACTATCCTAACTTGCACAGGAAGCAAGTCAAACTATCCTAACTTGCACAGGAAGCAAGTCAAACAATCCTACAAGCACAGATAGCACACGCTATACACAAACAAGTGGCTCAAACAAGGGTTAGGTTTTAGTCAAGGGGTCATATCAACCTCAACAAACAAACCTCTGGAACTGGGTGAATGTTGCTCTTAACCTTGCCATTGAGGGGCTAAGGTGAAGCAGATGAAAGGATGAAGTGAGGATGAGACCTCACAGCTCTTATCCCTGGTCTGGGAGAGCTCAAGACAAGAATGTGTGGGTTCAGAAAGTGGGAACCCTTCTACACATTTAGAACTGACTCAACTATACAGTTGTACAAGATCTTGGGTTTGTATCTGCAATGCATCAACACAGTGGTGTGAGCAAGGCAGATGACACACTGAATAGTGGGGGATAGATTGCATATCCCTACCTTCCACCAATTGCCTCTTCACTTAGGAGGACTTTGACTCTATGCAAGGACAAATTAAACAATCACAAACATTGCCTCTTAAGGAGGACTTCAGACAGTTGCCTGGCCAAGTAACAGGCCAGGTCTTCCAGACTACATGAAGTAAAAGAGACATACCTCAATGCAAATTGCTTATACAAGCAAAGCAAAGCAAAAAGTTCACAAGGAACTAAGCAACTAAAGCACCTGAAACAGTCAAGCAAATGTTAGTATGCAACTTCAAACAAAACAAACAGAAACAGACAACCACAGTTAATTGGAGGCACAGGGATATGCAAGGCACAAGGCTTAAGGCATGTGAGCCAAGCCACCTACAAAACAAATAAGGTTAGACAATGATATTTGAGCAAGCTCAATCAAAAAGAATTGGTCACAATGGCCATTTGATGGTCAACCTGAAATCACAAACTCAAAGGTGAGTAACAGGACCACTAGGGCAAGCCTAGGGTCAAAAGTGAATGAGAAAGTCAAAACAGCAAGGGTTAAGTATCCAAAATCATGTTCAAACAATTAGGAAACAAAACCAATTGGGTTCACATTCATATCAATCACTATCATCATTTCATGAACCATTTAGGTCAAAACATGGCAAACAGGAGCTCATAGAAGTCAACAGCAAGACTTGCATAAAAAGCAATCTAAACATTTTCCAAAAATCACCAAATAAATCATGATCAAACCTAACACATAGCATGGTAAGCATGTCAAATTTCATCCCATTTGGACAAGTGGAAGGCAGTCAATGAAAATCAGAAAGTCAAAGCCAATTTGAACATGCTCAAAGAAGTCAACCAAACATGCATCAACTTAGAAAAATCATAAGTCAAGAATGGTGTATGATAAATGAATGGGACTAAAACCATGGCAAAGATGAGTAGGTCTAGTTATCTCATGCAAAATTTCATGTCCATCCAATAAAGTATGAGAATTTCACAAATGAAGTGGGAACATGTGTCATACAAAGTCAACATTTGACTAGGCAGGGAAGAAAAATCTCAAACAAATGGAAAATAGTTCAATTAAATCCAAGAAAATTCACAAGTCAAATAGACATACAAGAGTAGGCTCATGAAGAACTTCAACCCATTTGGAGGTCAAGAAGCATGGTAATGAAAATCATGAAGTTGGTCATCAATGGTGTGACACAAATTGTCACACCCTAATTCAAAAAATCATATCTCACAAACCACAAATGATAAACTCACAAACTTTATACCAAAATCATCATGAATGTGTCTAGTTTAAGCACAAAAATTTTGGGAGTCATTGGATAAAGTATCATCATTTCACAATTGATTGGCAAAGTGTACAAAATTTGGTCACATGTCACAAACCCTAAGGCCATTTAAAAACCATTCATCCAAAAATTCTGGAAAATAATGATAAAAAAGTAGAGGTCATGATGAACACAGCACAAAAAATCCCATTCAAATTGGATCAAAAATGAGCAAGTTATGAATTTTGGAAGGTTGGTTATAAAAATGTGAAATAAATGAAGCAAGAATGGCATTTTTGTAATATTTGAATCCACTTAACAAAACACAGTCGTTTTGGGCTTTAAAGGAAATGTTTTCATTGGCCAGTGGGGAATGGCACAGTACACGTGAGGAAAGAAGAAAAACTGGAAAATGGCTTTGGGGTTTACTGTAGCAGCATCATCTCCAAATTCGAATTTCTTAATTTCTCCCCAAAAATGTCAATTGAGCATACCATTGTGATCATTAAACCATGTACATCAACATTTCAGCAATAGATTTCATTAAATCAGTTTAAACACAACCAAATCGAGCCAAGACACATTTGAGCATACAAGTTGAAATCCATATTTCTCACATCATAGTGAATCATTTTCAATGGTTCAAGTGGCATTGATTTCAGCATAACAAGATCTTTCACAAACACAGCATGATTTAGCAAAAAGAGCAAGTCGAAAAACTAACCAAAATGATGAGCAGTGATGATTCAGCCACCTTTTGCTGGTGAGTGCTTGAAACAGATGAAGAATGTGCTCCTACAAGATGAATGGGGAAGTAAACTTGGCTCAATGAAGCTTGTTCGTGCTTGCATCCAAATCTGCCATGGCTAAGCTTCCAATGGGACAGTGGTTTTGAGCTGCTTGCAGATGGGGTAATGTGATGAAAACAAGCTCACAAGGTTGTTTGAGTGAAGGAACAATGTTAACCAGGTCAAGTTTTGGAGGTTTGACTGTTTGTTGGAAATGGCCAAAGGTGAGTTTTGGACAAATGAGTGAAGGAAGTTGTTTCTTGTTTTGGACCTGTTTTGAGCAAAGTGCAAATGATAGGGATTTTGGTTGAATGAGGTTTGTTTTGTTTTATGTCATTGTGTTTGGACAGGGAAGATCAAATGCAAAATAGCAGGGTTAGGTTTGAAATGGTGAGAGGATTGTGCAAGGCAAGGCAATCTTAGGGCGTTTTTACAGAAAATTTAAAATGCCAAGAATCCCAAGTTTGGTCGTGGCTGCAGTTGATTTTTATGACAGGGTTACAAGGCAAGGCTTGGTTTTAAAACACAAGGCAAGGTCCATTTGAAGGAGGTTTTTGGTGAGTGAGTTAAATCAGTGTTGCAAGGCTTTATACTCTTGTGCTTTTGACAGCCAAGATGAAATGCCAAGCCAGGGTGAGGTTTGAAAAGGAGTGTATTTAGAGGACTTGGTTCTTTTGTTTGGACAGATGATGCTAAGTGCCAAGGCTGAAAGTGGAGGTGTATGAATGAGATTGGTTTGGAGCTTGTTGGTTATGCTGCTAGTTTCTTATGACAGCAAAAGTAAGGTTTTGAAACTTTGCTGTTCTATGTCTTTTGTGGTTTGGCAAGGTTTGGGCAGAAACATACCAAACAAGGCAAGAGCATGGTTGGAAAAATGAGTGAAAGTGTTGTGGTGTGCTGCTACTTTCAAAATGGTGACAGGATTGTGAAGGCAAAGCAAATAGCAAGGGTGAGGCTTTAGAATGCTGTATGCAGATGGATGTATTGGCAAGGCTTTTGGTTGAAAAATGCAAGTGAGGTGGTTGGAATAAATGAGGTTTGTTGGTTGCCAAGCAAGGTTGGATTATGCTGCTGCAGGGTTTTGTTCTCTTGCTATTTCATGACAGGTTTTCAAATGCCAAGGGGTGGTCTTTAGCACCAGGTATTTTCTGCTGTGGATGGTGGTATGCTGCTAGGCTTTTCATGACAGGAAATGCAGGAGGGTATGTATGTGCAGGTGGTTATGGCTTGTGGCTGTTAGCCTCATGACAGATAGTGAGACTCTTCATCTTTTGTTTTGGTGCTGTTGGTGGCATGGCAGGTTTTTTGTTATTGGGAGTTTGGGCAGAAGGTTCTAAAGTGCAAAACAAAGGTCAGTGCAGTTGGGATGAGTGAGTTGTATGCAGTTTTTTTCTTGCTGGTTTAGGGAATGAGTTGTAGGCAGTTTTTTAGAAGCTGCTCCTAATGTCATGCCAGAAAAAGTGAGGAAGATATGATGTTAGTTGTGTTCATGATGACAGAAAAATCATGATGCATGAGGTTACCCTTCTGCTGTTGGCCATTAGCAGGATTTAATGCCTTTTTTGAAGTTTTCGACAGCTCTTGGTTCAAATGGCCAAAGATCCTTTTTCACAGCATCCAGTTTTTTTGTTATGCAGCAGTTAGTCTTTTTTTTTGAATCAGCATGCCCCTCTCATTTGCCTTGGCCAAGTGGTTTTGTGGTTTTTGCTGCCAATGCTGTTACCAGTCACAGCAAATTAAGGCCTTGGTCTGCTATGAGCAGTACCAGGCATGGCAAGGCCCATGCTTTTGGATGCTTTTGACAGCTCTTTTCAAAATGGCAAGGATCATGCTCCACAAAATGAAGTTTTCTCTTGTGTTATGCAGCCAAATCCTCAAGATGACAGGAATTTTTCCATAAAATCTGCTATGCCATATATGGTACAAGTATGGTTCATGGACTTGGTTGTTGAAACAATGTCCTTTTTGCCAATGTTCAAATAAGCTAGTATGGCCATATGTACTATTGGAGTATGGCTGCACAATGAGGCTCACCATGACAGAAAAAATGATCAAGAATGCTGCATAATGATGCTGGTACAAGGCATGGTTGTGGAAAGCAAGGACAAGCATGGTGCATTTGTACCTTTCTTATAATTCAAGCAACCAAGTATAGATTCACATGTGCTGCATAATTTGACTTTGCAAACACATTTAAAATGATATTTATGAGCTGTCCCAATTGGCCAAATGCTGAAAAAATGTTTAAATCAAAAAGTCAACTCTTGGTCAAACTTACATTTAAATGAAATAGGTCAAAATATGCCATTTTGATTGGTGAAGTTTTGGCACATGAAATTTATATTTTTGGAAAGAGGGGATCAAATGTGACTTGTAGGAAAAAACCCCCCACAAAATTGGCCAAACGGTTTGAGAGATATGGCCCTTTGAAGTTCAAGATTTTCTGAAATCGATTCGATCATAACTTGCCAACCACACATGGGAATTAAGAGTTCTAGGACTTTTTGGAAATGGGAGAACAAGATCTTCAACTTTCATGTTGGGCAAAAATTCATTTGAGGCTTGTATCATGATGTAAGTTTGAGGATCAAGACTTTCCATTTATGGTAAGTTTCAGTTACAGGCCCAGTTTCTACTTTTGGAAATTTTGATCTGGCTTCAAATTCTTCCATGATGGTGTTTGGCATGATGTATGATGACTATTTGGACATGAATGAACTCTCACAGACCAAATCCAAGTATCCAATCACTGATTAAATGGACAGTTGACCAACAGTTGACTTTTAGGGTTTCTGATTGATTATGCATTGACTGATGAATTCCAAACCCTAATCCCTTGAGAATTTGACTTCAAATGATGTCCCAAGTTGTATGAACTCTTGATTATTAACCATGGTGCCCAAATTCCACAAGAATGACCACCAACCATTGCCTTGACTGACAGTTGACTTTTCTAGGGTTTTTGACTGTCTGTGTATGAACTGCTGACCTCTGAGCCCTCAACCCTTGACCAAAATACTTCAAATAGACCTCCAAGCCATGTGAACTTGTTGGACAAACCCCAAGGCCTTGAGGCAACTGAGGGACAATGCAAATGCTATGCAATGGATCATGATATGCTATGACCTAACATGAAAATGTATGCATAATGATAGGTGCAAATTTGAGGTGCTAGACATACACCCATTACCAACTTGCTTGAAAATTGGCAAAAGGACACTTTTCACCAACTCCATTCCACTTTTTCATGAACCTTGATTAAGTACCATTGAACAGAGTATATATTCATCATTTTCTCTCTGAAGGAAACCCTAGCAGCCACTCTCACCAACAGAAAACCTCATTTTCTCAAACACACTCATTTTTCTTCATTTGGCATTTTTGCTGAAAACTTTCAAAGAACACAAGCCTTGGTCGATTGTTCCATCATATTCCATCGTTTTTGGAGCTGTAGCAAACACTATCTTTCAACTGTAAGCAAGGATTCATGGACTGTTTCTTCAAAGCTCCTCTAATGGCAGAACTCGTGTGCATCCAAACCAAGCATTCTTGAGCTTGAAACCTTCCACCATTCACTTATTGGAGCTTGGACCTTCACCTGTTTTAAGCATTTGGAGCCAAACAACATCAGAATTGCAACTGCACTTCAGAATTGGTAAATTTTCGATCTCCTTATTTCATCAAATCAATACATGCTTTAGAAAGGTCTCTCCATGCTGAGCTTCGTGATGGTCTTGCTTTTGAGAATGGTTGATTATTTCTGAAGATATGCTGTTTTTAAGTTTGAAGATGAAATGTATTTTTGCTCGATTCATGAGTTGTGTTGTGTTTTAGTGAAAATTGATGATGGATTCATGTTAGTCATGCTTTGCTGATCATTTCTGTGTATCCAATTGAGATTTCTGGAAAAATTATGGTTGAGTCGAATTTGAGAGGATGAAGATCATATTGTTGATTGCATAAACCCTAGTTTCTGTTTGCATTGCCCAGATTTCCTCTTTCTCACGTGTTGCATGTTACTATTCATCCATGAACCAATAGAAACATTTCATTTTCGTGGCCAAAACGACTGCGCATTGATAAGTGGTTTGGATTATTACAAAAATGCCATCCCCGGTTTTATTAATTCAATTAAAATCATTTCATTTCAATTTTTATTTCACTTTGTTACACAATCTTACAAAAATCATAACATCCTCATTTTTAATCCAATTTTCATGGGAATTTTTGCATTGTGTTCAACTGGACCTCTACTTATTTGTCATATTTTTTCTTGATTTTTTTGATAAGTGGATTTTATTTGGTATTAGGGTTTTGACCATGTGCTCATATTTTGTACCTCTTGCCAAATCCTTTGTGAAATAGTGATACTTTATCCTATGGCCTTGAAATTTTTTATGCATAAACTAGACACATCCATGGTGATTTTGGTATAAAGTTTATGAATTTCTCATCTCTGGTCATTGAGTTATGATTTTTTGAAGTAGGGTGTGACAATTTGTGTCACACCATTGATGTGCAACTTGATGATTTTCTTTACCATTCCTCTTGACCTCAAATTGGATTGAATTTTTGCATGAAAGTACTTGAGTATGTCTAGTTTACATGTGATTTTTCTTGGAATTATTTGTGGCATTTCCTAATTGTTTGAGATTTTTCTCCCCTGTTTGGTCATATGTTGACTTTTTGTGATACATGTTCCCATTTCATTTGTGAAATTCTCATACTTTATTAGATGGACATGAAATTTGACATGTGATTAGTAGACATCTTAAGCTTTGCCATGGTTTTAGTCCCATTCATTTATCATATGCCATCCCTGATTTATGATTTTTTCAAGTTGATGCATGTTTGGTTGACTTCTTTGAGCATGTTCAAAATTACCTTGCCTTTCTGATTTTCATTGACTATCTTCTACTTGTCCAAATGAGATGAAATTTGACATGCATACCATGCTATGGGTTGTGATTGACCATGATTTATTTGGTGATTTTTGGAATTGTTTATGATTGGTTTTGAGTTAAGTCTTGCTGTTGACTTCTATGAGCTTCCATATGCCATGCTTTGACTTCTTTTGCTTGTGAAATGATGATGATGAATGATATGATTGTGGAACCAATTGAGTTTGTTTCTTGATTGTTTAAATATGATTTTGATTGGAGTTCATTTGCTGTTTTGACTTTCTCATCCCCTTTTGACCCTAGGCTTGTCCTAGTGGTCTTGTTACTTATGTTTGAGCTCATTTTTTCAGGTTAAGCAACAATTACCCAATGAGACCAATACAAATTGATTGAGTGTGCTTGTTTATCATGACTAATCTATTTGTTTTGTAGGTTGCTTGGCTCACATGCCTTGAACCTTGTGCATTGCACATTTATCTGCTTGTGCTGACTGTTAGCCTTTGTTTCATTCTGATTTAACTTTGACTTGTATACTAACTGTGCTTGACTGATTTCAGGTACTTTAGTTGCTTTTAGTTCCTTGTGAACTTTGCTTTGCTTTGCTTGATAAGCAATTTGCATTGAGGTATACCTTTCTATCTTCATGTAGTCTGGAAGACCTGGCCTGTTACTTGGCCAGGCAACTGTCTGAAGTCCTCCGTAAGAGGCAATGTTTGTGACTGTTTACATTTGTCCTTGTACAGAGTCAAAGACCTCCTAAGTGAAGAGGCAATTGGCAGAACCCAAGGGATATGCAATCTATCCCCTGCTATTCTGTGTGTCATCTGCTCTGTTCACACCACTGTGTTGATGCATTGCAGATACAAACCCAAGATCTTGTACAATTGTACAGTTGAGTCAGTTTCACATGTGTAGAAGGGTTCCCACTTTCTGAACCCACACATTCTTGTCTTAAAGCTCTCCCAGGCCAGGGATAAGAGCTGTGAAGTCCTATCTTCACTCACCTTTCATCTGCTTCACATTAGCCCCTCAATGGCAAGGTTAAGAGCTAACACTACCCAGTTCCAGTGGTTTGTTTGTTGAGGTTGATATGACCCCTCGACTAAAACCTGACCTTGTTTGAGCCCATTGCTTGCATATAGTGTGTGCTACTTGTGCTTGTGTGTTTGCTTTAGCTTGCTTCCTGTGCAAGTTAGGTTTAGTTTGACTTGCTTCCTGTGCAAGTTAGGTGTGGCTTGCTTCCTGTGCAAGTCATGATTAGGATAGGCTTGCCTCCTGTGCAAGTTAGCTAGAAACCTTAACTTAGGGATGATTTGCATGACAACATCTAGGCTCGAGTCGTAGTCTCCCTAGTGTTGTGTCTCCCTCTGTTATTTGGTTAGGCTAGTCCTTTATCCCCCCGTAGGGGAACTACGTCGCCCTGATCCTCATACCAGATGAGGTACGTAGGCAGGAGATGAGCAGATCTCTCCGGGCGCCTGTGTCTTTGTTTTGTCTTGTTGTGTGCTTGGAAGCTGATGTAAGTCCATCGAGTGGCATTTGGGTTCCAGTGTGGGTTTGTTGGTTCGGATGCTGATGTAAGTCCAGTGATTGGCATTCAGGCTCCACGTCTGCCTTTGCCTGTGTTTGTTTGTGTGCGTGTCAGCCGAGCTACGAATGCTCTGATTCTTCTCCGTCCAAGAAGATACGTATGCATAGGATGCGATATCCTAGCGAGCATGTGTCGTTTCCCCAGTCCGAACTACTTCGACTCTGATGTCTATGCCTGATAGACTAAGTAGGCCCAGGACGCGATGTCCTGCCGAGTCAGTTTCAGTCTGTTTTCTTGTGTCTCCTTCAGCCAGTGTGTGTGTGAGCAGTGTTTTTTTAGCAACCATTTTCCTTCCTTTTGTGCGTGGATCCCGTCGAGTACGACGAATGCGTAGGGGTGCTAATACCTTCCCTTCGCATAACCGACTCCCGATCCCATTCTCTTTGGTCGCGAGACCATGCTTTTTCCAGGTTTACTCTGAGCGTTTCCTTTCCCTCTTTTGGGATAAATAACGCACGGTGGCGGCTCTGTTGTTCTTGTTTCCCGCCGGTTTTTCGCGTGATGCGACACAAACAACGCAAAGGATACAAATAACAAAGATTTAAATCATCACTACAACACTCGGCTAATCTCAATAAGATGGAAACACCAACTGGAGAAAATTCTAGGGATGAAAATAAATCATCTAGCTTTGAATGAATCTACTTTGGCTGGAAAAGTCATGGAGAACATGCTTCCAATCAAGCACGGCAAACTCTGCGGGAAGAGAGCGTTGCTGAAGTATGATCAACCTAAACATGTCGAGGATAGAGAAGGATCTGCTGAGGATTCAAACAAATCAACGTTGCGGGGAATTTTAATTCAACACCGTGTTAAATGGGAGACAACCTTACGGGGGATAAAATCAAAATACCGCTCAGAATCAAACACTGCCAAGAAAGAGGGAACTTTTATCTGAAGATGAACTCCGCCGGGGAATAAGAGATAAAACTCTGAATGAGGAAATAAGCCAATTGATGGGGATGTTGTGACACATACCTTCATATTCCTCAATAATCATCAAATTTTTCTTATAAATTATGAAATAAACCAATTCCAAGGTAAAAATAACCGGATCTGACTCACACAAAGGAGAAACTGATGAAGTTTATGCAACACAATGAGATGCAAATGGGAATCTGGAAACCAAATAAAGGTTTCGGAGTACCCAGGGTAAGGTCATCCAAATCACAAACTGAGGGATACAAAGCATGAACACCTCAGCTGGGGAAGATGAATTTGCAAAGGGGACCAATCATCAGCTCAACTGGAGATAAGACCCACCAACTCTATTGGGGATGATGAAATATTCAGGGAGAAACTCATCAATCAAGCTGGGGATAAATGACGAACTGTTGGGGAGGAAAATATTTACTAAACCAACTGCTTGGGGAATACCAACAATGCTTCACATTTCAAGACTTACCTGTCCTTAGATTGTTGTTGACATTTCTTGCTGAAATCGATTATTCTTAAAGTTAATGCTTTTATTATTTTTTTTTAAAATTTATTCGTTAATCTATTTCAAAATTATCATCATAGAAATTCAATTTTATTTAACAGAAATAAATAAGAATAGAAATAATTAGATGAAAAACTCAACTTTATTTAATAGAATGGTAGTCCGCGAATGGCAAGACTCCATGAATCTTTACAAAGTTTGAAAATGGTAACTTACATGGAAAAAGGCTACATTGAATACAATGATCACTACTCTCCCTACCAACTCTGAAGTCTGTTGTGCTCTTGTCTTTGGTTGAGAATGACGAATCTGAACCAAATGGCTAGATCAAAACTACTTCCATGATTAGGACCAGCCGAATGCAGTTACTTGCCATAATCCCTAATTTTTGCCTAGGTTGCCCCAAGGTGGGGTACTCAATCTACTGGGATAAAATTTCTGTTCTATATCTCTAATTTTTGCTTGGATCTCCCTTTCGGGTTTTCAATCCACCGAGACGCTCATTTTTGCCTAAGCCGCCCTTTCGGGTTTTCGACTTAGCAAGTTGTTCTTTTCTTTTTAGGCGAAGGATTCCTTGACTGCATCGGCAGTCACAGGACACGTGAACTCTTCACCATCCATAGTTGTAAGAATCAAAGCACCACCTAAAAAGGCTTTCTTAACAACATATGGGCCTTCATAATTAGGAGTCCATTTGCCCCTAGCATCGGGTTTGAAAGATATAATCTTCTTGAGCACGAGGTCACCTTCTCTGAACACACGAGGCTTGACCTTCTTATCAAAAGCTTTCTTCATTCTCTGCTGATATAATAGACCATGACACATGGAAGTCAGTATCTTCTCTTCAATCAAATTCAATTGATCATATCTGGTCTGGCACTATTTAGCTTCTGTCAACTTGGCTTCCATCAAGACATGCACTGATGGGATCTCAACCTCCACAGGGAACACAACTTACATTCCATAAACGAGAGAGAAAGGGGTTGCCCCTGTTGAAGTGCAGATGGATGTACGGTACCTATTCAAAGCAAATGGGGGCATCCCAAGCCAAACTTTGTACGTCACACCCATCTTTTGGATGATCTTCTTGATGTTCTTATTCGCAGCTTCAACAACCCCATTCATCTTAGGTCTGTAGGGAGAAGAATTATGATGTGCAATCTTGAAGTCTTTGCGAAGAGTTTCCACCATATTATTGTTCAAGTCTGATCCATTGTCAGCAATGATCTTACTCGGCACACCATAGCGGCATATAATTTGATTCTTGATAAACCTTACAACAACTTGCTTAGTTACATTTTCATATGATTCCTCCTCAACCTATATTATGAAGTAATCAATTGCCACCAAAATGAAACGATGTCCGTTCGAAGATTTCGGTTCAATCGTGCTAATCATATCAATTCCCCACATGTAGAAGGGTCGGAGAGGAAATGACATTCAACAATCTCGTCGAAACATGAATCTTATCTGCATAAATTTTACACTTTTGGCATTTCTTCACAAACTTGCAACAATCATATTCCATTGTTAGCCAATAGTAACCTGCTCTCAACATTTTCTTTGCCATAGCATGTTCATTGGAATGAGTACCAAAGGAACCTTCGTGGACTTCAGTCATCAAAAGGTCTGCTTCGTGCCTATTCACAGATCTGAGCAGAACCATATTGAAGTTTCTCTTATAAAACACATCACCATTCAAGTAGAAGTTGCCAGCGAATCTTCTCAAAGTATTCTTATCTATCAAAGATGCCCCATACGGGTAAATCTGACATTGAAGGAAACATTTAATATCAAAATACGAAGGCTTTTCATCTTTGACTTCTTCAACGACAAATACATGAGCTGGTCTATCAAGACGCATCACAGTCAAATTGGGAACTTCGTTCCAAAATTTCAACATAATCATTGAAGCCAATGTTGCAAGAGCATCTGCCATCCGGTTTTCATCTCGAGGGATATGATGAAACTCAACCTTTGTAAAGAAACTTGATATCCTTCTCGCATAGTCTTTATATGGTATCAAACCAGGTTGACTCGTCTCCCATTCTCCTTTTATTTGATTTACAACCAAAGTTGAATCTCCATATACATCAAGGTATTTAATTCTGAGATCAATGGCCTCTTCAAGCCTTATAATGCAAGCTTCATACTCAGCCATATTGTTTGTACACTTGAATGTCAATCTAGCCGTAAACGGAAAATGAGTGCCTTGAGGAGTAATAATTACCACCCCAATGCCATTACCATACGAATTAACAGCTCCATCAAAAACCATGCCCCAACGGGAACCAGGTTCTAGCCCTTCTTCAAGAAATGGTTCATCACAATCTTTCATCTTCAAGTACAAAATTGCTTCGTCAGGAAAATATATTGTACTGACTGTTAATCTTCAATAGGTTGGTGAGCCAAATGGTCAGCCAAGATATTACCTTTAATAGCGTTCTGAGATCCGTATTCAATATCATACTCAGATAACAAAATCTGCCAACGGGCAATCCTCCCAATTAGAGCAGGATTCTCAAAGATGTACTTGATTGGATCCATTTTGGATATCAACCAAGTAGTATGATTTAACAAATATTGGCGCAGACGCTTAGTAGCACAAGCCAATGCGCAGCATGTCTTTTCAAGCATAGAATACCAAGTCTCACAGTGAGTGAATTTCTTACTGAGGTAGTAAATTGCATGCTCTTTCTTTCCATATTCATCTTGCTGACCAATAACACATCACATACTTTCGTCAAGCACAGTTAAATACATGATCAATGGTCTTCCTTCAATAGGCGGAGACAAAATCGGAGGTTCGAGCAAATACTCTTTCATACTATCAAAAGCTTTTTGGAAATCTTCAGTTCAATCAGAAGACTGATCTTTCCAAAGAAGCTTGAATATAGGCACACATCTGGTAGTCATATGCGACATAAATCTTGAGATATAGTTCAAGCGACCGAGAAAACCTCTGACTTGCTTCTCATTTTTGGTCGCATGCATCTCTTGTATTACTTTGACCTTGGCAAGATCAAGTTCAATACCCTTCTCACTGACAATGAAACCCAATAATTTACCAGAACAAACACCAAAGGTACATTTATTGGGAATCAAGCAGAGTTTATATTTCCTCAAACGCTGGAATAATTTCAACAAATGCTCAACATGTTCTTCTTCATCACTTGATTTAGCAATCATGTCATCAACATAGACTTCAATCTATTTATGCATCATATCATGAAAAAGAGTGGTCATAGCTCTCTGGTATGTTGCACTAGCATTCTTTAAACCGAAAGGCATCACTCTATAACAGAATGTTCCCCAGGGTATAAATAATATGGTCTTCTCTATATCTTCAGGTGCCATCTTGATTTGATTGTAACCAAAAAATCCGTCCATAAACGAAAAGACTTTGAATTTAGATGTATTGTCTACCAACATATCAATGTGTGGTAGAGGAAAATCATCTTTCGGGCTAGCTTTGTTCAAATCTCTGTAATCAACACACATGCGGACTTTTCCATCTTTCTTCGGAACAGACACAATATTGGCCACCCATTGCGGATACTCGGAGGTAACAAGAAAACCAACGTCAATCTGCTTATGCACTTCCTTTTTTATCTTAACTGCCATATCAAGATGAGTTCTTCTCAATTATTCTTGACCGACGAACATTCTGGCTTCAAAGGCAATCTATTCTCCATAATCTCAGAATCCAAACCAGGCATGTCTTGATAGGACCAGGCAAACACATCAGAATATTCTCGAAGAATATCAATCAACCCCTTCTTAGCCTCTAGACATAGTTGAGACCCAATCTTGACTTCCTTCATATCATCCTCGGAACCCAAGTTGACTAGTTCAATCTGCCCTTCAAACGGCTGAATGGCTTTTTCCTCGTACTCAAGAAAAAGGGATAATTCATCAGATACTTCTTCATCATCATTCTCTTCCTCAGCTTCAAACACAGGGAAATCAAAGTTTGGAGAGGGAGTAGGATCATTGTATTCAATGGGTTTGAGAACCAACCTGCATAATGATTTGATATTTTGATTTTAGAGAAACGGAGTGCAAATAAATATTATGCAGATGGAAGATTATTATTTATTTATGTTTTTTGTGATTACCATTTTCAGAAAAAGCAAAAAGTAAAAATAAAATATCATGGATGTGGATGAATAAAATTATATTTTATTGATGATAATAAAGAAAATGCCCAATAATGTTCACTTCTCCCTTAGGCATAGGAGAAGGATTTTTCTTTAAAATAATAAAAACAAATTACTTAGAACGATGAATGACAACATGAACATCAGCAGCAACCCAGTTGTTGCAAGTGTGGCCATGCGTCACAAAGTTGGCGCAAGCTTCATATTCATCACCACTGTCTTCAATAATGGTAGCTGAGTGTTGATCATTCTCATGAATGAACCTTCCACTGTGGAATTTTTTTTGCATAACTTTGGCTTTGGAGTTGAATGGCCCTGGTTGAAATCCTAGCTCGGCTTTATTCTTCTTCTCGAAGATCTCTATAACACGGCCCCACTTGTTAATACTTCCAGCCTGAATAGCCTTTTGCACATCTTTCAAAGAAGACATGGGTGTCCTAGTTTTCTTCAATTCATTAACAATAGATAAGGCTTGGAACGATGTTCCAACCTCCTCCTCAGCATCAACATACGTGAAAGATGACAAATGGCTTACCAATAATGCCTTCTCTCCACCAACAACGACAAGCTTGCCGTTCTTCACAAATTCCAGCTTCTGGTGTAAAGTAGACATCAGAGCTCCAGCTTCATGGATCCATGACCTTCTCAACAAGAAGCTATAGGCCAGGTGGATATCAATTACCTAGAAAGTAATTTGGAAATCACTCGGACTTGTCTTTACCAGAAGGTCCACTTCTCCAATTACGGACTTACAATAACCATCGAACACTTTGACAACTACGCCGCTATACCTCATTGAGGTGCCTTGATTGGAGAGTCTTGACAAAGTTGATTTTGGCAATACATTCAATGATGACCCAGTGTCAACCAACACATTGTACAAAGCGTCCTCCTTGCAATTCATTGAAATATGAAGTGCCAAATTGTGATTCCTGCCTTCCTCGGGAAGCTCTTCATCACAAAAACTCAAATTGTTACAAGAAGTGATGTTGGCAACAATGTGGTCAAACTGATCCACAGTAACATCATGCTCAACATAGGATTGTTCTAACACTTTTTCTGTAATGCTTCTCTATGCGCTTCAAAATTCATTAGCAAGGATAGCACAAAGATTTTTTACGGCGTCTGAAGCAACTGTTCTACAACATTGAATTCACTTCTCTTTGATTAACCTTAACACTTCATCATCATCATCATTAGTCTTCAATTTACTGGATTCACCAGAATGACACATTGGAGATCTAACTGGATTCACTACATGAATCTCTACCTTCTTACCTACTGAAACATCTTCTACCACTTTAGGGAAAACTGGACTGAACACACAACCACTACGGCTCACCTTTGCAATATCTGCAATATTCACCACTGAATCTGCAACTGGTAGAGGAACCTCTTGACCATTTTTAATCATAGTGGTATTATATTGGTATGGAACAACTTTGTCGGATGCATAACGGACAAGACCTGCTAACCGTATGACCAATGATGATACCGATCTATTGACATTGTTGCTAGTGCTACTATCATTGAATGATTACCTGCTCAGGGGTCTTAAACACCGGTACAATGACATTCACATCATCATCTCCCATATCCCTTGACTATTGAATCTAGATTACATTCTCATCCATCAACTTCTGGATATCTCTCTTGACAACCATACTACCACAGGGGTTCACACTGCAAACAACACAACCATCATGGTCATGTTCACAATCACTAATCAAACATAAAGTTTTATGCATCTCCACTAGAGATCTTCAGATACGTCGTACATCAAAAACTCTAAAATTCCCTGGACAGTCATCCACCATATTGACAGAAGCGTTACCATGAGTAGGCAACAGATTGGCTTTCACATTAGGTGCTCTATCCTCAAAGGACACCGTACTATTTTTCACAAGTTTTGAACTCCGTACTTCAAAGGATAGAAATTCTCTATATCATGACCAGGGGCTCCCTGGTGAAAAGCACAACGAATATCAGGCTTGAACCACCATGGTAGTAGCTTAGGATTTGCGGAGGGTTTCTTGGCTGGATGAGATTCTTGAGGACCAATGACGGGTACAATTCTACCTATGTCATAGGAATAGGTTCAAAGGAGACCTTCTTCCTCTCAAAATTTTGTTGGTGATTATTGTTGTTGTAATTGGTTCTTTGTTGTCGTTGTTGTTAATGATATTATTGCTAAATTGGAACTGATTAATTGTTGGGATTGTTAGAAAAAACCGGAATTACTGAAGAAACTTGGTGTTGTGATGTTGACGGGGTTGAGAACTTTTTCTGACATGAGGCCTCCTCTGCCTCCCCACTAATACTGTCTCTCCATCCTTCCTCTTAGAAAACTACCACCGTATTTCTTGTTGGTTGATGCCTCATCTTTAGTCAAATGTCCTTCACGGAGTCCTTCTTCGCCTTGTCCCTATGTTTACCATTTCGTTAAAATCATTGGGGACTTGCAATCATACGTTCATAATAAATCATTGGGGGAACTATGTATATATAGATATATATATATATATATATAATAATTATATATATATATGTACATATATATATTATAATATATATATATATATATATATATATATGTATTTATGTATATATATATATATATATATATATGTACATATATATATATTATATGTATATATGTATTTATTTATATTTTTAAAGTGTACTTAAGCCGCAGTAATAATTCCTTTTCGAAAAAATACCTTAATACTTATAAGGAGTAAAAGTGAACTATACATGACCAGTTCATCTTCATAGATTCCATTCAAACCAAAAAGACAAAACAACATCCATCATGCATGAAAACATATATAACCCCAACAAAACTAAACTAATAGGTTGCTCTCTTAAGAGAAGTAAAGGTAATAGCAGATCCTATCGGCGCCTTCTCAACTTGAATACCAAAAGTATCATATCTCAGAAACAACTCCACCACCAAAAGCCTAGAAAAACAACACAACAAAATCCTTCCCAGCACACTGCTTATTCCCAACCGTCGGTTGTTGTCCGATTCTGGACCATTCGACCAAAGCACATACTTCAACAACTTCTCTCCCCTCCTCACCAATAAACCTATCCGCAACAAACTCATCATCAGCCCTATCAAATATCTTAGGATCATTAGTCGCAAACGGCTGAAAACCAAACAACATTTCACCTTCCTTCACTTGAAACGCGTTCTCGTGATTCTCTATCACAAAATCATGTTTCGCTTTCCCGTATTGCAACGGCACCGGCGGCTCAATTCTAAATGATTCATAAACCACTGACTTCATCAACGGCATTTGCTCCAATGCAGCATAGTCACTTTCCCGCCATTCGATTTAACAACTGATCTAATCTCTTTCGCTAACTTCGCGTGAAGATTAACCCCCGCTCGTCCGATCCACTTCAACATATTCGGAAACAAAATCTTCATTCCACCAAAAGTGTTAAAACAAGTTGCAAATATAAGATTGTGAACCGCTTCTTCTTTAGAAACTCCGAGCCGAACCGCTTCATCTAGATCGGTCCGGAAGAAGCTTCGTAGAAAAAATCATAGAGTCTCTGGTAATCCTTCTTCACCAAAGCCGGTGGAAGACGAACCGTGTGAAGAAGTGGTTCTTCAATGCACTTTGGAAGACCTAATGTGAGAATTGGACCGAGTTGAAGCAGAGTCCATTTCGTTACTATGCTTGGACCTTCGGTTTTAAGACTTGTTTCGGAAGGGTTAACTCCGTAGAAGGCTTTTGAAAGGTAGTTAAAAGCTTCTTGATCGTTAGCATCAGCGAAAACCGCTTTTGCGGTGTTTTCAAGATCTTTCTCTAAGGTGTCGAAGAGTTTTTGAGTAAGATGAAAAAAACTCGGGGATGAAATGGCTGCTTCGAGATTTGAGGAGGAAAAAGAGAAAGCGTTTGAGTTGTTCGTGTTTTGGTTCGGAGGGGTCGAGGTAAGAGAGGATTCGGTAACCGCCCGTGAGTTCTGTGGAAGGCATGAAAGTTCCGGTGAAGAGGTCTCGTTTTTCTACTTTGGAAACGTCGAAGAGAATGGGGAAGGATTTAGCGTCGAGTAAAACGATGACGTTTGGGTTAGATGAATGAAAGGGCCAGGTGGCATATTGGCGCGAAAAACGGTTGATTTGTATTTGTTGATCCGGGTTCGGAAGAATTTGTCGCGACCTTCGTTGTAGAAATAGTCTAGACGGTCTTTGATAGGTCCTACAAAAGGGAGGCCATAATCTCCGGGAATTCTACGGAGTGGGAGGTTTTTTGGTGTTTCCAATTGGGGTAATGGTTCTTGTGGACCTGAGGATGGTGTAGTCTCAGTGTCAGTGTTGGTGTCAGATATCGAAGTTGATATTTCAGTTGTATTTGTGTCGGACACTGAGACGGAAGATGTTATAGGAGTATTGTCAGTGTTGGATCCAGATGCTTTAATGGAGCAACTGAAAGTGGAGTGAAAGGGCATTTGGATATAGAGCAGCGAGTGTGGGGTTTTGTAGTTCTTTTTAATGAAAATTCAGTTTGAAGGAAAGGGAAGATATGGAGGTAAGTGATGAAGATGCCATTTTGGTTGGGAAGTTAGGAACAGACTTTAGATGAAAGGAAGGGATAAGGGAGAGTGTTTTAATTTGTAGGTGTTTGGTATTGATTTGTATTGGATTAGGGAGATTAAGGAGTGATTGTTTTTGGAAGTTGTGTTTATGATATATTTGGTTGGAGATGACTTTGAAAGTTGAAAGTAAATTGAAGACCAATCTTGCAAAAATTCGAATTGTTAAGAAATTAAAAGTTAGTGTAGTGTGTAAAATGTGCACTTTGCCGTCCAGATATTCGTTTTAGATTTTGCTATTATTAACTCTAGACGGTGAAGCATGTACGCACTCCTTTCACTATTATAAATATAAAAGATCATAAAATTTTGATCATTATGATAAATGTTATTTATTTCAAAATTACGTTTTGTTTGAATTCAAAGATATTTAATTAGTGTAGTTAATTCATTAAATTTCAACAAGAATATTTTAATAAATTTTACTTGAGTTTTACATAAAATTTTGAAACTTAATTGTTTCAACTAACATTTTAAATTATTTGAAATTAGTTATTTTTGTTAAATGTGAGAGAACATGTTCCGTCGAGTTAAACTCTATAAGGCTTAATTAATCTTGTTAAAAATTCAAATCTAAGTTGGTTTGTTTCCCTCAAATGCTTAGTTTTAAGAAAATTCAATAAAATGGAGAATAGACGTAATCGGTATTGAGAAGACGAAGATGATGACCACACGTAGAACTATTAATTTAGAGGATCGACCCTAATTTTTAAGATCCCAAAAATATAGTGGTCCAAAATTTAAAAATAATGAGTCATAAAATATGTAGACCTCCTAAACTAAAGACCCATACAATTCAAATAGGGTTTTAAGGTCCCATAATTTATGTATATGTAATATATATATATATA